>NC_142066.1:12622248-12984748 GCF_059756535.1 Pantherophis guttatus
AGGACAGGTGACTATCATTACCCAGGTTGTGCTCCTGGGGGGAAGGCATTTCAATGTTGGTGCATTTCTTTCTTTCTTTTTTTCTTTTTAAAATAAATTTTTATTAGAGTATAAATATTAAAAAAAACATAACATAACATACACACAACAAACATTTATACAACATATAAACAAAAGAAATTTTGTTTCCTTCTTAAGCATTGTTTCAAAGCGACATTCTGCTTGTTATATATTTCTTCACCTCTCCTTAATATAATAACATTTTCTATATCGGTAATATTTCCTCTCTAGGTTTTTTGTTTATTTCTAGTTTTTAACCAATTATACCATTTATTCCATATTTTATAGTAATCTGATTCTTCTCTTTCTTGTATCTCTTTGGTTAACCTATCCATTTCAGCGCATTCTAAAAAAATTTCTATTAATTCTGTTTTGTTTGGCGTTTTTTCTTGTTTCCAATTTTTTGCGTATATTATTCTTGCAGCTGTTAGTATGTGAATTGTGAGATATTTAATATCTTTAGGGTATGATTTATTAAAAATTCCTAATAAAAACATTTCTGGTTCTTTGTCTATCTGTGTTTCTGTTATTTGTTCCAACCATTTTTTAATATTAGACCAAAATTTCTTTGCTGCCAGGCATGTCCACCATAGATGATAGAAGGTTCCTTGTGTCTTCTTACACTTCCAGCAGATCGGACTATTTTTAGGTTGTATTTTTGCCAGTCTAGGTGGAAACATGTGCCACCTATAAAACATTTTCAGTTGGTTTTCCATGTACACCACTGCTCTTGTTAATTTTATGTTTACTTGCCAAAACTTTCCCCATTTATCCAAGTTGATTGTATGTTTGATGTTTTGAGCCCATTTAATCATAGTTTCCTTGACTGTCTCTTCTTCCATTTTGTAGGGTAAAAGAAATTTGTAAATTCTACTACTTAGTTTATTTTCTGAATCTAGTATAATTTTATCTGTTTCTTGTTTTTGTTTATGAATTTCATATATTTTTATATGTTCTCTATATTTAGACTGTATTTGGTTGTACGTCCACCAATCTATTTCCCTTTCTATGTCTGTCTCCACTTGTTGTTTTGTCTTCAGTTTACCTTGATAGTCAATTAAATCTTTATATCTAATTATTTTTGTCTTATCTGTTCAATTTGGGTGTCTAATTGATTCTACTGGTGATAGCCAATTTGGTATTTTCATATAGTGTTGTTTTTTGATTTTGAGCCAAATTTGTAATAATGAGTTTCTTATTGTGTGTCTTTTAAAGTATGAATGTGTTTTGTATCTTTCGTCCCACATAAAGGAGTGCCAACCAATTTGAAGTTCGTGTCCCTCAATTGTTAAGGTTCTAAGATTTTGTAATTCTATCCAGTCTTTGACCCAGGACAGTACTGCTGCTTGATAATATGTCTCCCAATCTGGGAGTGCAGCTCCTCCTCTGTCTTTGTATCCTGAAGCAGCTTAAATTTTATTCGTGGCTTTTTCCCTTGCCATATAAATTTAGATGTCATTTTATTCAAATTTTCAAAGAACGATTTGTCTATTTTTATTGGGGTAACCTGAAACAGATGTAGAAATTTAGGCAGTATAGTCATTTTAATGGCCGAAATTCTTCCTAAAAATGAGATATGTAAGTTTTTCTATTTTTCTAAATCCTTCTTTGTTTGTTCTATTAGCTTGTCATAATTATTTTCTTTTATTGCTGAAGTTCTTGTGGATAGCCAGATTCCTAAGTATTTTATTTTTTTCATTGTTTGGATTTGTATACTATCTGTTAATTCTTTTTCTTGATTTTTCGTAAGGTTTTTTACAATTAATTTTGATTTGCTTTTATTCATTTTCAGTCCAGCCACGTCTCCAAATTCTTCTATTTTTTGAAACAGATTTGGTATAGATTCCATGGGGTTTTCTGTTATAAACACTAGGTCATCAGCAAAGGTCTGGACTTGGTATTCTTCTTTATTAATTTTTAAACCTTCAATTCCTTGATCTTCTCTAATTTTTTTCAGAAGTATTTCCAAAGATAGTATGTACAATAAAGGTGAGAGTGGGCAGCCTTGTCTGACTCCTTTTGTTATATTAAATTTATCTGTTATGTCGTCATTCATAATTATCCTTGCTGTTTGATTAGTATAAATTTCTTCTATAATTTTCCCAAATTTTTCCCCAATTTGCATATTTTGTAGTTGTCTAATCATTAATTTCCAGTTTTGGTTATCGAAAGCTTTTTGGGCGTCAAGGAAAACCAACGAAGGCTGTTTTTTCCGGATGTGATTCATAGTATTCTAGAATGTTAAGTATTATTCTCATGTTATTTTTTATTTGGCATCCCGGCAAAAATCCATTTTGGTCTGCATGTATGTATGTATTTAGTACTAATTTAATTCGCTCTGCCAGAATTGCTGCAAATATTTTGTAATCAGTGTTCAGTAATGAGATAGGTCTATAGTTTTGAATTTGCTGGAGATTTGTATCTTCTTTTGGTATGATTGCGATTATTGCTTCTGTCCATGTCTTGGGAATTTTAGCTTTCTCCATGACTTCATTGTATAACTTCAACATATTTTGTCCCAGTTGGTGCATTTCTATGAGAAGAAGCCTGATGGAGTAGACCCCAGTCTCTTGGCTTCAGGAGGCTGTTTCTGGCACTCTTTGGTGAGAGGTCTGGTGAGAGAACTTGGGACTCAAGAGAAGATGGTAAAATGGCACAGCAGCACTGTTATTAACATCAAGCTGTCTGCGATTACTATAAGTTTAAATCTCACCAGGCTCAAGGTTGACTCAGGCTCCCATCCTTTCTAAGGTATGTAAAATGAGGACCCGGTTTGTGGGGGCAAAAAGCTGACTTTGTATAAATATACAAAAGTATGAAGGCTATTGCTTAATGCATTGTAAGCTGCCCTGAGTCTCCGGAGAAGGGCGGCATATAAATCAAATTAAAATAAATAAAAATAAAATAATGTATATATATTTAACGGTACCAATCTGCAGTGAGTTTTTTCTTGGCTTGATTTTTCTCCATTAGCAAATTCATGATGGGAACTAGGACTCAGAATAGCACAACACAAGTGACCGAGTTCATCCTCATTGGCTTCCAACTACCTAGGGCCATGGAACTCTTCCTTTTTTCATTGCTCCTGGTTGTGTTGTTTTTCACTTTGGCTGGGAACCTCATGATTATCACTCTGGTATGCGTGGACCAACGTTTGCAAACCCCCATGTATTTCTTCCTCTGCAACCTCTCCTTTCTGGAGGTATTTTTCGTTCTGTCAATCACACCGAAGATGTTGACCAATCTAGTTTCTATGAACAAATCGATCTCTTTCTTGGGCTGCGTCATTCAGTGCTACTCTTATTTCTTCTTTGGTACCTGTGAGATCATCATCATTGCCGTGATGGCCTTTGACCGCTACATTGCTATCTGCCATCCATTGCGCTACACCATCATCATGAATGGGCGGATCTGTGTGAGTCTCGTGTTGGGCTACTGGATTGCTTCTTTTATGAGTAGTTTTTTGCCAATTTTTCTCCTGGGGCAGCTGTCCTTCTGCAGCTCTAATGTGATCGATCATTTCTTCTGCGACTATGCTCCACTGATCCAGCTTTCTTGCAATGATGTAGATACTCTCCTGAGGCTGGAATCTAGCCTCTCTGCTCTGATGTTACTCAGCTCTTTGTGTGTAACTGTTGTCTCTTACGTCTACATAATTGTGACTATCTTGAGGATGAAGACCAGTGGCAGTCGTAAGAAGACTTTTTCAACCTGTGCCTCTCACCTCACGGTCGCTTCCATCTTCTACGGCAGTGCCATCTTCATGTACTCTTTGCCCAGCAAGGGTCGGTCTCGGGATGCCCAGAAAGCTGTGGCAGTTCTTACTGCTGTGGTTACGCCATTACTGAACCCTTTTATTTACACTTTGAGGAATGAGAAAGTCAAGGATGCTTTCCGAGACTGTTTGCAGAGGCACAAACGTATTTTGTGAGGAGAAATCATTGGAAGGACGTTGCCAACCTTGGCTGATCTCATACAAATGTAAACAGACTTGGATTTTATTAATACACTAGCTGATAACCTGGCATTGCCTGGGTATTTATTTATCCCAATCCTGTATTAGACAGGACAAGCAACTTAATCCTGAGCCCTGATTTCAGCAAGAATTAAATTAGTTAAAAATGTTTTCCCTGTGCCCCCAAAGCATCTAGTAAAATGATTCCATCTTGTTGTTTTGCTAGCTGATCCATGATCATTTGGTAGGCTTTTTTCTGATATTGATTTAGAAGTCGCTCCTTGTCCATGATATACTGTTTGCACTAAGCTGTTCGACATTGTAGTTCTTTTCTCGTATGTAATCTGTGTGAAGTACGTCATCTCGGTCTCGTAGTGGTGCAAGCAGGCCGAGTTGCAGTAATGTTTTACTGATCATGGCCATACATTTGTCCTCAAAAATAATTGAAGCCTTGTTGAAAATGTCTGGACCAAAAGTATTTTGTGATGTTGGAGTTTCCCCCTTACCAGAGGGAGCCCCCTTGTGGAGTACTGTGAAGCTGTTACCATCGCAACTCCACTATGCTGCACAGTAGAAGCCATTTGAAGGTACAACAGGCTGTATCTTAACAGAACATGCATTCTGAGGGGTTTTAGGGGTGTTTTATCCCTACAGTATTTGTTTCCAGAGAGCAAGTCATCTGTGTACCAAGTTTGGTTGAAATTGCTCAAGGCGTTCCACAGTTATGCTGGAACATAGACACATACACACACACAGAGAAACACACACACACACACAAAACCCTTTATATATATATATATATATATATATATATATATATATATATATATATATATATATATATGTATATGTATATATATATATATATATATATAAATATAAAGATGGATGAGACAACTATCATCTATTGCTGTAGTGAGGGACACATGACATGGGTTTTATAATTTGTTTGTTAACATCATTTTAATTTGACTTATTTTCTATGTTCAAGTTCATTACAGACTGGAATGTGGGAAAATTTTTATCATATGGTTGTATAGATCGATTACATAGCTTTTAAAATTACTAAAATGAAATGATAATTTACAGAAGGATTTCTGGTGACTTATCTCATCTGGTTATCTAACTTCAAACAAGTTTTGTACTGTTACTTTTACTGTTCAAGGAGAGGTTACTCTTATGTTGTCCGACCAATTTTCCTCTTTTGTTTTTTTTTTGTTGTGTTAACCATAAAAAAGGAATGTAAGATGGGTCTCAAGGTTCTCCTTTTCCTAGGGAGATCCCACTTTATCAGGGTACCCTAATAAAGTTCTTTGAAATGATCTTCCCATTCGGTTGCTTATTGGGAAGGTAAACCAAGGCAAAACATAGGGCCAGATCTGGCTGTCACTAGTCTAAATTGGGATTTCAAAAAATACATTCTAGAACAACAGGGCCTTCTGTAGAGGAACAGCATGGGCAATGGCCACAATTACATCAGAATTAAATTTTGTCAGAGTATGGTTTTCATGTTATGATGGATAGTTCTGGTTTGGAAACAATCTATGTACACTTTTATGTTGCAAAACTGTTGCCTTTCTTTCTCTATTTCAAATCCTGATATTGACTGAGGATTAGCACTGAAATTCTCCTCTATTGGGACTACAATTCTCGTTTGACTGTTTGCATCTAATGCTTTATGATGAGTGTATTTTTACAATGATTATGATAATGATCTAGTACTATTGTTGTATGTACAGTACACTGAAAGCTTATGCACCGGAGACAAATTCCTTGTGTTTCTATTCACACTTGCCAATAAAGAATTCCATTCCATTCCATTCTTCCATTCCATTTCATTCCATTCCATTCCACTCCACTCCACTCCACTCCACTCCACTCCACTCTACTCTACCCTACTCTACCCTATCCTACCTACCCTACCCTTATTCTATTTTATTTTATTTTATTAATTTTATTTCAAATTTATATACCACACCTTATCCCGAGGGACTCAGGACAGTGTACAGCCAGATAAAAAACATACAATACAAACATTAAAAACAATTAAAAGAATATATATTAATTTGACCCCAGTTTAAAATGACAAACCAATTAAAATATTTAAAAATATGTTAAGCCAGCCCGGCTTGCTGAAAAAAGAAAGTTTTAAGAGCACGGCAGAAGGCACCGAGGTCTTGGATTCTCCTTATCTCTGGGGGCAGCTGGTTCCAGAGGGTAGGTGCCCCCACAGAGAAGGCCCTCCCCCTGGGGGTCACCAGCCTACATTGTTTGGCTGATGGCACACCGAGGAGGCCCTCTCTGTGGGAGCGCACAGGTCGATGGGAGGTTGTCGGTAGCAGCAGGCGGTCTCGAAGGTAACTAGGTCTATTCTATTCTATTCTATTCTATTCTATTCTATTCTATTCTATTCTATTCTATTCTATTCTATTCTATTCTATTCTATTCTATTCTATTCTATTCTATCCTCTTTTTAGGCAAGATGAAACATTGGTCCTCTTAAATCCCAGTTTTGAGGTTTCAGCATCTACTCAGTTTTGTCCAGGTTCAAAAGCTTGTTCAAGTACTAATCAATACAAGGCCAGTAAATATGTGCTAGACTGGGAGGTTAAACTGAATTCTTAAGGACACACATGGCCACCCAATGTTTTGGGGTTCTCTCCTGGATCTTGTCCAGAAGTCCACCAAATACATAATCCAAGGCTGTCAAACTTGCGGCCTGTGGGCCAGATATGCTAGGGAGTGCTAATCGAGTTACTTTGAATGTTCACTAAGAAAATGCTCATAAGCCAGGGATTACCTGTAATACCAATCAGTTCTCTCTCAATCAATTTCAAGCAGAAAAGTAGAAGCACACATTTGCAAAACTCATGGAAAATGGTGGAAATCAAGTGGACTTGGCCGTTTCTAATTCCATTAGCCAGTGGATTCAGAGAGCAGATATCTGAAGAACAATTGCAAACATCACAAAACGTGACCAGAACTTGAAAGTTTGGATGTAATGGATTATCTGGACGCTTTTCAGTCCAGCTTCAGACCTGGCTACAGTATGGAAACTGCCTTGGTCACGCTGATGGATGATTTCTGGCGAGCCCAAGACAGGGGTCATTCCTCTATCTTGGTGCTACTTGACCTTTCAGTGGCTTTCGATACCATCGACCATGGTATCCTTCTGGGGCGACTAAGAGAGCTGGGAGTGGGAGGCACCGTGTTGCGGTGGTTCACCTCCTATCTCTCTGGTCGATCACAGTCGGTGCTGGTAGGAGGACAGAGGTCGTCCCCTAGGCCCCTCGTCTGCGGGGTGCCTCAGGGCTCAGTCCTCTCTCCCCTCCTACTTAACATCTACATGAAACCACTGGGAGAAATCATCCAATGACACGAGGTAGTGTCAACATCCAATGATGGACATTGCACAAGAAGAAGATCCTGTCTTTTTTTTAATTAAAACGTTTTTTATTTATAATACAATTAAAAACATTGGACATGGTGCGACTTTTTTGGTTTGAACATTTCCATCAAGTTTTACCTTACGACAAATACAGTTCATTTTCACTATGTTAATATATACAATCTAACACAATTCAAACATATGGATTCTTTCATCTGTGAAAATTACAATACCGATACCATTCTTATTTGTCACAGAAAACTAACATGAAAATTTTTAAACTTTTGACTTATCAATAATCCTTTGTCCTGACATTCCTCCTCCTCTCCAACCAATAATACAGTTTATTCCAGATTTCATAATAGTCCGTACCACACTTATCTTTGAGTTCTAGAATCAACCTGTCCATCTCAGCACATGTCAGTATCTTGTTTATACCTCTCCTTCTGAGGGGGTCTCTTTATTTTTCCAGTTTTGTGTGAAGGCCAATCTTGCTGCCGTTCAAATATGTAACATTAAATATATTGTTCCCTTGTTATATTTGTCCTTTATAATATCCAAAAGAAAAAGTTCTGGCTTTAACTCTATATTTTGAGTTAACATCTCTTCCACCCATCATTTTATCTGGGGCCAAAAATCTCTAGATTTCAGGCACTCCCACCACATATGATAAAAAGTCCCTAGCTTTGTCTTGCATTTCCAACACATCAGTGAGAAGTTTTTGCTTATTTTAGATAATCTTGTGGGTGGGAGGTGCCACCTATAGAACATCTTGTATATATTTTCTTTATACGTGGTGGCTAAAGTAAGTTTTCTGTTAAGAAGTTCCTGTCTTGAATGGAATTCTGCCTGCAGTATTTGCTTTGCCTATGAATAGAGCTATCTCTTTATCTCTTAAATGCTGACATCTGCTGTGGGCTACTAAGGAAAATTGGGGTTGCTTTCTGTCTCCAAGAGCATCTTTCTCCATTCCTTCTTTAGGGAAATACAATATTTTGCCTTTTTAATATTCCTCAGAATATTTCATTCTTCTAGGAGAGGGCTTCAACTTTCTACAATATGCACTGCAAGCTAGGAAAATCAGGCCTAATATCATTAAAGTTTTGATGCCACCAGAATGAATTTACAAACTTTACTCTCTGGGGAACCCATTAACAAATGTCTCCAAGGAAGTAACTCAACTTATACTTTTTAAATTCCAATTTATTTAACTGATTGTCAAGAGGGATATTTCTGCAGAGCTAGGAGTTAATCATCTGCTAAGTTCATTTTGGGAGAAAGTGTCACAGGATGAAGGAAAATACAAGCATGCTCTATGTGTAGGCAAAGCCATCAGAATGCTAGTCAAAAGAAGACTGGATTGGAAGCGGCCCCATGAGATCTTCCTGCTGAAAGTTTGGGATGTGGAGATGAAAATAGGATCCACTATTTCCAGTCTTCTTCCAGATGCAACTATACCTCTCACTGATGATTGTCGCCGAGGAATCCCCATTCTTCATGCCACTAGTTTCTCCCAGTTCATGTACACCTTATGAGAAGGATTCTTGTGAGGCTTTTGGATGAAGATTGTATCATTCAATTGTCTATTCATGATTCAGAGATAGCAACAGGAACCCGCCAAGAATTAACATCAGTCTGGTGATTTTTTCCCCCTCACATCACTTATATCAGGTATGACCAATTGGAAGTATTCTCTTAATAGAATAACAGAGTTGGAAGGGACATTGGAGGTCTTCTAATCCAACCCCCTGCTCAGGCAGGAAACCCTGTACCATTTCAGACAAACAGCTGTCCAATCTCTTCTTTAAAAACCTCCAGTTTTTAAAGACAATCATGGAGCACACACAGCTTCTAAAGGCAAGTTGTTCCATTGATTAATTGTTCTAAGTGCCAGGAAATTTCTCCTTAGTTCAAGGTTGCTTCTCTCCTTGATTAGCTTCTGTCCATTGCTTCTTCTCCTGCCCTCAGGTGCTTTGGAGAATAGCTTGACTTCTTTGTGGCAACCCGTGAGATATTGGAACCCTGCTATGATGTCACCCCTAGTCCTTCTTTTCATCAAAATAGACATACCCAATTCCTGCAACCATTCCTCATGTATTTTAGCCTCCAGTTCTCTAATCTAATCTAATCTAATCTAATCTAATCTAATCTAATCTACTCCAGTTGTCTAAAAAGAGCCTGAGTGGCGCAGCAGACTAATGCTACTGTTAAAGGTAGTATTTAGCTTCCAGCTGCCTGCAATTACTGCGAGTTCAATTCTCACCAGGCTCAAGGTTGACTCAGCCTTCCATCCTTTCTAAGGTAGGTAAAATGAGGACCCAGATTGTGCGGGTAATAAGCTGACTTTGTGCATATAAATCAAATAAAAGTAAATAAAAATAAAATTATATATATATATATATATGTTTTTCTTCTAGCCAGGTTTTCCCTACGTAGTCAAGGTTTTTTTGTAGCTCCAGCTCAGTAGAATCTCATCTACTCGGTTCTGGGCTTTTTTCTTTTCTAACACCTAGCTAGCTCTCACTGCTAGGTGGGAGACCTAAATAGATCCATTTCTAGCTCGTTAGCTGTCATCAGTAGGCCACACCCATATCCTCCCTGTAAAGGCACAGTATCAATTTTCTTACTTCTTCGTAGGGTTTATGTGTGTTTTTCTTCTAGCCAGGTTTTCCCTACGTAGCCAAGGTTTTTTTGTAGCTCCAGCTCAGTAGAATCTCATCTACTCGGTTCCAATCTGCAGTGAGTTTTTTTCTTGGCTTGATTTTTCTCCACTAGCAAATTCATGATGGGAACTAGGACTCAGAATAGCACAACACAAGTGACCGAATTCATCCTAATTGGCTTCCAACTACCTAGACCCATGGAACTCTTCCTTTTTTCATTGCTCCTGGTTGAGTTGTTTCTCACTTTGGCTGGGAACCTCATGATTATCACTCTGGTATGCGTGGACCAACGTTTGCAAACCCCCATGTATTTCTTCCTCTGCAACCTCTCTTTTCTGGAGGTATTTTTCGTTCTGACAATCACACCGAAGTTGTTGACCAATCTAGTTTCTCTGAACAAATCGATCTCTTTCTGGAGCTGCATCATTCAGTGCTACTCTTATTTCTTTCTTGGTACCTGTGAGATCATCATCATTGCCGTGATGGCCTTTGACCGCTACATTGCTATCTGCCATCCATTGCGCTACACGATCATCATGAATGGGCGGGTCTGTGTGACTCTTATGTTGGGCTCCTGGATTGCTTCTTTTGTGAGTACTTCTGAGCCAGTTTTTCTCCTGGGCCAACTGTCCTTCTGCAGCTCTAACGTGATCGATCATTTCTTCTGCGACTATGCTCCACTGATCAAGCTGTCTTGCAATGATATAGATAGTCTCCTGACTCTGGCAACTAGCCTCTCTGGTCTGTGGTTACTCAGCTCTTTGTGTGTCACTGTTGTCTCTTACCTCTACATAATTGTGACTGTGGTGAGGATGCAGATCAGCGGCAGTCGTAGGAAGACTTTTTCAACCTGTGCCTCTCACCTCACGGTCGCTTCCATCTTCTACGGCAGTGCCATCTTCATGTACTCTTTGCCCAGCAAGGGTCGATCTCGGGATGCCCAGAAAGCTGTGGCAGTTCTTACTGCTGTGGTTACCCCGTTACTGAACCCTTTTATTTACACTTTGAGGAATGAGAAAGTCAAGGATGCTTTCCGAGACTGTTTGCAGAGGCACAAACGTATTTTGTGAGGAGAAATCATTGGAAGGATGTTGCCAACCTTGGCTGAGCTCATACAAGTGTAAACAGATTTGGATTTTATTAATACACTAGCTGATAACCTGGCATTGCCTGGGTATTTATTTATCCTAATCCTGTGTTAGACAGGACAAGAAACTTAACCCTGAGCCCTGATTTCAGCGAGAATTAAATTAGTTAAAAATGTTTTCCATGTGCCCCCAAAGCATCTAGTAAAATGATACCACCTTGTTGTTTTGCTAGCTGATCCATGATCATTTGGTATGCTTTTTTGTGATATTGATTTAGAAGTTGCTCCTTGTCCATGATATACTGTTTGCACTAAGCTGTTCGACATTGTAGTTCTTTTCTTGTATGTAATCTGTGTGAAGTACGTCATCTCGGTCTCTTAGTGGTGCAGGCAGGCCGAGTTGCAGTAATGTTTTAATGATCATGGCCATACATTTGTCCTCAAGAATAATTGAAGCCTTGTTGAAAATGTCTGGACCAAAAGTAATTTCTGATGTTGGAGTTTCCCCCTTACCAGAGGGAGCCCCCTTGTGGAGTACTGTGAAGCCGTTACCATCGCAACTCCACTATGCTGCACAGTAGAAGCCATTTTAAGGCACAACAGGCTGTATCTTAACAGAACATGCACCCTGAGGGGTTTTAGGGGTGTTTTACCCCTACAGTATTTGTTTCCAGAGACCAAGTCATCTGTGTACCAAGTTTGGTTGAAATTGCTTGAGGCATTCCACAGTTATGCTGGAACACACACACACACACACACACACCCCTTTATATATATATATATATATATATATATATATATATATATATATATATATATATATATATATATATATATATAGATGGATGAGACAACTATCATCTATTGCTGTAGTGAGGGACACATGACATGGGTTTTATAATTTGTTAGTTAACATTTTAATTTGACTTATTTTCTATGTTCAAGTTCATTACAGACTGGAATGTGGGAAAATTTTTATCATATGGTTGTATAGATTGATTACATAGCTTTTAAAATTACTAAAATGAAATGATAATTTACAGAAGGATTTCTGGTGACTTATCTCATCTGGTTATCTAACTTCAAACAAGTTTTGTACTTAATTTACTGTGCAAGGAGAGGTTACTCTTATGTTGTCCGACCAATTTTCCTCTTTCGTTTTTCTTTGTTGTGTTAACCATAAAAAAGGAATGTAAGATGGGTCTCAAGGTTCTCCTTTTCCTAGGGAGATCCCACTTTATCAGGGTACCCTAATAAAGTTCTTTGAAATGATCTTCCCATTCGGTTGCTTATTGTGAAGGTTAACCAAGGCAAAACATAGGGCCAGATCTGGCTGTCACTAGTCTAAATTGGGATTTCAAAAAATACATTCTAGAACAACAGGGCCTTCTGTAGAGGAACAGCATGGGCAATGGCCACAATTACATCAGAATTAAATTTTGTCAGAGTATGGTTTTCATGTTATGATGGATAGTTCTGGTTTGGAAACAATCTATGTACACTTTTATGTTGCAAAACTGTTGCCTTTCTTTCTCTATTTCAAATCCTGATATTGACTGAGGATTAGCACTGAAATTCTCCTCTATTGGGACTACAATTCTCGTTTGACTGTTTGCATCTAATGCTTTATGATGAGTGTATTTTTACAATGATTATGATAATGATTTAGTACTATTGTTGTATGTACAGTACACTGAAAGCTTATGCACCGGAGACAAATTCCTTGTGTTTCTAATCACACTTGCCAATAAAGAATTCCATTCCATTCCATTCCATTCCATTCCATTTCATTCCACTCCACTCCACTCCACTCCACTCCACTCCACTCCACTCCACTCCACTCCACTCTACTCTACCCTATCCTACCTACCCTACCCTTATTCTATTTTATTTCATTTTTTTTAATTTTATTTCAAATTTATATACCACACCTTCTCCCGAGGGACTGAGGACGATGTACAGCCAGATAAAAAACCTACAATACAAACATTAAAAACAATTAAAAGAATATATATTAATTTGACCCCAGTTTAAAATGACAAACCAATTAAAATATTTAAAAATATGTTAAGCCAGCCCGGCTTGCTGAAAAAAGAAAGTTTTAAGGGCACGGCGGAAGGCACCGAGGTCTTGGATTCTCCTTATCTCTGGGGGCAGCTGGTTCCAGAGGGTAGGTGCCCCCACAGAGAAGGCCCTCCCCCTGGGGGTCACCAGCCTACATTGTTTGGCTGATGGCACCCTGAGGAGGCCCTCTCTGTGGGAGCGCACAGGTAGATGGGAGGTTGTCGGTAGCAGCAGGCGGTCTCAAAGGTAACTAGGTCTATTCTATTCTATTCTATTCTATTCTATTCTATTCTATTCTATTCTATTCTATTCTATTCTATTCTATTCTATTCTATTCTATTCTACTCTACTCTACTCTACTCTACTCTACTCTACTCTACTCTACTCTATTCTATTCTATTCTATTCTATTCCCTTTCTTTATTCTATTCTATTCTATCCTCCTTTTAGGCAATATGAAACATTGGCTTGCTGAAAAAAGAAAGTTTTAAGAGCACGGCGGAAGGCACCGAGGTCTTGGATTCTCCTTATCTCTGGGGGCAGCTGGTTCCAGAGGGTAGGTGCCCCCACAGAGAAGGCCCTCCCCCTGGGGGTCACCAGCCTACATTGTTTGGCTGATGGCACCCCGAGGAGGCCCTCTCTGTTGGAGCGCACAGGTCGATGGGAGGTTGTCGGTAGCAGCAGGCAGTCTCGAAGGTAACTAGGTCTATTCTATTCTATTCTATTCTATTCTATTCTATTCTATTCTATTCTATTCTATTCTATTCTATTCTATTCTATTCTATTCTATTCCCTTTCTTTATTCTATTCTATTCTATCCTCCTTTTAGGCAAGATGAAACATTGGTCCTCTTAAATCCCAGTTTTGAGGTTTCAGCGTCTACTCAGTTTTGTCCAGGTTCAAAAGCTTATTCAAGTACTAATCAATACAAGGCCAGTAAATATGTGCTAGACTGGGAGGTTAAACTGAATTCTTAAGGACACACATGGCCACCCAATTTTTTGGGGTTCTCTCCTGGATCTTGTCCAGAAGTCCACCAAATACATAATCCAAGGCTGTCAAACTTGCGGCCTGTGGGCCAGATATGCTAGGGGATGCTAATCGACTTACTTTGAATGTTCACTAAGAAAATGCTCATAAGCCAGGGATTACCTGTAATACCAATCAGTTCTCTCTCAATCAATTTCAAGCAGAAAAGTAGAAGCACACATTTGCAAAACTCATTGAAAATGGTGGAAATCAAGTGGACTTGGCCGTTTCTAATTCCATTAGCCAGTGGATTCAGAGAGCAGATATCTGAGGAAGAATTGCAGAACATCACAAAACGTGACCAGAACTTGAAAGTTTGGATGAAATAGATTATCTGGACGCTTTTCAGTCCTGCTTCAGACCTGGCTACAGCACGGAAACTGCCTTGGTCACGCTGATGGATGACTTCTGGCGAGCCCGAGACAGGGGTCATTCCTCTATCTTGGTGCTACTTGACCTCTCAGCGGCTTTCGATACCATCGACCATGGTATCCTTCTGGGGTGACTAAGAGAGCTGGGAGTGGGAGGCACTGTGTTGTGGTGGTTCACCTCCTATCTCTCTGGTCAATCACAGTCGGTGCTGGTTGGAGGACAGAGGTCATCCCCTAGGCCCCTCGTCTGCGGGGTGCCTCAGGGCTCAGTCCTCTCTCCCCTCCTACTTAACATCTACATGAAACCACTGGGAGAAATCAACTTCCGGTTGGTGACTTGCAGCGACAGGGTGTGGAGTGAGAGCTCGCTGCTCCTCAACACCTTTAAACATTGCATTTTGGGGATCCCCTTGGGGGACGCGGGACCCGGAGAGCCCTGCGGGCAAAAGAGGAAGCCAGGCAAGCGGGAAGTGGGTGCGATCACCTCTCGCTGGACCAGGCGGCTCTGCCTAGCCAACGCGGTGAGCCGGCCATTGATGGCGGGCACGAAGCAGCAATAGCCAACAAAGACGGGAAGCTAAGAAGAAGATCGGAGGTGCGGTGACAGATTTAAGCCTATTCCCCTATACCTACGATCGTGCGGCAGAGAGGGGATCGGTGGTGTCGGGAGAGGAGTGCTCAGAGTGGCGAGAGGCAGAGACGGAGAGGGTGGAGCAGCTTGTACTCCCGGCGATCCGACAAGCCGAAGAGCAGACGAGAAAACGGGGAGAGCGGATTGCGTTTGTAAGGAGCTTTGGAGAGTGCAGTGCGGTGAGAGAGTAAAAGAAAAAGGAAAGACTATTGGTGTGGCTGGCTTTTGGTATTGGGATTGAGTGGAAGAAAGCAGAAGAAATAGGCTTTCAGCAAACAGGAAGTGCTTCCATTGAATCAGAAGAGTGGAACAGCAGAGGTTGAACAAGAAGACGCTCTGGCAGAGACTATTACCATCGAGTTTGGTTGGAGCCCAGCAAAGTGGGAAATTGAAGATCTCCTATTTGTATTCTAAAATTCCGTAAATACTATAAATACTATAAAACAATATACTTATACCCATATATTTATATGTCTATATCCTTCCTATCCTTCTCTTGAGTATCTGTGATATTAATAAGTGAACTCTGTTTTTCTCTCTAACTTTATAATGTTATAATTAATATTAATTAGACCTCTTAAGCCATTTTATAGATATATACAAAAAAAAAAAGGTTGATTATATATGAGAATTTAGATCTCTATAATTATTACTAGTTAAGGGGAGAAAAAAGGGTTGGATTTGTATCTTACTAATTAAATTATTATATAGGATTTTATATTTATTTATATTTATTGTAATTTATTTATACTTATTTATATCTATTATATCTATTTATATCCAACCTTTATTAAGATCTGAACTTAGAATTTATTAGTACATTAACTTATTGTGGTCAACTTATATAATTTAGAATATCTATCTGTATTTATTTATATCAATACTACCTATCAGGAACTGAAAATAGAATTTATTAACTTAAAATAATTACTTGTATTGCTAGCCTTTAACAATTTATATATATTATTTACTCTTTTCTAAGATTGAATTTAGATTTTACTAAGTGATTAATTGATTTGTATCGATATATTGTTTACCTATTTGGAAGAGAACTATATAATTGTATAATTAGTGATTGTTAATTGCTGGAAACTTTATAGTAGCCCACTACAGTACTTTGGAAATTTAGAACCTAGTATTAATTGGAACTTACTGAGAGTGCAGAGAGGACCAATAAAGGAGCGAAATAAAGGTCTAAGAAAGCTCCTCAGAGAAAACGTGGCAAGTGCCACTGGATGAGAATTTGGAGAAAGATAGAGGAGATAATAAGAGACCAAAAATTGGTTCTGAAAGAAATGGCAAGTCTGACCTCCACAATTGCAAAAACTGCTAAAAAAGCGACATCTATACCTACCTTGGCGATGTCTTCCCCAGCCACCCAGAAATCAGTAGAAGGTCTCCAGAAACTAGACAAACCCCCTATAACTCCTACACTACAAACGGTACAAGCATCCCTTCAGTCAATCCAAGAAACAATGCTTGCGATGCAAGAAAAACTTTTGAATAGTCACTCCGAATTAAAATCAGACATCCATGCTCTTGATTTTAAAATGAATGAGATTCAAACTGCTATTGCTAGTAACGAAAATAGAATTTTAAAAGCAGAACAAAGAATTGAAAAAAACGAGAAAAAACTGGACACAGTAGACCAAACTTTGTCGGCACAAAACAAAGAAACGGAAGACGCACTGATCCAACTTGAGATGGACAAGGCCTCGTTTTTCTTGCGTTTCCAGAACATCCTGGAAGATAAAGATGAGGATTTAGGTGATAAGATAGCGGAGTTGATTGCAGAAACTCTGCAGCAAGACAAGCAGGAAATAATTCGTGAGATCGATGAGGTGTACAGAGTCCAGACAAATTACGTAAGAAGAAACAGACTCCCCAGAGAGGTCCATGTGCGCTTTGCTAGAAAAAAAGTTAGGGATATTCTGTATAATATAGCGCGGGAGGAAAAAATTACCTACGGGGGAAAAGAAATTAATATTCTGAAACAAATTCCGAGAAGAGTGAGGGAAAGGAGGAGAAACTATAGGTTTTTGACAAATCATCTAAACAGGAGAAATATAATTTTTAGGTGGCTTTTGCCGGAAGGACTGCAAATTTCCTGGCAAGGGAGGAAAATAAGAATTGATTGTCTAAGTGATGCTCAAGACTTTTTAGAACAACTAAGGGGAGGAGAGGAGGAACAAACCAGTAAGGAGGATAATGAGATAGCAAATACGGAAGAAGAGATATCCCAAGAGCAAATTACTAGGGAAGACATAGAAGAGGAGAAGAAAAAGGAGGATACTGAGGAAAGAGGGAAAAAATCAAGGCCAGTGAGAGCAGTAACTTTAAAAGGTAAATAAGAACAAGAGTCTAGAAACTAATTTCAGGAATGAACGATACCAAGATCATATCGGTAAATGTGAATGGATTAAACGATTACAAAAAAAGAAGGATAATACTGTCAAAATTGGTGAAACAAAATCCCGATATTATCTGCATCCAAGAGGTCCATATAAAAAAAGATGAAGCCGAATATTTAAATTACTGTAAATTTGGTAAAGTATTTTCCTCACTAGCTGAGAAAAGGAAAAGGGGGGTTGCTATCTATGTTAAGAAAGGAATAACGGCAGAATGTAAATATAAAGATGAAAAAGGGAGAATACTCATAGTTGAAATAATGAGAGGTAACTCTAGACTGTTATTAGTAGGGGTTTATGCACCGAATAAAAAACAAGGGAAATTCTATAGGAAACTGCAGAAACAGTTGGCAAATTGGGCACATCTTGAAATATGTATGCTAGGGGATTTTAATGGAATTGTAGATCCAAAGCTTGATTATAAGTGCGATATAACCAAAAAGAATAAAAGACCTCCCTTACCAAAGATTTTCTTTGATTTGGTGGATGAGATAAATTTAATTGACATGTGGCGTACCTTACACTCCCAGGACAGACAATATACATTTTACTCCATCCCACAGAACTCCTGGTCCAGAATCGATATGGTTTGGGTTACTAGAAAATTGGCATTAGAAATCAAGAAAGTTAACATGGGCATCAATACTTGGGCAGATCATAAGCTCCTTGAAATCAGTTGGTCCCATGATACGAAGAAAATACAACAGAGATGGAGCTTAAGGACCAATCTCCTAAATGAAAAAGAGTTCACACTCAAATTGAATGAAGAAATCAAATGCTTCTTCTTAGAAAATGGAAATCGAGGGACAGCCAAAGAAATTGTGTGGGACACTATGAAGGCCTATGTCAGAGGAGTAGCCATCTCATATACTGCCTTTAAAAATAAGGAAAAAAGAAAGAATAGAGAAGAACTTACTCAAAAATTATTACAAACTGAGGCTGAATTACAGCAACGACCGGGAGATGAGGCGACGAAACAACAGTGGTTGATGATGAGACATAGACTGAATCTATTGGACCAGGAGGAGGTAGCTCAAAAAATAAGAAGATCTAAGCACTATTGTTTCGAGAACGCTAACAAGTCGGGGAGATGGCTGGCATATAAATTTTAAAAAGAGAAGGAAAAAAACCAAATACTAGCCTTAGAAGATCCACAGGGCATCCTGTTGACGAAGGAAGAAGACAAATTAGAAAGCATAAGAAAATTTTATGAATGTCTTTACAAAAATGAAGGAATTGAGTTAAACAAGGTAGAACAGTATTTGTTGGAAGCCAACCTTCCTCAAATTCCGGAAGAAGAAAAGGAAATGTTAAATGGGAAGATCACCATAGGGGAGTTAAAAACCGCCTTATCCAAAATAAAGAAGAATAAAACCCCAGGCCCTGATGGTCTCCCCGGAGAATTATATCAAAAATTTGATGACGCTCTGAAACTGGAATTGTTAGAAATTCTAAATGATGTTATTGCTGGCATAACAATCCCAGACTCCTGGAGGGAAGCGTACCTGACGATCATTCTGAAAGAAGGTGCCGACCCGAAGCAGATTTCCAACTATAGACCTATCTCACTGCTTAACGCAGATTACAAATTATTTATGACTATAATAGCGGAGAGATTCAAGAAAATTTTAAATAGATGGATACATAAGGATCAAAATGGTTTTCTCCCAGGGAGACAGATTAGAGACAATTTGAGAACAGTTTTAAATACCATTGAATATTATGAACAATACCCTGGAAAACAGATGGCTTTAATGTTTGTCGATGCCCAAAAGGCATTCGACAATCTGAATTGGACCTTCATGATAAACCAAATAGATCTAATGGGATTCGGGACTAACTTTAGGAGGATGATAGAGAATATTTACCAAAACCAGAGGGCAAATATATTAGTTAACGGAGACAGAACCCAGACATTTCAGATCCAAAGAGGAGTCAGGCAGGGATGTCCCCTATCCCCCTTACTTTACATTCTAGCATTAGAGGTCTTACTCAGAAGGATTAGAACTAATGAAAATATCAAAGGCTTGAAGATTAGGAAGGAAATATTTAAAACACAGGCTTTTGCGGATGACATTGCCTTCATATTAGAAGACCCATTAGACACCGGCCCAAAATTAATGCAGGAAGTTCAGAATTATGGAGAAGTCGCGGGCCTTAAACTTAATAAGAACAAAACCAAAATAATTGTGAAAAATATGACGAACCCACAAACGAAAGAATTAGAAGATTTATTAGGCCTCCAGGTAGTTAAGAAGATAAAATATCTGGGAATATGGATTACGGCGAGACTCTCTTCATTAAAAGATGATAACTATATCCCTTTATTGCAGAAAACTAATCAAGACCTTGATAGGTGGAGGAGGCTTAAATTGTCCCTGACTGGTAAAATTGCGGCGATCAAAATGAATATTTTACCGAAATTTCTATTTCTATTTCAAAATATACCGATATCACTAGATAAAAAATTTTTTTCGGATCTGAATAAACATATCAGGAATTTTTTGTGGGAGGGTAAGAAATCGAGGATTTCTCTCAAGACACTTCAAGGGAAAAGAAATTTGGGAGGGTTCGGGCTCCCTGACTGGGAATCATATCAAAAGGCGGCAAAAATAATTTGGATAAAGGAGTGGATCAAATTACAAGAAGGTAGAATCTTAACACTAGAAGGACACGATCTCCTTGAAGGATGGCATGCTTATCTCTGGGACATAAAGGATAGGAAGAAAACTCATTTCTATAAACATAAAATTAGAGAGACATTGATCCGTACGTGGCTGGAAATTAGACAGAAGATATATACCAAGGTTCCTAGCTGGTTGTCGATTATGGATGCTCTAGTGGCCCCAAATAGAAGAGAGAACTATAAAATGGGCACATATAAGGATATCTTGGATGAAGAAGGGAAGCTCAAGCCCTTGGAAGTGCTGAGGGACCAGGGGTTTATTCTGGATTGGTGGAAATATCTTCAGATTAAGTCTAGATTTCAAGAAGATAGAGATAAACGTGGTATTGAAATGAAATATGGATATTTTGACAAAATTATTTGGGGACCAGATAAGAAAATGCTATCGAAAATCTATAACTTTATATTAGATGAGGATAGAGCTGAGAAGATAGCTAAAAATCAGCTAAGCATTTGGGAGAAAAATTTAGGATATGGCCTTAATTTCAATGACTGGGAGATAGCTTGGAACAGAAATCTCAAAATAACGAAATCGGTAACATTCAGGGAAAATCACTACAAAATGCTGCATAGGTGGTACCTAGCCCCGGACAGGCTGGCCAAAATATTTCCAAATTCTTCTGCTTTATGTTGGAAATGTGGAAAGACGGTCGGCACCTTTTACCATCTGTGGTGGACTTGCCCTGAGACCAAAAAGTTTTGGTTAAAGATCCGACTCTGGCTCTCGGAAATAATGGGACAAGAGATAGCCCTGGCCCCAGAATCCTTCCTCCTAGGTATGATTGAAGATTGTCTCGACAACAATAAAACCCAATTGGCAATTCAAATTATTACTGCGGCTAGATTAGCCTTTGCGAAACTCTGGAAATCCAACTCTACCCCCTCTGAAGAAGCATTAATAAATAAAATTCTAGAGTGCGCAGAGATGGCTAAATTGACGAGCGAGCTAAAAAATGAAGAGAACTTCAAGTACTATGAAATATGGGGAATTTGGTATAACTGGTTAAAGAATAGGATAAAAATATGATAATAGGCTACGATTTGTTAGACACCCGAAATGGACTTAATTGTATAGAAATGTAGAGAATTGTATAGAACTGTATATTGTATAGCTATGGATGAAATTCACTTAATGTTTGATCTATGAAATGTGTAAACATTGCACCTCGGATCAAGATTGTGATTGTACATTGTCTTTTTAAAAAATTGGAAAATTCAATAAAGTATTTAAAAAAAAAAAAAAAAGAAACCACTGGGAGAAATCATCAAACGACACGAGGTAGTGTCAACATCCAATGATGGACATTGCACAAGAAGAAGATCCTGTCTTTTTTTAATTAAAAAGTTTTTTATTTATAATACAATTAAAAACATTGGACATGGTGCGACTTTTTTGGTTTGAACATTTCCATCAAGTTTTACCTTACGACAAATACAGTTCATTTTCACTATGTTAATATATACAATCTAACACAATTCAAATATACGGATTCTTTCATCTGTGAAAATTACAATACCGATACCATTCCTATTTGTCACAGAAAACTAACATGAAAATTTTTAAACTTTTGACTTATCAATAATCCTTTGTCCTGACATTCCTCCTCCTTTCCAACCAATAATACAGTTTATTCCAGATTTCATAATAGTCCGTATCACACTTATCTTTGAGTTCTAGAATCAACCTGTCCATTTCAGCACAAGTCAGTATCTTGTTTATACCTCTCCTTCTGAGGGGGTCTCTTTATTTTTCCAGTTTTGTGTGAAGGCCAATCTTGCTGCCGTTAAAATATGTAACATTAAATATATTGTTCCCTTGTTATATTTGTCCTTTATAATACCCAAAAGAAAAAGTTCTGGCTTTAACTCTATATTTTGAGTTAACATCTCTTCCAGCCATCATTTTATCTGGTGCCAAAAATCTCTAGCTTTCGGACACTCCCACCACATATGACAAAAAGTCCCTAGCTTTGTCTTGCATTTCCAATACATTGGTGAGAAGTTTTTGCTCATTTTAGATAATCTTGTGGGTGGGAGGTGCCACCTATAGAACATCTTGTATATATTTTCTTTATACGTGGTGGCTAAAGTAAGTTTTCTGTTAAGAAGATCCTGTCTTGAATGGAATTCTGCCTGCAGTATTTGCTTTGCCTATGAATAGAGCTATCTCTTTATCTCTTAAGTGCTGTGCTTTATCTCCCATCTGCTGTGGGCTATTAAGGAAAATTGGGGTTGCTTTCTGTCTCAAAGAGAATGTTTCTCCATTCCTTCTTTAGGGAAATATAATATTTTGCCTTTTTAATATTCCTCAGAATATTTCATTCTTCTATGAGAGGGCTGTAATTTTCTACAATATGCACTGCAAGCTAGGAAAATCAGGCCTAATATCATTAAAGTTTTGATGCCACCAGAATGAATAAATATATTTACAAACTTTACTCTCTGGGGAACCCATTAACAAATGTCTCCAAGGAAGTAACTCAACTTATACTTTTTAAATGCCAATTTATTTAACTGATTGTCAAGAGGGATATTTCTGCATAGCTAGGAGTTAATCATCTGCTAAGTTCATTTTGGGAGAAAGTGTCACAGGATGAAGGAAAATACAAGCATGCTCTATGTGTAGGCAAAGCCATCAGAATGCTAGTCCAAAGAAGACTGGATTGGAAGTGACTCCGTGAGATCTTCCTGCTGAAAGTTTGGGATGTGGAGATGAAAATAAGATCCACTACTTCCAGTCTTCATCCAGATGCAACTATACCTCTCACTGATGATTGTCCCCAAGGAATCCCCAATCTTCATGCCACTAGTTTCTCCCAGTTCATGTACACCTTATGAGAAGGATTCTTGTGAGGCTTTTGGATAAAGATTGTATCATTCAATTGTCTATTCATGATTCAGAGATAGCAACAGGAACCCGCCAAGAATTAACATCAGTCTGGTGATTTTTTCCCCCTCACATCACTTATATCAGGTATGACCAATTGGAAGTATTCTCTTAATAGAATAACAGAGTTGGAAGGGACACTGGAGGTCTTCTAATCCAACCCCCTGCTCAGGCAGGAAACCCTTTACCATTTCAGACAAACAGCTGTCCAATCTCTTCTTTAAAAACCTCCAGTTTTTAAAGACAATCATGGAGCAGACACAGCTTCTAAAGGCAAGTTGTTCCATTGATTAATTGTTCTAACTGCCAGGAAATTTCTCCTTAGTTCTAGGTTGCTTCTCTCCTTGATTAGCTTCTGTCCTTTGCTTCTTGTCCTGCCCTCAGGTGCTTTGGAGAATAGCTTGACTTCTTTGTGGCAACCCGTGAGATATTGGAACCCTGCTATCATGTCTCCCCTAGTCCTTCTTTTCATCAAAATAGACATACCCAATTCCTGCAACCCTTCCTCATGTATTTTAGCCTCCAGTTGTCTAATCTAATCTAATCTAATCTAATCTAATCTAATCTAATCTAATCTAATCTAATCTAATCTAACCCAGTTGTCTAAAAAGAGCCTGAATGGCGCAGCAGACTAATGCTACTGTTAAAGGTAGTATTTAGCTTCCAGCTGCCTGCAATTACTGCGAGTTCAATTCTCACCAGGCTCAAGGTTGACTCAGCCTTCCATCCTTTCTAAGGTAGGTAAAATGAGGACCCAGTTTGTGGGGGCAATAAGATGACTTTGTATAAAATATACAAAAGTATGAAGGTTATTGTTTAATGCCTTGTAAGCTGCCCTGAGTCTCCGGAGAAGGGCAGCATATAAATCAAAAAAAAAAAAAATCATCTTTATTGCTCTTCTCTGCACTCTTTTTAGAGCCTCAACATCCTTTTTACATCATAGTGACCAAAACTGGTTGCAGTATTCCAAGTGAGGTCTTAAACCAAGGAATTATAGAGTGGTATTAAAACTTCACGTGGTCACAGTCAGAGGAAGAGATGTAAGAGCTGAGGACCTTAAACTGGGAAAGGAACTGTTGTAGTGCACCTTTGTCCTCAATGGCTTCTAAGCCTACAGCTCAAGGGTATTATAAGCAAAACTTCACTATCCGTGATAATTCAGAAATCTGTTTGTTATATGATGTAGCACAGAAGATGAGGGTCATTCATAGAACCTCAGCAATTGTGTTTTCATCATTAAATTGATTGGATTGGGAGCCATCTTATATGTAGAATTTCAGTTCCAGAGAACCAGCTGGGTTCTTCCTACCAGAAGACATAGACTCCACTAAATAGCTGCCTGAAGAAAGGCTTTAGGTGAGAGCATCATTCTGCCTGTCAGTCAAGAAGGTACGACAACCAACAGCGTTGGAAGCTTCGGAGGAGAAGGGTGCAAAACTCCATTGATAGAAGAGAGTACAGAATATTTCACATTAATGTCACCTAAGAGATTTCATCTTATTATTGCAAGCTCTACTTGACTTAAAAGAAATGTCTCTTATGGCCAACGTGTTTTACTTCAGTAACTAACAGAGTTGGAAGGGATCTTGGAGGTCATCTAGTCCAACCCCCTGCTCATGCAGGAGACCTTTACTAGGGTTTACTAGGATTCGAACCGCCAAACTGCTGACCTTTCTGATTGACAAACTCAGCCTCTTAGCCACCTAGCCACCTAGCCAGGCACTTCTACCAATAGAAGAACTGAAAACCACTTCTGGTAAGTTAAAAGAGTTCCTGCATGGATCTCTCAATTTTCTCCTAGTACGTTTTTTGAGCTCTCCATATTTTGTTGAATGTACATTACTTAGAGAATACTTTGTTTGGCCAAGTGTGATTAGACACAAGGAATTTATCTGAGCCACGGTGGCATGGTGCTTAGAGTAGTGCAGTACTGCAGGCTACTTCCGCTGACTGCCGGCTGCCTGCAATTTGGCAGTTCAAATCTCACCAGGCTCAAGGTTGACTCAGCCTACCCATCCTTTCGAGGTGGGTACAATCAGGACCCAGACTGTTGGGGGCAATAGGCTGACTCTGTAAACCGCTTAGAGAAGACTGCAAAGCACTGTGAAGCGATATATAAGTAAGTGCTATTGCTATTGCTATTTCCAGTGTAGAAGCTCTCAGTGTGTTGATATACTATGTCCTTATATCCTTTATATAAACAGAAGTATCTTCATATACTTCTATATAAAGGCGTTCGTGCTAGAGTTATAATATTATAGACAGTCTTTGAGCATGAAATATGGAAAGGAATATGAGCCAACCGTGTGCAGCAGCTGCTAAAAAACTCTACACATCAACAGAAGGATAGAATCAAGATCACATGAAGTGTTAATACCACTTTATAGTGCCTTGATAAGGCCAAACTTGGAATACTGCATTCAGTTTTGGTCACCACAATGTAAAAAAAAAAATGTTGAGGCTCTAGGAAGAGTGCAGAGAAGAGCAACAAAGATGATTAGGGGACTTGAGGATAAAACATATAAAGAACGGTTGCTGGAACGGGATATGTCTATTCTTATGAAAAGTAGTACTAGGGGTGACATGATAGCAGTCTCCCAATATCTCAGGGGCTGCCACAAAAAAGAGGGAGCCAAAGCACCTAAGGGTAGGTGCAACAGAAGCAATGGGTGGAAACTAATCAAGGAGAGAAGCAACCTAGAACTAAGGAGAAATTTCCTGACAGTGAGAACAATTAATCAGTGGAACAACTTGCCTCCAGAAGTTGTGAATGCTCCAACACTGGCAGTTTTTAAGAAGAGATTGGATAACCATTTGTCTGAACTGGTGTAGGGTTTCCTGCGTAAGCAGGGGGTTGGCCTAGAAGACTTCCAAGGTCCCTCCCAACTCTGTTATCCTGTTTTTTCTGAATATCACATAACAGTAGCAATGCCAGCAAGTTCTTGATTTATTAAAAACCACACATGCATCCAGGGCACTGAAAAGCAATGATTCAAGCAAAATATCTTATTTTTTACAGAGTCACATTCTGAAGGACAGGTGACTATCATTACCCAGGTTGTGCTCCTGGGGAGAAGGCATTTCAATGTTGGTGCATTTCTATGAGAAGAAGCCTGATGGAGTAGACCCCACTCTCCTGCCTTCAGGAGGCTGTTTCTGGCACTCTTTGATGAGAGGTCCCCAGGTTTGAACTTGGGACTCAAGAGAAGAAGGTAAAATATATATATTTAAGGGCACCAATCTGCAGTGAGTTTTTTTCTTGGCTTGATTTTTCTCCACTAGCAAATTCATGATGGGAACTAGGACTCAGAATAGCACAACACAAGTGACCGAGTTCATCCTAATTGGCTTCCAACTACCTAGGGCCATGGAACTCTTCCTTTTTTCATTGCTCCTGGTTGTGTTGTTTTTCACTTTGGCTGGGAACCTCATGATTATCACTCTGGTATGCGTGGACCAACGTTTGCAAACCCCCATGTATTTCTTCCTCTGCAACCTCTCCTTTCTGGAGGTATTTTTCGTTCTGACAGTCACACCGAAGATGTTGACCAATCTAGTTTCTCTGAACAAATCAATCTCTTTCTGGAGCTGCGTCATTCAGTGCTACTCTTATTTCTTCTTTGGTACCTGTGAGATCATCATCATTGCCGTGATGGCCTTTGACCGCTACATTGCTATCTGCCATCCATTGCGCTACACCATCATCATGAATGGGCGGATCTGTGTGAGTCTCGTGTTGGGCTGCTGGATTGCTTCTTTTGTGAGTACTTCTGAGCCAATTATTCTCCTGGGCCAACTGTCCTTCTGCAGCTCTAACGTGATCGATCATTTCTTCTGCGACTATGCTCCACTGATCAAGCTTTCTTGCAATGATATAGATAGTCTCCTGACTCTGGCAACTAGCCTCTCTGGTCTGTGGTTACTCAGCTCTTTGTGTGTCACTGTTGTCTCTTACTTCTACATAATTGTGATTGTGGTGAGGATGCAGACCAGTGGCAGTCGTAGGAAGACTTTTTCAACCTGTGCCTCTCACCTCACGGTCGCTTCCATCATCTACGGCACTGCCATCTTCATGTACTCTTTGCCCAGCAAGGGTCGATCTCGGGATGCCCAGAAAGCTGTGGCAGTTCTTACCTCTGTGGTTACCCCATTACTGAACCCTTTTATTTACACTTTGAGGAATGAGAAAGTCAAGGATGCTTTCCGAGACTGTTTGCAGAGGCACAAACATATTTTGTGAGGAGAAATCATTGGAAGGACCTTGCCAACCTTGGCTGACCTCATACAAGTGTAAACAGATTTGGATTTTATTAATACACTAGCTGATAACCTGGCATTGCCTGGGTATTTATTTATCCCAATCCTGTATTAGACAGGACGAGCAACTTAATTCTGAGCCCTGATTTCAGCGAGAATTAAATTAGTTAAAAATGTTTTCCCTGTGCCCCCAAAGCATCTAGTAAAATGATACCACCTGGTTGTTTTGCTCGCTGATCCATGATCATTTGGTATGCTTTTTTCTGATATTGATTTAGAAGTTGCTCCTTGTCCATGATATACTGTTTGCACTAAGCTGTTCGACATTGTAGTTCTTTTATTGTATGTAATCTGTGTGAAGTATGTCATGTCGGTCTCGTAGTGGTGCAAGCAGGCCGAGTTGCAGTAATGTTTTAGTGATCATAGCCATACATTTGTCCTCAAGAATAATTGAAGCCTTGTTGAAAATGTCTGGACCAAAAGTAATTTCTGATGTTGGATTTTCCCCCTTACCAGAGGGAGCCCCCTTGTGGAGTACTGTGAAGCCGTTACCATCGCAACTTCACTATGCTGCACAGTAAAAGCCATTTTAAGGCACAACAGGCTGTATCTTAACAGAACATGCACCCTGAGGGGTTTTAGGGGTGTTTTACCCCTACAGTATTTGTTTCCAGAGAGCAAGTCATCTGTGTACAAAGTTTGGTTGAAATTGCTCGAGGCGTTCCACAGTTATGCTGGAACATACACACATACACACAGAGAGAGAAACACACACACACACACACAAAACCCTTTATATATATATATATATATATATATATATATATATATATATATATATATATATATATATATTGCTATAGTGAGGGACACATGACATGGGTTTTATAATTTGTTAGTTAACATCATTTTAATTTGACTTATTTTCTATGTTCAAGTTCATTACAGACTGGAATGTGGGAAAATTTTTATCATATGGTTGTATAGATCGATTACATAGCTTTTAAAATTACTAAAATGAAATGATAATTTACACAAGGATTTCTGGTGACTTATCTCATCTGGTTATCTAACTTCAAACAAGTTTTGTACTTAATTTACTGTGCAAGGAGAGGTTACTCTTATGTTGTCCAACTAATTTTCCTCTTTCGTTTTTCTTTGTTGTGTTAACTATAAAAAAGGAATGTAAGATGGGTCTCAAGGTTCTCCTTTTCCTAGGGAGATCCCACTTTATCAGAATACCCTAATAAAGTTCTTTGAAATGATCTTCCCATTCGGTTGCTTATTGGGAAGGTAAACCAAGGCAAAACCTAGGGCCAGATCTGGCTGTCACTAGTCTAAATTGGGATTTCAAAAAATACATTCTAGAACAACAGGGCCTTCTGTAGAGGAACAGCATGGGCAATGGCCACAATTACATCAGAATTAAATTTTGTGAGAGTATGGTTTTCATGTTATGATGGATAGTTTTGGGTTTGGAAACAATCATGTACACTTTTATGTTGCAAAACTGTTGCCGGTGTGGTTGGACACAGAGGACTGTTGATTTGAAAGAGGGGTCAAAAAGACCATTTATGTCAAAATTGAACAGCCCCCTCTCAACAAAGGGGGAAGGATATGACATCACCTATCTCCAGTCTCCAACACAGTCCTTTCACCAGTTCCAAGAGGGCTCCACACCCATTTGCATCACTCAGGTGACCCAGATGACACATATAAACCTCCAGGTGGCTTTAATGACTCGCTAAAAGAATGCAAATGACCAGCTGTATGCAAGGGGTATAAATCTTTCCATTGTCCACCATCCAGTCAGAGCTGAAGAAGCTTCTTGGTGTCAATTCACAAAGCATCCCTGGCCTGCTCTCAAATTGCCATAGGAAAGGGGTGATGGGAACTGATGAAATGGCATGGCAGCCAAAGACAGATGCACATTCCAGACTTATCTCTCTCAAGACTGTATCCCAGGGTTACTTACAGTGGCCGAAGGGGAGTGATCTCTACAACCCGTGAAATTGTCCTGTTGTTAATTCCTGGGGAGAGGGGGAAACAGGGGCATGATTGGGACCGTAAATTATGGTGAGTCAGAGCTAGCTTCACTTTGGAACGTGCCAGCATGAAGCTCCTAATAAATAACTGGATTCCTTTTGAAGTTTGGCTCAAAACTGCCAGGTGGGGCAGGATGGGGGAGGAAGCAATTGTGGGGAGAAAATGAAGTTTTTGTAGATTAAGGGAGACCATGGATGGTCTGAAATAGGTGGCCTGTTCCATTACTAGCCCCCCCCCATGGGCTTCCCCACCCCGAGATAACTCATGTTCACTTACCGAGGTGTACATTCGATTCGAGGATACTTTCTCCCCCATCCTGCCGTGCCTGGTGACTTACCTTATGAAGATCTGTCTCCTCTCCAGCCTGTTCCTTTGCTTGCTTCCTCCTTTGTCATCAGCAAAGAGCTTGAAGAAGGCTTTGGAGATGAAAAGGAGGTGTGGAAGGCCATGTGCGGCCCTCCAGGCTTCCCTTCTCACCTCCAGAGCTCTTTTCAAGCTCTTTGGTGGTGAAAAATGCAGACCGTAAGTGTGTGCGAACGGCTTTGTTAGGTTCAGCTTCTAGCTTACTCCTAACTTGTTGGTCAGGCAATATATCTGTTTCTTTAAGAAACAACTGAGCCACGTAATCAGGGTTTGCTGAACCGTGTAATTAGGCTACAGTGCATAAATAAGCAGCGCAGAGAAGCGTTCTTTGTTCCTGATTGCTCCTGTTGCTTCCTGCATCTTTCTGCTGATTGGTGTTAGACTGGATTGTTATATGGTACTGTATACCGAGAGTTACTAAAGTCTGTTTGCTTTGGTAAGAGAAGATACTTACTGGACTGATATTACTGTTTATGACCTTGGACTGTTTTACCTACACCGAGACTGCTTATTATCTTGTATATAAAGTATTTTTCTCACACGAGCTGCACGTTTATCTCCTTCCCTGTGTGTTTCTGCTCTGCTCGTTGCACAAGCAACAAATACGTTTTACACACACCCTAACATTGGTTATGGGCCCAGAACGTTCCAGGGCTCTTTAATTTGTTTTTGCGGAAGTGAGAAGTGCAGGCAGTGGGTGTAGTAGTCAAGATGATGGTTTTTGAGCAAGGTACAAGTTATTCCACCATAACCCGGTTGGATGGTACAAACTATGTTACCTGGTCCACAAAATGCTGTCTACTTTTGCAAAAAGAAGGACTGTGGGACATGGTTAATAATCCACCGGACATAACTGCATTGAATGCTGCTGACAAAGAAGATGCCAAAAAGATAGTGAAGTTTCACAGGGACAACAAGCGTGCTTTATGCATCATTGGCCTGACACTGGGAGACCAGCAACTTGTCCATTTCCGGGGCGAAGAGTCTGCTGCGAGGTGCTGGACAAAGCTAAAGAAGCTCTACGTTCGTGACTCTGTGGGTGTCCATATCTACCTGACACGGAAATTATTTCGCTTACATCTTCAGAAAGGAGGAGACATGATGGCTCACCTGGACTCCATGACAGGGCTTTTCCAGGAGCTCCATGAGAAAGACCTTGTGTTTACTGAACTGCAGCAAGTTTATATTATTCTTTCATCGTTGGATGACAGTTATGACTCTTTTGTTTCATCATTAGAAGTATTGTCTAGAGATGAACTAACATTGGCTAGTATAACTGGTAGGTTACTGGATGAGGCCAAACATAGGCAAGAACGAGACCAGTTAAGGATGCAACAGCAACCAAAAGTGGAAGCTGTATATGAGAATGTCAATATTGTTAAACGCTGTTATGCATGTGGGGCTAAGGGGCACATTGCAAAATATTGTAATAATAAGAAAGTGTCTGCTAGAAACTCTGCTAAACCCAGGAAAGGGTGTAATTTAGCAACCAGTTCATCTATTAATATAAGAGATGATTGGTGGGTGATTGATAGCGGTGCCTCTCAATCAATAACAAAAAACAGAAAACGATTTCTAAACATGAAGAAAAGTACTAAAAAGGTCAAATTAGCTAATGGCTGGAATGTGACTGTAGCTGGGGAGGGACTTGTTCAATGTTCTATTAGTAAGCACCCTTTACCCATCTTTATATCCCTAGTTTGAAATATAACCTTTTATCTGTAAAGGCATTACTACATTCTGGGTTTACAGTAACTTTTAAAAAACAACAAATGTTTGCTTGAATGTGAAGGCACTGTAGTTACTGCAGAATTAGAAAATGACTTATTTGTCATTAGGGATAAGTCATTACTGTTAGTTCAGTCAAAAGCTAAATTTAGAAATGTAAAGCCGCATGATGAATGCGTACATTTACTACATAGAAGGCTTGGTCATCTGAATTTCAGGTTGTTGCATTTGACTGTTAAGCAGTCTAAAGGCATTAAGTTAAGGGCTTGCAGCAAATACCTGAACTGTAATACTTGTAACCAGCATAAAAGTAAAGTTACACCTGCAAACCGCTGCAATGGGTTTAAAACAATTAAACCTTTGGAGGTAGTCTTTTTAGACTTAATAGGGCCAAAGAAACCCAGTTTAGGGGGAGCATGCTATATTTTGAGTATAGCTGATCACTTTACCAGATATGGTTTTTGCTACCTTATGAAGTCCAAAAGTGATACGTTCCAATGTATCACAAACTGGCTTCGTTTTGTAGAAAGGAAGCAGAGGTTTAAGGTGAAATGCATTGTTACTGACAATGGAACTGAGTTTACTAACCATCAGTTGGCTAAGTATCCCAGCATATGCTGGGATACAGCATAAACATTCTGCCCCTTTTCGGCCGGAACATAATGCATATATAGAACAAAGAGGCCAGACCCTACAAGCTATGACTAGGACTATGCTGGCTGATGCTTGTTTACCTGATAAATTGTGGGGAGAAGCAATACTATGTGCCAATCATATTTTAAATAATGTGGTGCACTCCTCTACAGGAAAAATACCTTTTACTTTATGGCACGGGAGGAAGCCTGATTTAAGTTATATACATACTTTTGGTGCACCAGCCTGGGTGCATATACCGGTTAGTCAGAGAAGGAAGGACCAACAGAGAGCAAAGAAAATGATTTTTGTTGGCTATGAGGCTAACCATAGGTCCTATAGGTTCTGGGAAAAAGGAACAACAAAAGTTTTGTGTAGCGCTAGTGCTAAATTCCTAGAACATGAAGGCTGGGACAGATTAGAAAAAGCAGACTATGGTTTTACAGATGTGGATGTTAAGGTAGACCATATTCCTGATGATAGTTCATCTGAGATGGATGATAAACCATCTATTAAGATTGAAGAACAGGAACAGGAATCAGGGTTAGGGGAGGATGAACCCAATATACCTGATGTTAGTCCTGTTATGCCTAGACGATCTTCCAGGGACCGGCATCCACCAGATCGCTATAAAGCCACAGTGGTTTGCCAAGTAGATATCGAACCATCCAGTTATCATGATATAAAATTATATCCAGAAAAGGAGCAAAAAGCCTGGCAAGAGGCAATGGATAGAGAAATTGATTCATTGAAGAGGCTTGGTGTCTATAAAGTTGTAAGAATACCACCAAATGAGAAACTTATAGGCTGTAGGTGGGTCTACAAGGTAAAGAAAAGTGTAGATGGGGTAGTAACCCATAAAGCTCGGCTTGTTGCACAAGGGTTCTCACAGACAGATAGAGACTATGATGAGGTTTTTGCTCCAAGTTTACGAGCGAGCACTTTGAGAACAATGCTGGTTTGGGCAGCTAGAAATAAATGCTCTATTACTCATATAGATGTCGAAACAGCTTACTTGAACGTTCCGTTAAGGCATACAATATATATGAAGAAACCTCCCGGTTATGATACACAGGATAGCACTGAGTGTTGGAGGCTACAAAAAAGCCTATATGGTTTAAGGCAATCAGGTTATGAGTAGAACCAATGTATAGTGCAGGAATTACATAACATTGGGTTCTATGAGGGCGTAGCAGATAAATGTCTGTTTAAAAAAGAACAGGATGGATGTGTTTCATTCTTGTTACTCTTTACAGACGACATTGCCATAATTACCAGAACTGACGCTGAGGCCAGAGAGATTATCGGTCAGTTGCAAACAAAATTTAAACTTAGAAATCTAGGACATATACGGCATTATCTAGGGCTGGATATCCTGAAAACATCTAGAGGATTTAAAATTTCACAATCTAATAAAATCTGCAAATTGTTGACAAAATATGGGATGGAATTATGTAAACCTGCCAAGACTCCTATGACACAAGAATTCCAGCAGGATAGTTTGCAGAGTCTACAGTTCAGTAAAGAACTGTATCAATCATTAATAGGCAGTTTGTCGTATTTGAGCAACTGGACACGGCCTGATATAGCTTTTAGTGTTAATCAACTAGCACAATATAGTTCAGAACCTACTGATAGGCATTGGCAAGCTGCAAAACGTATTCTTAGATATCTTAAAAGAACGTTACATTTTGCTATGTATTTAGAACCAAATGCCAATATGGTGTTAAAGGCATATGCTGATGCCAGTTTTGCCAGAAAATCTACGTCTGGAATAGCAATCATGTTGGATAACTGCCTGATTGGATGGAGATCAATTCGTCAGAAACACATCAGTTTGTCTACCATGGAAGCGGAGTTTTCTTGTCTATCACTTACATGTACTGAACTGATTTATTATAAACAGTTGATGGAAGATATTGGATTCAAAATGGACTATCCTATTACGGTTTATGAAGATAACCAGGCAGCCATTACAATGGCAACGAATCTTGCTGTAAAGACAAGGACTAAATACACTGATATACGTTATCTGAATGTTCGGCAATGTGTCAAGGATAACATGATTACATTGGAATATTGCGCATCAGAGGACAATATTGCCGATAATTTTACCAAAGCGCAAGGTGCCATTAAACACACCAATTGTTGTGAAAGATTTGGATTAAGAATCTGAAATGTAACTGATACCACTGTACAATGTATGATTTGGATGTGTATTTTTGTTTCTGTATCTATTGTGTATATTGTCCTGCCCAATGGGGAGAATGTTAGGTTCAGCTTGTAGCTTACTCCTAACTTGTTGGTCAGGCAATATATCTGTTTCTTTAAGAAACAACTGAGTCACGTAATCAGGGTTTGCTGAACCCTGTAATTAGGCTACAGTGCATAAATAAGCAGCGCAGAGAAGCGTTCTTTGTTCCTGATTGCTCCTGTTGCTTCCTGCGTCTTTCTGCTGATTGGTGTTAGACTGGATTGTTATATGGTACTGTATACCGAGTTACTAAAGTCTGTTTGCTTTGGTAAGGGAAGATACTTACTGGACTGATATTACTGTTTATGACCTTGGACTGTTTTACCTACACCGAGACTGCTTATTATCTTGTATATAAAGTATTTTTCTCACACGAGCTGCACGTTTATCTTCTTCCCTGTGTGTTTCTGTTCTGCTCATTGCACAAGCAACAAATACTTTTTACACACACCCTAACAGGCTTGAAAAGGGGTCTGGAGGCACGGAAGGAGACCTGGAGGCCGCACACAGCCTTCTACAACTCCTTTTACACTGCAGAAGCATTCTGCCAGCCGTTCACATGGACGTCCGGTCCGCATTTCTCACCGGCGAATCACTTGACGGGGGGGGGGGAAGGATAGATGGGGTTAATGTTGCAGAGCCTCTGCGATCATTCGAAAGAGCAAACAACTGCTGTGGTCCTGCAACATTCATAATTTCAGGCCTTGTTCATAAATGTTGTGGGGGGGGGTGTCTAATAGTGTTACTTTTAACGTTCACTAAGGGAATGCTCATATCCCAGGGATTACCTGTAATACCAATCAGTTCTCTCTCAATCAAGTTCAAGTAGAAAAGTAGAAGCACACATTTGCAAAACTCATGGAAAATGGTGGAAATCAAGTTGACTTGGCCATTTCCGATTCCATTGGCCAGTAGATTCAGACAAAAGATATCTGAGGAAGAATTGCAGAACATCACAAAACATGACCAGAACTTGAAACTCGGTGTCCATTTTTGTTCTGCACTCATACTTCTTTTATCTAACTGTAGTTTTGCTTGCATTCTGAGTCATTCAAGAACTCCCCTCTTCGGTCTTCCGGTTTGACGTTGCAGCGAGATAGTCGGGGAAATAGTGGGCTCTGATGAGCCCCGTGAAAACCCAGACTGATGAACCGCTGCCGATGGGTCTTCGGACCACAAACGTCCTGCAGGGATGGGGAAGAAAGAGAGGCACCTTGGAAGACCAAGAGGAACAGGCAAGTTCCTCGAAGGTCAGAGGAAACTCTCTATGACTCGGCGGCGGGGGATGGCAGCCATTGCAGCTGCTATGAAGCTTGAGTTTTTGGAAGCCGGGTGAGTGACAGCCAACCCATGGTTTGAATCAACAATAAGGAAAACATTTTTTTAACTTTAAGACCCCAAGCGATGAAACAGCGACTAATGAACGGGGGGGGGGGGGAAGAAGGCTCTGAACCACAATCTTAAGGTGATAAAAACCCGATGGAAAATTGAATTTTGAACAAAATTATTTGGATACTTTTAATAACTAGAGAAATTGCCCCAAGATTGGTTAAAGGATTGGAAAGAAATAAGTAGATCCTTTCTTTTTCGAACTTTAAGAGAGATAAAGAGAACGGACAATAAGTTTTAAAACAGAAAAAAGGAAAAAAGAAGTGAGAAGAGCTGTTTAAATTTGGATTGGACTATAAAATTGTTTTGATATTTTTAAAAGCTAAAAAGAAATAGAGAAGCTAAATAAGATTGTTGATGTAGATTGAAACAAAATGGATACTTGTTTGACATTTTGTAATTGTGGATTGCAGAGAGACACCTTCAGGAGTATAAAGGAATAATTGCAACTTGGTCTTTGTTTTGGAAAAGTGTGAACTTTACAGATAAGAGCCATGAGAACTTTTGGGGGAGGATTTCTTTGTCTGCAAGTGGCTCAACTTTGAGGGGGAAAAAGGGGGGGGAATACAACGGAACTTTTATAATCAGAAAAATACTAACTTAAAAAGAATGAAATGGTGCTGGAAATTAGAGAAATTATTAAATTCATGTACCTGCCATGGAAAATGGAAATAAGAGAAATAATTATAATGTTGTATGGAGGGCTAAAATTTGACGACATAAAAGTTGAAATGGAGCACATGCAAGAAGACAGGAAAATGAAGATGGAGAAGCAAGATTCAGAGATTGAAAATAAAGAAGATAAAGACAATATGATTAAATATGAAGAAGTTATTGAATATGTGGATAGTAATAATAAAAAGGAGATTTTTGGAGATTACATTGGGATTCACAATAGAAAAAAATAAAGATGATTATGCTGGGATTAACAGTAAAAATAAGATGATTATGCTGGGATTAACAGTAAAAATAAAGTTGATTATGCTGGGATTTACAGTAAAAATAAAGATGATTATGCTGGGATTTACAGTAAAAAGAAAGATGATTACACTGGGATTAACTGTGGAATGATAAAAAAAAAGGTTGAAAAATACTAGGGAATATAGAGTTAAATAGAAGAGTCCAGGACTTTGATTTAATGATTATACTGAGATTAATAATGGTAAAATAAGAGGAAAAGAAAGAGAGTGGAAACAATGGGATAGATAGGGCAAAATAGGGGAGAGAGAAATGAAGATAGAAATGAGAAATATGTTACAGATACTTAGAATTAAAATATAGATGGAAGCGAAAATAAATGAAAATTAGATTATGTAAAGAAAATATATCAATGGACATAATGAATTAATTTTTATTGAGATGTTGGATGATATTATTTGAGGAAACTGATGGCTATAACAATTCGATATTGTTTAAATACCTACAACAATTGTAATAATTTGAATATTTTTAATAATACATTCATTTAAGCAAAAAGAAAAGAAAACTGAAATGATATAGGATTATGATTTACTAAATAAGACTCATGTAACTCATTTTTATATACAGTAAATGGTATTGTTAAATAGACAGAATCTAGGGAAATAATTGTGAATTGTATTATGTTGTGTTATTTGAACTAAGAACTTTGTTTAAATGTCAAATTGGTATATTTTCAAGATTAGAGATAAGATTTAAATTTGGGGAAGTAATAATTAAGTAAAGATTTAATGAATATTATAAGAAGTAATAAAAAAACTAAGGAAGTTTTAGAAATGGAAATATGGTTTAGAAATATAAACATGTTTGAATTGTATTGTCAATAGTGAGTATTTAAGGTAAGAATTGTGAAATGTATTATGAGGTATTCATTGAATTAAGACTTAAGGTGGATTAATAGAAGGGTTATTGCTTTGATCAAGTTAATATGAGTTAGTTTTTTTATAAGATGGTAATAGTTGAGATTTGTGATAAGTATTATGGCAAAAATATAATATAAAACATTTTGTTAAAGATGAGCAAAAGCTGAACAAATTTATGACCGGATCAATAATTCCGAAAAGATGTATGTCTATTTCTGTGTTTTAAAAATTAAAAAGAATTTTCAAAAAAAAAAAAAGAGAGAAAAGAAGAGAAAAGAACTCCCCTCTTCGTTCAATCTCTCCTTGATATTTGGATACCAAAAGGTGGGGTCTAGAAATGAGAACTCTAAGTCATAGTGAGCAAGATAAAGGAAAGGCAGTCTTGTCTACCAACTTTCCCCCAATATGCCAAAGCAACTTTGCATGAGTTCTTGGTAGGTCTTGAGAAACGAGATGCTAAATGAGAGACATAATATTGTGGGTTGATTTCAATTAATCAACAAAACGAGGTTGATAGGAACTTGTTTTATTCATTTTATTTATTAAACCTATCTGATATTGAGGTGACTGTGGGCAGCTTACATACATTAATTTCTACAGTCTCTAACACTGGATCTCACGTTTCATGTGTTCGCTATGCATTTTCTGTTATATTCAGGTTTCTTCAGGACCATTGCCTGATGATATTCCATAATCACACACCTCCAGTCGCCACTTCCATTATTCTAGATGGGATAAAACTTCAAGAGGAATACCCACATTCACCAATATTGACTCCATACATGAACCAAAACCAAATCTCTCATCTTTGATGTCAATCACATGTTTCCATCCCTGATTACCTCATCCTCTATGCATTCTCAAGTCCCCTTGTAAGAGCATCTCTGTGGGTGATTGTTACTTCTGAAGGCAGCACATGCTATAGCTTAACAATGTATTCTAAGACATGAAATCTGAACCAATCATATCGATAGCAAATCATCTCATTTTTTTGCAAAACCAATCCTGTGTCTCAGTTCAGCCCTCAGAGCATCTTGCACTTGTCTGTTCCTCAAGCAGTATATGATTGGGACGAGAAGAGGCGCCATAACTGTGTTCAAAAGAGCCACCATTTTGTTGTAGTCTAATCCGCTGGTGCCTTTCGGCTTGATGTACATGAAAATGCAGCTGCTGTAAGCGATGGTAACTACAGTCATGTGGGAACCACAAGTGGAGAAGGTTTTCTTCCTCCCTGTAGTGGATGGGATGCGCAGAATGGTGGAAATGATTTTGACGTAAGACACAAGGTTGACACTTAAGGTCCCAAGCAGAGAGAATATGGCAACCAAAAAAATAATCATTTCTAGAAAGCTGGTGTCAGCACATGCCAGTTTCATTAGAGGTCCATTGTCACAAAAGAAATGATTCATGACGTTAGGACCACAAAATGGCATCAGAAATAAAGGAATGCATATAACTAGAATTAGTGAGATCCCCCCTGCCAAGCAACAAAATACCAATAATGAGCAAACTTGGTTATTCATGATGGTTGGATAGTGAAGAGGGTTACAGATGGCTATGTACCGATCAACAGACATTGCAGCCAGTAGGAGGAATTCAGTGGTACCAAGGACCAAATAAAGAAATATCTGTATGAAGCAACCAGCTAAAGAGATGCTCTTACTCCCAGTAGCTATGTTGACCAGTGCTTTGGGAATTACAGTACTCATATACCCAATATCTCCCCATGCCAAATATCGGAGGAAGAAATACATTGGGCTACAGAGTTGAACATTCACCTGTGTCATAATAATAACCACCGCATTTCCTATTAAAGTTAGAAGATAAATTCCGAACAGGAGGAGAAAAAGGCTAACTTCAAGGGGAAAGTTGTCAGTCAGCCCCAACAATATGAATTCCTTTACTGTGGTCCTATTTGTCATCAGTCCATTCCTAAAAACAGCGTGAATGTATTAACTTCCAATCTCTCTTCTTCTTTTAATCATGTTTCAAATGAGCGTCGTTTTATCAGTTTCCATTCTTTGTATTAAAATCAATGAGACGTTAAAATCTGATGGTTTGAATCAGAGCAAGATTCTTCTCATATCCTATTCTAAGTAGGGTCGTTCTTCCTTGTAGACTAATTCTGGGTGTGGTTAATCCAAGTGGAGCTACCTGGAACCACTTCGTGCCAAAAACAATTCATCTTTGTGGACATGCAAAGATCTGTCTCTGGATGGTGATTTTTGGGGGTTATTTCACCTTTGCTCAATGTTCTCCAAACTATTTTTCTGAGATGGATCCAAATTCTCTTTTGATTCCTTTACCTAAAACCAATGTGAATAGATGAATGTGAACAAAACCAATGTGAATAGACAAAGATGACTCTGTGTGTGTATATATATGTGAAAGAGAGAGAGAGAGAGAGACAGAGAGGGAGGGAGGGAGAGAGGGAGGGAGGGAGGGAGGGAGGGAGGGAGAGAGAGAGAGAGAGAGAGAAGGTTAAAACATATGAAGAACTGTTTCAGGAATTGGGTACATCCAGTGTAATGAAAAGAAGGATTGGGGTGACACGATAGAAGTGTTCCAATATTTGAGGGGCTACCACAAACAACAGGAGGTCAACCCATTCTCCAAAACACCTGAAGGCAGGACAGGAAATTGTATTGTGAAAATTAAGTTAGAGATTAGGGCGAATGGTAATATTGGTTATATATCAGAAGAAACAAGGAAAAGAAAAGAAAAATTAAAGTGAGAGAATATTATGCAAAAAGTGAAGTATACAAATTGTGTTGGAGATAACTAAAAGCTGTATAAATTTGTGACTCGGCCAATACTCTGTTCAGAAAAAATGCATTGTTTGTTTGTTTGTGCATGTTTGTTAAAAAAAAAAAAACTTTTATATATATAAAAAAGAAACATTGGATGAAAACATATCAAGGAGAGAACCAAGCTAGAACTAAGAAGGAATTTCCTGAGCGATTCATCAGTGGAAGGACTTGCCTTCTGTTTTCAGCCTCACAATGTAACTTCATGAAAGAAACCTAACGATTGTTTTGAATAACAACAAAATATGTTGCACTTAGCCATAATGTGGCTTATATGTGGCATGGAGTAGGCATTGATGGTTTGTAAATCCTGCGTTATGGCATGTGTACTTCCACCAATCCTGGCTTAATTTAAAACTATGATTAAACCTGACATGTAGACCAAGTGTATTATATTCGCCTACGAATTATTAGGATCGAATTTAATTTATGCTTGTTTATAAAACAGACCCCAACATTATACATTAGAAACCACCTGACTTAATCTATCGCTTTTGAACTATGCAAAATATTACTTAATTTTACAAAGTAATATTACAGGTCACAGCTCTCAAGAAGAGAGAAAAAGCATGAAAAAGTTGCAAAAGAACTCACCCCTTGCAAACAATATTTTTTAAAAAATATCTCAATGCTTTTTATCATCTGATTTTTGCTGATAATAGGAGATGTTTAGAAATCAAAGGCAAAATAAAAAAATCAGCTATCAAATGTTGCTTCCCAACTTATTTTTAGGACACAAAGAATTTTCACCCCTTGCAATCTATGTAAAAGTATTCCAATCATTTTCAGGGTTCTATGCTATTGTCTCATTTAATTTCTGCTAATAGAAGCCATTTTCTAGTTGGTTAATCTATCTTTCATTATGCCTACAAGTCAAAGCAAAAGCATTTATGAAGATATTACCCCTTAATTCAATGTTTGGGAAGCATAGCATTCTCCATTCACAGGACTTTTGAAAAAATGCCTTGTCTTCTTGGCTCATGGATGGACCCCTTTGTCTTCAATATCTTCTCATAGCCATGAACACAGAAGCAACCTCTCATACTCAGTAGAGCTAGTTACTATACTGAAGCCTGGGGTATAAGAAGAATTCAAGACTGGCTTGTGAAGATCCCTCAGGGACGTCTCAAGGAGCAAAGTAATGCATTGCAAGGAATCTGTATCAAATATTTTGTGTCTCCTACTATTGATGTCAAACCCAAAGACGGAGAAAAACACTGTGTGCATGTTCCATTTTTAATTTCCATTAAAAATGCTTTTAAAAGTTTTTTTAAAAAAGGCTGTGATGATCCCAGCTGAGCTGCCTGATCATCAAAACCTTTTTTTTTTTTTTTTACTTTTAAAAGCATTTTTTTTTACAACCTATTTGGCCGAATAGGTTGTAAAAAAAAATAAATGCTTTTTTACAAACATGTACCGGTTACTACAGCGAACCAGTAGTAAACCGGTTCCGATTTCACCACTGATAGGATGCCACCCAGAAATGATTATAAAATGGGCAGCTATATAAAATCAATCAATCAATCAATAAATGAATGAATGAATGAATGAATGAAAGAAAGAATGAATTTTAAAAATGCATATATGCCTAAATAAATAAATAAATAAATTTATTTTAAAAATGTATATATGCCTAAATCATAAATAAATAAATTTTAAAAATGCATACGTGCCTAAATCAATGAATCAATCATAAATAAATAAATAAATAAATAAATAAATAAATAAATTTTAAAAATGCATATATGCCTAAATAAATAAATAAATAAATAAATTTTAAAAATGTATATATGCCTAAATCATAAATAAATAAATAAATAAATTTTAAAAATGCATATATGCCTAAATCAATGAATCATAAATAAATAAATAAATAAATAAATAAATAAATAAATAAATAAATAAATAAATTTTAAAAATGCATATATGCCTAAATAAATAAATGAATGAATGAATGAATGAAGAATAAATTTTAAAAATGCATATATGCCTAAATAAATAAATAAATAAATTTATTTTAAATATATATATATGCCTAAATCATAAATAGATAAATAAATAAATAAATTTAAAAAATGCATATATGCCTAAATCATAAATAAATAAATAAAATAAATAAATAAATAAATAAATAAATTGGCTGTATTTTAAATCACAGCAAATTAATTTTATACTTGAATGCAAATCTTCCTCTAAGAAATCCATGAGTCCCAATCTCGCCATCCACTTCTGCCATCTCATCCCTTTATGTCGCTGACGGTAGGAAGTAATGGAGAAGAGAGCTCTCACAGCAAACATTGGGACTTTCGTGTTTTGGGAGGAGAGGGACGGGATTGGAGAAACGGTGAAAAGCAGTGCTGCCTTGAACCATGGATGGTGTATGATCCATTGGAATGTCACAACAGATGTAGGAAATATGTGACATTTTCTCCACTGGAAGCCTGCTACGAGGAGCCGAAAGGTATTGGTCCGTGTCTGGACACAACATCTTACTTGTTTGCCCCAGCTTCCATATTTGCATATTAATAAATACCCACAACTATTTTTTTACACCATTTCTGTTCTGTTCTATTCTGTTCCTCGTTTGCAAATATTTCTCGTATAACTATGAGAATCATATACAGTAACTATGAAAATATCAACCAGTGGTGAAATTCAATTTTTTTTTACTACCGGTTCTGTGGGTGTGGCTTGGTGGGCATGGCAGGGGAAGGATACTGCAAAATCTCCATTCCCACCTGACTCCAGGGGAAGGATACTGCAAAATCTCCATTCCTGCCCCACTCCAGGTGAAGGATACTGCAAAATTTCAATTTCTACCCCACTCCAGGGAAAGGATACTGCAAAATCCCCATTCCCACCCCACTCCTGGAGGAAGTATACTGCAAAATCTCCATTCCCACCCCACTCTGGGGCCAGCCAGAGGTGGTATTTGCCGGTTCTCTGAACTACTCAAAAGTTCCGCTACCAGTTCTCCGAACTACTCAAAATTTCCACTACCGGTTCACCAGAACCGGTCAGAACCTGCTGGATTTCACCCTTGATATCAACTATTTGTCTTACTTTTAAGATTCTTAAACAGTATTGATGAGGTTCGTACATTGTGTTTGAAGATGGAACTTGACATCTAACAGGTTGTGGGCTATCCATGATGTGTCCGCAGGTGGCTGATAAGGCCTATACGGGCATGAAATGTTCTGCCACATGTCGGGCAGACATGTGTGGGCACCATTGTTGCAACATTTGCAACTGTGGCTTTGCGGAGTGCTCGCTTGTCTCGTGCTTTGGTTGTTCTTCTGTCCTCTGATATCTGGCAGCCTTAGTGGATCAGCGTGCGCCATGTTGATCGATCTTGTGCCAGGGTTTCCCAAGGAGGTGGTGTCGATATCCAGGAACTTTAATGCTCTTTCCCAGCTACGGATCCCAAAAAACACAGATCACACCAACTCTGAACAAAACTTTACTCAAATAATGCAGTTTTAGCAAATGACAGCTGCTAATAAGCATTCTTAACAGCCTGCCAGAATTCCACAGATAAAATAGTCAGAATCTTACTGGAGTTGGCAGAAAACCCAGAAGCAAAGTTGCAAAGAAATCCCAACGGGATGATTAGTGAACTAAAGTTGTTTCCTGCAGCTTGTTACAAGCTGCATTCTTTCTTAAATAGGCTAAGGGCGTAGCCAATTAGCCCCAAGCCTTACTCTCGAGGAGACCTCCTCCTGAGGAACCACTCCTGCCTTTTGGCAGCTCTGCGTGCCCGTGCATTGAGAAGAGGCTCCTCCTCTTCATCCTCTTCACTTAAAGGAGCCTCTGGAGGTTCTGAAGGCCCTGACTGAATCCCTGCCTCTGGCACCACATTTTCTTCAGCCTCCTTGCTGTCCGACTCAAGTGCCGGCTGCACAGGCTGCTGGCGCAGCACCACACCAGCCTCCTCATCGTCGGGATCAGCAACAATCCGCGCAGGCCACTGGCGGGCCACAACACTTAAGGAGGCTTTCCGCGTGTCTTTGTATCACTTCCTTTGTCCTCCGTGCAATCGCTTTCCTTGAGACAGCTCACCATAGAGAAGCTGTTTAGGGATGCGATGGTCTGGCATCCTTGCAACATGGCCTGCCCACCAATACCAAACAGTATTGATACTGCAACACAAAAGGATGTTTTTCAAAAGGATGAGATGACAGTTTCACATTACAGGGGTGAAAATACGGGTAGTCCTTGACTTACAACAGTTTGTTTAGTGACCACTTAGAAGTTACAACAGCACTGAGAAAAAAGTGACTTATGACCATTTTTTTTACACTTACGACCATTGCAATGTCCCCATGGTCATATGATCAAAATTCAGATACTTGGCAACTGACTCATATTTATGATCATTGCAGTGCTCGGGCCCATGTAATCACATTTTGTGACCTTCTGACAAGCAAAGGCAATGTTGTATACTTATACATACATGAGAGACTACGTCAACAGTTACATTCCTCTAATAGAAATGTAGAAAGTAAGAGCCAGGAAAAGAGAAAGATCAAACAAGAGATGCTGAGATGTAAGAATAGAGTAGAGTAGAGTAGAGTAGAGTAGAGTAGAGTAGAGTAGAGTAGAGTAGAGTAGAGTAGAGTAGAGTAGAATAGACAATAGTACAGAATGGAATGGAATGGAATGGAATGGAATGGAATGGAATGGAATAGAGAAAGAGAAGAGAAGAGAAGAGAAGAGAAGAGAAGAGAAGAGAAGAGAAGAGAAGAGAAGAGAAGAGAAGAGAAGAGAAGAAGTAGAGGAATGGAGTGGAGTAGAAAGTATAGAATAGAATAGAATAGAATAGAATAGAATAGAATAGAATAGAATAGAATAGAATAGACAATAGTACGGAATGCAATGGAATGGAATGGAATATAATAGAGAATTATTTATTTATTTATTTATTTATTTATTTATTTATTTATTTATTTATTTATTTATTTATTTATTGGTTCAATTTATATGCCGCCATTCTCTGGAGACTCAGGGTGGCTTACAATGCGTTAAGCAATAGCCTTCATACTTTTGTATATACCTGCTTAGTAATTACAATAGAGAAATAGAATAGAATAGAATAGAATAGAATAGAATAGAATAGAATAGAATAGAATAGAATAGAATAGAATAGAATAGAATAGAATAGAATTCTTTATTGGCAAGATTAGAAATACAAGGAATTTGTCTCCAGTGCATAAGCTTTCAGTGTACTGTACATACAACAATAGTAATAGATCTTTATCATAATCATTGTAAAAATACATTCATCATAAAGCATTAGATGCAAACAGTCAAACGAGAATTCTAGTCCCAACAGAGGAGAATTTCAGTGCTAATCCTCAGTCAAGATCAGGATTAGAAATAGAAAAAGAAAGGCAACAGTTTCGCAACTGTTAATAAAAGTGTACATACATTTTATGTTTCCAAGCCCTGAACTATCCATGATAACCTGACAATCATACTTTCACAAAATTTAACCCCTGATGTAATTGTGGTCATTGCCCATGCTGTTCCCTAGGAGCAGCTCAGAAGTCCTTGCTCTTCTGGAATGTATTTTCGAGATCACAGTCTAGACTAGTGATAGCCAAATCTGGCCCTAGCTTTTGCCTTGGTTTACCTTGTCAATCTTCTTCTTCTTGTGCCATATCCATCATCGGACGTCGGCGATCATGTTGGCAATCCCATTTTTGTCAACAGCCACATGAAAAAGTGCTGTTGAGTTTTGTCCAAACCAAGTCCCTTAGGTTTTGAAGCCATGATGTTCTTCTTCTGTCTGGACCTCATTTGCCTTCAATCTTTCCCTGGAGGATTAAGTGAAGGGTGCCATATTTTTCTGGTGCCGCATCACATGTCCAAACTATTCTAACTTTTGCTTTTTAATGGCTTTGATGATTTCCCTTTGCTTTCCCAGGAGGCTTATCACCTCCTCATTTATGACTTTGTTAACTAGCTTGTCAATAATGACAACGAAATCGGAAGATAATTTAAAAGCACTTTATTAGGGTACCCTGATAACGTGGGATCTCCCTATGAAAAAGAGAACCTTTAGATCCATCTTACATTCCTTTTTGTAGTTAACACAACAAAGAAAAACAAAAGAGGAAAATTGCTTGGACAAGATAAGAGTAACCCCTCCTTGCACAGTAAATTAGCTACAAAGCTTGTTTGAAGTTAGATAACCAAGTGCCAGTTGACTTTAGGAATATGCTGGAAACAGCCAAATAATAGATGAATATGCTGGGAAACAGCCAAAATAATAGATGGAGATGTGTATACTGGGTATGAAGGTAAAATAAAGTTGAATATGCTGGGAAACAGCCAAATAATAAATGAATATGCTGGAAAACAGCCAAAAGAAAATGACTAAGGGATAGTTAAAATAAATAAGATTTAAGTTGGAATCGATAGTAATAATAAAATGATTATGTTGGGATTAGCATCAAAATAAAGGTGACTATGTTGATATGAATAATAAAATGAAGATGATAAGATTGTAATAATGAAATGATTCTGTGTATAATGAAGAGCACAATATGAGATAAGCCTAAAAAATATAGGTGTTAGTTAAAAGAGATTAGGATTTAAAGATTTAATGTAATGGGTCATAGGATGTGTATTTAGATAGAATTTAGGATAAATAATAGTAATTAAATATTGAGTTGTGACATTGGAAATTAAGATTGTGGTGATATAATAGAGTGGTTAGATTAAGATATAATTGTGGGGGAAAAAATTTGCATTGGTTTGTATTTTGAAAGATGTAATGGTGGAGATTTGGGGAAAAGCTTGATAAAAATGAGAAAGCAATTGTAACTATTTTTGACCGGATCAATGCTTTGTTCTTAAAAGATGTATTTTATGTTTATGTTTTAAAAAATTCAAAAAAAAAATTCAAAAAAAAAACCCGAATCTTTTTCTTATCAGGAGAAAGTCTCCAGACATCCTTCTGTAAATTATTGTTTCACTTTATGAATGTTAAAAGCTATCTAATCAATCCATACAACCATATGATAAAGGTTTTCCTACATTTCCAGTCTATAATGAGCCTGAACATAGAAAATAAGTCAAATTAAAATACAAAATAACTATGTTAACTAACAAATTACAAAGTCCATGTCATGTACCCCTCACTACAGCAGTAGATGATAGTTCTCTCATCCACATATTAATAAAATCCAAGTCTGTTTACATTTGTATGAGCTCAGCCAAGGTTGGCAAGGTCCTTCCAATGATTTCTCCTCACAAAATACGTTTGTGTCTCTGCAAACAGTCTCGGAAAGCATCCTTGACTTTCTCATTCCTCAAAGTGTAAATAAAAGGGTTCAGTAATGGGGTAACCACAGAGGTAAGAACTGCCACATCTTTCTGAGCATCCCGAGATCGACCCTTGCTGGGCAAAGAGTACATGAAGATGGCACTGCCGTAGAAGATGGAAGCGACCGTGAGGTGAGAGGCACAGGTTGAAAATGTCTTCCTACGACTGCCGCTGGTCTGCATCCTCAAGACAGTCACAATTATGTAGAGGTAAGAGACAACAGTTACACACAAAGAGCTGAGTAACACCAGAGCAGAGAGGCTAGATTCCAGCATCAGAAGAGTATCTACATCATTGCAAGAAAGCTTGATCAGTGGAGCATAGTCGCAGAAGAAATGATCGATCATGTTAGAGCTGCAGAAGGACAGTCGGCTCAGGAGAACAATGGGGCCAAGGTTATTCAGGAAAGCACCAACCCAGCACACCAATATCAAATTCACACAGACCCGCCCATTCATGATGATCGTGTAGCGCAATGGATGACAGATAGCAATGTAGCGGTCAAAGGCCATTACAGCAATCAGGATGATCTCACAGGTACCAAAGAAGAAGTAAGAGTAGCACTGAATGATGCAGCTCCAAAAAGAGATTGATTTGTTCAGAGAAACTAGATTGGTCAACATCTTCGGTGTGATTGTCAGAACGAAAAATACCTCCAGAAAGGAGAGGTTGCAGAGGAAGAAATACATGGGGGTTTGCAAGCGTTGGTCGACGCATACCAGAGTGATAATCATGAGGTTCCCAGCCAAAGTGAAAAACAACACAACCAGAAGCCATGAAAAAAGGAAGAGTTCCATGGGTCTAGGTAGTTGGAAGCCAATTAAGATGAACTCTTTCACCTCTGCCGTGCTATTCTGAATCCCAGTTCCCATCGTGAGTTTGCTAGTGGAGAAAAATCAAGCCAAGAAAAAACTCACTGCAGATTGGTGCCCTTAAAAATATATATTTTACCTTCTTCTCTTGAGTCCCAAGTTCAAATCTGAAGACCTCTCACCAAAGAGTGCCAGAAACAGCCTCCTGAAGCCAAGAGACTGGGGTCTACTCCATCGGGCTTCTTCTCATAGAAATGCACCAACATTGAAATGCCTTCTCCCCAGCAGCACAACCTGGGTAATGATAGTCACCTGTCCTTCAGAATGTGACTCTGCAAAAGAAGACATTTTGGTTGGATCACTCCTTTTCAGTCAATGGATGCATGTGTGGTTTTTAATAAAACAAAAACTTGCTGGCATTGCTGCTGTTATGTGATATTCACTCAAAGTATTCAGAAAAAAACAGAATAACAGAGTTAGAAGGGACCTTGGAGGTCTTCTAATCCAACCCCCTGCTTAGGCAGGAACCCCTACACCAGTTCAGACAAATGGTTATTCAATATCTTCTTAAAAACTGCCAGTGTTGGAGCATTCACAACTTCTGGAGGGAAGTTATTCCATTGATTAATTGTTCTAACTGTCAGGAAATTTCTCCTTAGTTCGAAGTTGCTTCTCTCCTTGATTAGTTTCCACCCATTGCTTCTTGTCCTACCCTCTGGTGCTTTGGAGAATAGCTTGACGCTCTCTTTTTTGTGGCAGCCCATGAGATATTGGAAAACTGCTATCATGTCTCCCCTAGTCCTTCTTTTCATTAAACTAGACATACCCAGTTCCTGCTACCGTTCTTCATATGTTTTAGCCTCCAGTACCCTAATCATCTTGGTTGCTCTTCTCTGCACTCTTTCTAGAGCCTCAACATAATTTTTAACATTGTGGCGACCAAAACTGAATGCAGTATTCCAAGTGTGGCCTAACCAAAGCATTATAAAGTGGTATTAACACCTCATGTGATCTTGATTCTATCCCTCTGTTGATGTGTAGGCTTTTTTGGCAGCTGCTGCAAATGGCTGGCTCATATTCCTTTCCATATTTCATGCTCAAAGACTGTCTATAATATTAAAACTCTAGCATGAATGCCTTTATATAGAAGTATATGAAGATACTTCTGTTTATATAAAGGATATAAGGACATAGTATATCAACACACTGAGAGCTTCTACACTGGAAATAGCAATAGCAATAGCACTTGGACTTATATACCATTTCACAGTGCTTTACAGTCTTCTCTAAGCGGTTTACAGAGTCAGCCTATTGCCCCCAACAGTCTGGGTCCTCATTGTACCCACCTCGGAAGGATGGAAGGCTGAGTCAACCTTGAGCCAGTGAGATTTGAACTGCAAATTGCAGGCAGCTGGCAGTCAGTGGAAGTAGCCTGCAGTACGGCACTCTAAGCACCGTGCCACCGTGGCTCAGATAAATTCCTTGTGTCTAATCACACTTGGCCAAACAAAGTATTCTCTAAGTAATGTACATTCAACAAAATATGGAAAGCTCAAAAACACAAAAATTGAGAGATCCATGCAGGAACTCTTTTAACTTACCACAAGTGGTTTTCAGTTCTTCTATTGGTAGAAGTAAAACACATTGACCATAAGAGACATTTCTTTTAAGTCAAGTAGAGCTTGCAATAATAAGATGAAATCTCTTAGATGACATTGATGTGAAATGTCCTGCACTCTCTTCTATTGATTGAATTTTGCACCCTTCTCCTCTGAAGCTTCCAAAGCTGTTGGTTGTCGTACCTTCTTAACTGACAGGCAGAATGATGCTCTCACCTAAAGCCTTTCTTCAGGCAGCTATTTAGTGAAGTCTATGTCTTCTGGAAGGAAGAACCCAGCTGGTTCTCTGGAACTGAAATTCTACATATACAGTAAATATTGCTCCCAATCCAATCAATTTAACCATGAAAACACAATTGCTGAGGTTCTATGAATGACCCTCATCTTCTGTGCTACTTCAAATAACATACGGATTTCTGAATTATCATGGATGGTGAAATTCTGCTTATAATACCACTGAGCTGTAGGCTTAGAAGCCATTGAGGACAAAGTTGAATTAGAACAGTTCCTTTCCCAGTTTAAGGTCCTCAGCTTTTACATCTCTTCCTCTGACTGTGACCACGTGAAGTATTAATACCAGTCTATAATGCCTTAGTAAGACCACACTTGGAACTGCATCCAGTTTTGGTCACCATGATATAAAAAAGATGTTGAGGCTCTAAAAAGAGTGCAGAAAAGAGCAATAAAGATGATTAGACAACTGGAGGCTAAAACATATGAAGAACGGTTGCAGGAATTAGGTTTGTCTAGTTTAATCAAAAGAAGGACTAGGGATGACATGATAGCAATGTTCTAATATCTCAGGGGCTGCCACAAAGAAGAGGGAGCCAAGCTATTCTTCAAAGCACCTGAGGGTAGGACAAGAAGCAATGGGTGGAAACTAATCAAGGAGAAAAGCAACTTTGAACTAAAGAGAAATTTCCTGACAGTTAGAACAATTAATCAGTATAACAACTTGCCTCCAGAAGTTGTGAATGCTCCAACACTGGCAGTTTTTAAGAAGAGATTGGACAGGTGTTTTTCTGAAATGGTAGAGGGTTTTCTGCCTGAGCAGGGGGTTGGACTAGAAGACCTCCAAGATAGATTCCAAATCTGCTGTTCTGTTAAGAGAATACTTCCTATTGGCCATACCTGATATAAGTGATGGGAGGAAAAAATCTCCAGACTGATCATAATTCCTAGGGCTTCCTGTGCTACTTCTGAATCATGAATATACAACTGCATCACAAAAAGCATCACAAAAATCCTTCTTGTAAAGGGTATATGAACTGGGAGAAACTAGTGGCCTGAAGAATGAGGATTCCTCTAGGATAATCATCAGTCAGAGGTCTAGCTTGTATCTGGAAGAAGACTGGAAGTAGTGGATCCTATTTTCATCTCCACATCCCAAACTTTCAGCAGGAAGACCTCACATGGCCACTTCCAATCCAGTCTTCTTTTGACTGGCATTCTGATGGCTCTAGAATATGCTTGTATTTTCCTCCATCCTGTGACACTTTCTCCCAAAATGAATTTAGCAGATGATTAACTCCTAGCCTAGGCAGCAATATCCCTCTTGACAATCACTTAACTAAATCGGGATTTAGAAAGTATAAGTTGAAATACTTCCTTGGAGACATTGGTTAATGGGTTCTCCAGAGAGGAAAGTTTGTAAATAGATTTATTCATTCTGGTGGCATCAAAACTTTAATGATATTCGGCATGGTTTTCCTAGCTTGCAGGCCATATTGTAGAAAGTTAGCACCCAGCTCTCTCCTAGAAGAATGAAATATTTTGAGGAATATTAAAAAGGCAGAATATTATATTTCCCTAAAGGAGGAATGGAATAACATGCTCTTGGAGACAGAAAGTAGCCCCCACCTTCCTTAGTAGCCCACAGCAGATGTCAGCACTTCAGAGATAAAGATATGGCTCTATTCATAGGCAAAGCAAATACTGCAAGCAGAAATCCACTCAAGACAGGATCTTATTCTTCTTGTGCCATATTTGTCATCGGACGTTGGCAACCATGTTGGCGATCAGATTTTTATCAACAGCTGCACAAAAAACTACTGTTGAGTTTTGCCCAAACTTGTCCCTTAGATTTTAAAGCCATGATGTTCTTCTTCGTTTGCCTTCAATCTTTCCTTGGAGGATTAAGTGGAAGTATGCTGTATTTTTCAAGACAGGATATTGCCGCAAAGTCTGAACAAAGGCAGAGTGATAGGATTAGCCATCACTCAAGATCCAAATCAGGACAAATAGGAATTGCCCAACACCCATTCAGAACACAAGTCTCTTCATTGCATCGTCTCAGCAGTCCAAACTTCAACCAAACCTGGGAGCTCAGACGAACTTCTAGGATTTGTACTTTGCCTATAGAGACAGCTATGACCCCTACATAATCCCTACATGGTCCTGTGGGAGTCTGACAATAACCGATAGAATGCATGTTCTTGCACAGGAACAGGAAGTTCAAGTGCAAAGCCCAAGGGAAGGTATAAAAATCCCTCACTCTCAATTCCATCTGGTCAGCTGCACCAGAACCACAATCCATGTGGTCCTGTTGATCAATCAATGGACCCTCTTTCCAATCAGCCTCCAGCCTCCATTTTGTCTCCAGTGCCTTTCTCCTGTCTTGGAACTGTACCAGATGGATATTTCTTCCCATAATATGTTCAGCTTCATAGCAGCAACGAAACTCACACTCACAGTCTCACAAACAAAAAGGCAATCAATTGAATAATGCTAAGATCCATGATAATGTTAGAAGACAGAAGCTTTTCAAGCCATTCGCACACACTTCCAGTCCACATTTTTTGCCACCAAACAGCTTGAAAAGAGCTCGGGAGGTGAGAAAGGAGGCCTGGAGGGCCACGCGTGGCCTTCCACACCTCCTTTTCATCACCAAAGCCTTCTTCAAGCCCTTTGCTGACGACAAAGGAAGAAGCAAGCAAAGAAATAGGCTGGAGAAGGATCAGATTTTCATAAGGTAAGTCATCAGGCACGGCAGGATGGGGGAGGAAGCAATTGTGTGGCTCCAAGGGAGGTAAAATGAGGTATTTGTGGGTTGGGGGAGATCTTGGATGGTCTGAAGTAGGTGGCCTGTTCCATTACTAGGCTCCCCATGGGCTTCCCCACCCTGAGATAATTCATGTTGACTTAACAAGATGCACATTTGATTAGAGAATGTGTGGGCGAGAGGAGGGAGTGATCACATTCATTGTACAAGATTCACTCCCATGAATCCTCGGGTTATGAATGGAATGGGCAGGCTCCATTCCATTTGTAACTCGAAGACTACCTGTCAGAATATTCATGACTGGAAAGACGTGGAACAAGGTCAGCCAATTGGGACCTGAGACAGACTGGAGCCAGGGCTTGTCTTAGACTGCAGCTTCTGATTCTGTGCAGAGAATTGAAACTGAAACTATTCAGAGTGAGTGCGTGTTAATCTGTCTATTGCTGTATTCTGTGTGTGAACATGTCTGCTGATCTGTGCTGAAGAACCACTGTTGGTATTGTACATATATTTTATGTGTTATTATGAATATAAAGATATTAATGAATCAGTTATATGAGTGTGCTTCTGGATTTGATTTTTGCAAGAAACTCTGACACTACTTGTGTTCGATCCGAATTGAAAAGCTAATCAAATCAGTCTTCATCTGAAGTAGAGACAGTTTTGCACATCCCTTGGAAATAATTGCAAAATGCCTCAGGTTGGATAGGACTTTGATGGGTTTCATTAAAGTGTCTAATAAGCAATCAAATCACAGTAAACATAGCTCTCAATTAAATACTAAAGTTAATACTAATTTAAAACTATATAACATTAGTATTAATTAATTAGTATAATACTTTTTTTTGCTGCTTAAGAAGTCCCTGAGGAATTTCACAAGCCAATCTTGAATACTTCATGCACGATGTGCACCATGCACCATGGGCTTCAAAACATTAATTATATCTAATGCTTATGAGAGGTTGTTTCTATCTTCATTGCCATGAAAAGATATGGAAGAAAAAGACAGAGAAATTACACAGAAGTAGAGCTGTGAATCGAGAAGACAAGGCAACTTCTCAAAATCACCAAAAATGGAGAATGCAATGCTTCCCTGACCCCCAGAATAATTGAATTAAGAGGTAATATTTTAAGAGATGTGTTTGCTTTGCCTCTGATTTGTAAGCAAAGTCGACAGAGTTTAACAATCTAGAAAATGTCTTTTACTAGATAACAAAATGGCATAAGGATTTATGAAAATTATGCAGATGCTACAATGATTGATATGATTCCAAGCGGTGAGAATACTACGTCTAACCAAAACTATATTAGTGAGTAAAAGTTGGATATTTTTGTTTTGCTTCTGGTTTGTAATCATATTAAAACATACCTTGATAATCTAGAAGATTGATTTTATCAGCAAGATTCAGATAATGAATACCACAAGGATCTTGAAAAAAACAGTGAATATCTTTTTTTAAGTGTAGTTTGCAAGGAGTGGCTGTCTTTGCATTTTGTAATGCTTGTAATTCTCAAGAGTAGTGAGCTGAAATATTACTTTGTAAAACTAAGAAATGGATTTCTGAGTTCAAAAGAAGAAAATTAAGTCAGGTAATTTCTGATTTGTAATGCTTGGGACTGGTTTGGAAGGAAATAATAGAATAGAATAGAATAGAATAAATGACTGGGTGCAATGCCACTTTCTATTTCTAGTTTAATGAAAACAAGGATTGGGGGTGACATGATAGCAGTGTTCCAATATCTCAGGGGCTGCCACAAAGAAGAGGGAGTCAAGCTATTCTCCAAAGCATCTGAAAGCAGGATGAGAAGCAAACGATGGAAACTAATCAAGGAGAGGACCAACCTAGAACTAAGGAGAAATTTCCTGACAATAAGAACAATAAAGCAATGGAACAGCTTGCCTTCAGAAGTTGTGGTTGCTTCAACACTAGAGGCTTTGAAGAAGGGACTAGACAACCATTTCTCTCAAACAGTATAGGCTCTCCTGCTTGTTAGGGGTTGGACTAAAAGGCCCTCAAATACTGGAATACTGCTATCATGTCACCCCAAGTCCTTCTTTTCATTATACTAGATATACCCAATTCCTGCAACTGTTCTTCATATGTTTTAGCCTTCAGTACCCCTTCTCCCACTATCATCTTTCTCTGTTCACATTGTTCACATTGAATCTGTTCACATTTCTTTTAGGTAAAGGTATTGAATGAGAATTAGGATCCATCTGAGAAGAACAGTCTAGAGAACACTGAGCAAAGGTGACATAACCCCCAAAAAATCATCATCCAGAAACAGATATTTACATGTCTACAAAGATGAATTGTTTTTGACAGGTTGACACATGGAGGGATCCCATTCGGCTCCACTTGGATTAACCACACTGAAAGAATGACCCTATTTAGAATAACATATCAGAAGAATCTTGCTTTGATTCACACCATCAGGTTTTAATTACTCTTTGATTTTAATGCAAAGAATGGAAACTGATAAAATGACCCTCATTTGAAACAAGCGATTCATATAATCATAATTTAATATTTCCCCCTCTTAAAAGTTAATTTCAATTTTTACCAACAGTAGCTTAATCTCTTCTTATTCAACATTAAACAAACTTAATTTTCACAATACAATTTCCTGTCCTGCCTTCAGGTGCTTTGGAGACTGGGTTGACCTCCTGTTCTTTGTGGCAGCCCCTCAAATATTGGAACACTTCTATCGTGTCACCCCAATCCTTCTTTTCATTACACTAGATGTACCCAATTCCTGAAACCGTTCTTCATATGTTTTAACTCTCTCTCTCTCTCTCTCTCTCTCTCTCTCTCTCTCTCTCTCTCTCTCCCTCCCTCCCTCCCTCCCTCTCCCTCCCTCTCTCTCTCTCTCTCTCTCTCTCTCTCTCTCTCTTTCACATACACACACACAATCATCTTTGTCTATTCACATTGGTTTTGCTCACATTCATCTATTCACATTGGTTTTAGGTAAAGGAATCAAAAGAGAATTTGGATCCATCTCAGAAAAATAGTTTGGAGAACATTGAGCAAAGGTGAAATAACCCCAAAAAATCACCATCCAGAGACAGATCTTTGCATGTCCACAAAGATGAATTGTTTTTGGCACGAAGTGGTTCCAGGTAGCTCCACTTGGATTAACCACACCCAGAATTAGTCTACAAGGAAGAACTTAGAATAGGATATCAGAAGAATCTTGCTCTGATTCAAACCATCGGATTTTAACGTCTCATTGATTTTAATACAAAGAATGGAAACTGATAAAATGACGCTCATTTGAAACAAGCGATTAAAAGAAGAAGGGAGATTGGAAGTTAATCCTTTCACACTGTTTTTCGGAATGGACTGATGACAAATTGGACCACAGTAAGGGAATTCATATTGTTGGGGCTGACTGACAACTTTCCCCTTGAAGTTAGCCTTTTTCTCCTCCTGTTTGGAATTTATCTACTGACTTTAATAGGAAACACGCTGATTATTATTATCACACAGGTGAATGTTCAACTCTGTAGCCCAATGTATTTCTTCCTCCGATATTTGGCATGGGTAGATATTGGGTATATGAGTACTGTAATTCCCAAAGCACTGGTCAACATAGCTACTGGGAGTAAGAGCATCTCTTTAGCTGGTTGCTTCATACAGATATTTCTTTATTTGGTCCTTGGTGCCACTGAATTCTTTCTACTGGCCGCAATGTCTCTTGATCGGTACATAGCCATCTGTAACCCTCTTCACTACCCAACCATCATGAATAACCGAGTTTGCTCATTACTGGTGTTTTGTTGCTTGCTAGGGGGGATATCAGTAATTCTAGTTGTATGCATTCCTTTATTTCTGATGCCATTTTGTGGTCCTAATGTCATGAATCATTTCTTTTGTGACAATGGACCCCTAATAAAACTAGTATGTGCTGACACCAGCTTCCTAGAAATGATTGATTTTGTAGTTGCCCTATTCTTTCTGTTTGGGACCTTAAGTCTCAACATTGTGTCTTACATCAAAATTTTTGGTTGCCATCTTCTCTCTGCTTGGGATCTTAAGTGTCAACCTTGTGTCTTATGTCAAAATCATTTCCACCATTCTGCGCATCCCATCTACTACAGGGAGGAAGAAAACCTTCTCCACTTGTGCTTGTCACTTGACCGTGGTTACCATTGCTTACAGCGGTTGCATTTTCACGTATATCAAGCTGAAAGGAACCAGCGGATTAGACTACAACAAAATGGTGGCTCTTTTGAACACTGTTATGGCACCTCTTCTCATCCCAATTATATATTGTTTGAGGAACAGACAAGTGCAAGATGCTTTGAAGGCTGAACTGAGACAAAGGATCGGTTTTGCAAAAAATTGAGATGATTGGCTACTGATTTGGCTCTAAGTAGATGTTCAGATTTAATGTCTTAGAATGCATTGTTAAGCTATAGTATGTGCTGCCTTCAGATGTAACAATCACTCACTGAGATGCTCTTACAAGGGGACTTGAGAATGCATAGAGCAGGGGTCTGTGACCTTAAACACTCAAAGAGCCATTTGGACCCGTTTCCCACAAAAAGGAAAACACTGGGAGTCACAAAACCCTTCCCGTGCCTGACTATTTCTTGAGCGGCCACAAAACTAGCATATATAGTTAAATTAAACGTTCTGTTTTCTTCTGAAACTTTTCTTTTCTTGGACTTACCTGTGGTTGGCCTAACAGGTGTTGAAAAGCTCAATAAATTGTGTTGCCGGTGGTTGTGACATATATTTTGAGTGACAGGGAGGTGCAGCAGAGGGGTGAAAGAGCCACATGCAGCTCCAGAGCCACAGGTTGCTGACCCCTGGTATAAAGAATGGGGTAATCAGGGATGGAAACATCTGATGGACATCAAAGGCAGAATCCCTGAAAAACTGGTTGCTAGTGAAGAATAATGGGAAAAGACAATTGTCCACCTCTTCTTGTTGTCAATTTACAAAACACATCTGGTTGCACATTATCTGACCTAGGAGGCATGAGAGGTTCACCTAATGCAGGGCTGTCAAACTCCCGGCCCACAGGCCGAATGCATCATGCGCTGGCCACACTAATACCCAGTTGAGTAAAGGAGAAAAAAATCTCTATACATCATGTGATGCTGCCATGACTGCATGAGTTTGACATCCCTGACCTAATGCTCAAAGCTCTTATAATCTTCTGGTAAGAACTAACAGCTACCCTCTGTTGTTTCTTGTGTCTAACTATGTTTTATTAGTAGATCATTTATGCAGTAGACCAGTGGTGAAATCCAAATGCTTTTACTATCGGTTCTGTGGGCATGTCTTGGTGGGCATGGCAGGGGAAGGATACTGCAAAATCCCCATTCCCTCCCCACTCCTGGGGGAAGGATATTGCAAAATCCCCATTCCCAACCCACTCTGGGGCCAGCCAGAGGTGGTATTTGCCAGTTCTCCGAACTACTCAAAATTTCCGCTATTGGTTCTCTGAACTGCTCAAAGTTTCCGCTACCAGTTCTCCAGAACCTGCTGGATTTCACCCCTTCGGTAGACGAATGTGAATCATATGTAATACTATACAATAAGAGATTTGTTTTTGGTTCACATGTGGAGTCAATATTTTTGAATGTGGCTATTCAACTTGAGGTTTTATCCCAACTAAAAAAAAAAAAAAAACAGAAGTGTGGAATGGAGTTCTGTGATTATGGAATATATCAGGCAATGATCCTGAATATTTATTTATTTATTTATTTATTTATTTATTTATTTATTTATTTATTTATTTATTTTATTAAACTTGTATGCCGCCGTCTCTTCCAAAGGACTCAGGGCGGCTCACAATGATAAAAACACATAAAATTCAATATTCAAATATAAAAGCCAATAAAATCCCCTTTAAAAAACCCCTTCAGTCCAATCCGGCCAGGCCAAATAGCCATGTTTTGAGGTCACGGCGGAAAGAGCAAAGGTCAGGGGCCATCCGGAGCTCCAGGGGGAGCTGATTCCACAGAGTAGGTGTGCCCACAGAGAAGGCCCACTCCCTGGGAGTCGCCAGCCAACACTGTCTGGCCGACGGGACCTCAAGGAGGCCCTCCCTGTAAGAGTGCACCGGGCTATATAACAGAAAATGCATAGCAAAGGCATGAAATGTGAGAGAATATAGAAATTAATGTTCGTAAGCTGCCCACAGTCACCTCAATATGAGGTGAGAAGCAAATAGGCTTAATAAATAATATGAATAATACAAGGTTCTAACGAGGTGTTCTTTCTTGATGACTTCCAACCAACTCACAAGATTATGACCTTTTTCAATTCTAGCTGCATCTAACTACAGTTAGATAAAAGAAATATGACTCCAGAGTCTTGACTTCCAAGTCTGATCATGTTATGTGATACTTTGCAATTCTCCCTCAAAATTGATTGAGGGAGAACCTATTTGTATTATTCGATCCAAATTGAACGAATAATCAAACCAATCTTCAACTGAAATGGAGACAGATTTGCACATCCCTTGGAAATAATTGCAAAATGCCTTGGGTGGGATAGGATTTTGATGGGTTCCATTCAGGTGTGTGATAAGGAGGGGTGAAATCCAGCAGGTTCTGACAGGTTCTGGAGAACCAGTAGTGGAAATTTTGAGTAGTTCAGAGAACTGGCAAATACCACCTCTGGCTGGCCCCAGAGTGAGGTGGGAATGGAGATTTTGCAGTTTCCTTCCCCTGCCACGCCCACCAAGCCATGCCCACCAAGCCACACCACGCCCATCAAGCCACACCATAGAACTGGTAGTAAAATAATTTGGATTTCACCACTGGTGATAAGCAATCAAATCACAGTAAACATAGCTCTCAATTAAATACTAAAGTTAATACTAATTTAAAACTATATATCATTAGTATTAATGACTTAGTATAATACTTTTTTTTTTGCTGCTTAAGAAGTCCCCGATTTGTATTATTTGATCTGAATTGAACAGATAATCAAATCAATCTTCAGCTGAAGTGGAGACAGATTTGCACATCTCTTGGAAATAATTGCAAAACGCCTTGGGTGGGATAGGATTTTGATGGGTTTTATTAAAGTATGATATAAGCAATCAAATCCCAGGAAACATAGCACTCCCAGAATAATTGAATTAAGAGGTAATATTTTAAGAGATGTGTTTGCTTTGCCTCTGATTTGTAAGCAAAATTGACATAGTTTAACAATCTAGAAAATGTCTGTTACTAGATAACAAAATGGCATAGGAGTTACGAAAATTATGCAGATGCTACACTGATTGATACGATTTCAAGCGGTGAGAATACTACATTTAACCAAAAATATATTAGTGAATACAAGTTGGATATTTTTGCTTTGCTTCTGGTTTGTAACTGTATTAAAACATACCTTGATAATCTAGAAGACTGATTTTGTCAGCATGATTCAGATGATGAATACCAGAAGGATCTTGAAAAAACGGTGAATATCTTTAAGTGTAGTTTGCAAGGAGTGGTTGTCTTTGCATTTTGTAATGCTTGTAATTCTCAAGAGTAGTGAGCTGAAATATTACTTTGTAAAACTAAGAAATGGATTTCTGAGTTCAAAAGAAGAAGATTAAGTCAGATAATTTCTGATTTGTAATGCTTGGGACTGGTTTGGAAGCAAATAGAAATAGAATAGAACAGAGTAGAATAGAGTAGAGTAGAGTAGAGTAGAGTAGAGTAGAGTAGAGTAGAGTAGAGTAGAGTAGAGTAGAGTAGAATAGAATAGAATAGAATAGAATAGAATAGAATAGAATAGAATAGAATAGAATAGAATAGAATAGAATAGAATAGAATTTTTTATTGGCCAAGTGTGATTGGACACACAAGGAATTTGTTTTTGGTGCATATGCTCTCAGTGTACATAAAAGAAAAGATATGTTCATCAGGAATCATAAGGTACAACACTTAATGATAGTCATATGGTACAAATAAATTATATGTGGTTCCAATATTTACATGGGAATATACAAGATAATTTAGTGAACCTTACTGCAAATGCCTTTATTGTTCTTCAATTAATTGGTGAAAGTTGCACATTATACTATTCATAAACCATGAATACCTACTTCATGCCACATATAAACCATACAATGACTGGGTGCAATGCTACTTCCTATTTCTAGTTTAATGAATGGAGTGGAGTGGATTATTATTATCACACTACTGAATGCCCAACTCTACACCCGAATGTATTTCTTCCTACGACATGTGGCGTGGGCAGACATCGGATTGCCAACCTCAGTAATTCCCAAAGCACTGGTCAACATAGCCACTGGGAGTAAGAGCATCTCTGTAGCTGGTTGCTTCATACTGGTGGAAAGCCAGTACTAAACGTTTCCGTGCTTTCCACCCCAATATAAGTAATAGTTTTTTTTCATTTTCCAAAACAACCAGTCACATGGCCCAACCAAGATGAGAGCCAGTTGCCTGGCGACTTCTCTTCTCCTTCGGTCGGCCAGCCATTGAAATGCACCTGACTCATTGGTTAGCTATGATGTTTTGACTGAAGGCTCCATCCTCCTTCAGCTCCAAACAGTGTCAAACTGAATTCACATCAGAATTCCCAAGGATACAAACAATCCCACACCCCAATCAAATTCAGGCTTGACAGGTTGTGGAGAACAATAGAAGGAGACAATCGCCCTTGTGAGGCCCGATTGTGAGTTTACCAAACACATCCGGTGGCACACTGTGTGACCTAGCAGGCCTTCACTTAATGCAGCCACAGAACTCTTCTCATCTTCTGAATTGGACTGTACCAAAATAAATAGAAATATTTAAGAGATGTCCAGTTATCCCAAGTCTACCAATATTGCCTAGTATGTCATGATATCTCACTGTTAGAAGAAGGGAAAGTCGGGTTTTGGAATTGTAAATATGTTGTGGTTTTTTCCCCCTAAACACAGAATAAGCCAACTTTTGTTAGAAAAAGTCAGTGAGCTAAATCAATAATGTCCAAAAACTATTTGGTTTAGGACTAGAATCTCTGCCTTCTGTCTTTACCACAGTTCTTTAGTGCAGGACAGCTTCTCACACCACGCTATACATGAGACTCACAATAATATTTCAGAGACCCAACGAGTAAAGTGAGACATTTGTTAAGTGAGCTTTGCCCCATTGTACGACCTTTCTTGCCACTGTTGTTAAGTGAATCACTGCAGACATTAAGTTAGGAACAAGGTTGTTAAGTGAATCTGGCTTCCCCATTGACTTTGCTTGTCAGAAGGTTGCAAAAGGGGTTCATGTGACTCCGGGGACTCTGCAACCGTCATAAATATGAACCAGTTGCCAAGCATCTGAATTTTGATCATGTGACTATGGGGATGCTGCAATGGTCACAAGTGTGAAAAAATGGTCATAAGTCACTTTTTCCTGTGGTGTTGTAATTTCGAACGGTCACTAAATGAACTGTTGTAAGTCAAGGACTATCTGTATTCACTTGGGTTTTTTTTTTTTAAGAAAAATCATTTTCTTTTAATGACCCCATAATCCCTTGGAGGGTAGATCTGGACAGCTGAATGGAGCTGAGGGTTTATTGACCGGATGCCCTTCCTGTCACCAATGCTGAGGTTTTTTTTCAGCAGATATATTCCCATTGTGCTTTTCTTTTTTTAAAAAAAAATCTAGATAATATGTAATGTTGTAATCATAGAAAGTATGAAGACACTATGGAAAGAAAGAATAAATCTTAAAATGGCAAAATGGGGTGCCTATTAAATAAACGGAAAATCATCATTTTAACCTTGTTTGAATATTTTAATGTCATTTGCATTAAGTTGAATATAATATAGAGGGGTTGTTTAATCTTCCCAGGCTTGTTTCTAGGAATGTTCTGGAACATGGCTTCCATATTCAGTCTGAGGGGAAAAAAAGAGTGGGATGTCACTGTTTTAAATTCTGGCTTTCCCTATAAACCTGACCACAATTATGAAGAATTTCTCCGCCTTCTGAACCGTGAAGGTTTGAGCCCGATCAATGAGCTTTAGCAGGATTGTCTTCACCAGATTGTTCCTCAGAGTGTACACAAAAGGACTCAGGAATGGGTTAATTATGCTGCTGAGGAACGCCGGGATTTTGCGAGACCCCAAAGTCGACGGCTTAGATGGGATCACGTACAGTAAGATGGAGACACTTGAAGCCATCAAGAACAAAGTGAGATGAGACACACACGTGTTGAAGGCCTTCTTCCTCCCAGAGCCAGTGGGTATAACCAAAATAGCAGAGACAATGTAAATATAAGAGACCAGTGTCAGGTTCAAAGAACAAAGAATGACGATGGAGGATAACAGAAACAGGACGATTTGTATCGAGCTGGTATCTGTACAAGATAACTTCAGTAGAGGCTCACTGTCACAGAAGAAGTGATCGATGACATTGGAGCGGCAATAGGAGAACCTGGTGATCATGATGGTCGGATAGAGGACAAAGGCAAACCCAACCAACCAACAAGCCATCACCATTTGAACGCAAAAACGATCGTTCATGACCACCGGGTAATGTAATGGGTTACAGATGGCCACAAAGCGGTCATAGGACATACACGTCAAGAGGAAGTATTCCACTGTTGCCAGGAAGAAGTAGAAATAGGATTGGGCCATGCAGCTAGCAAAGGAGATGGTCTTGATTCCAGAGAGGAGATTCCTCAACAAACTGGGAGCGGTTACAGTTGAAAAAAACAGGTCTAGGACAGAGAGGTTGGCAAGGAAGAAATACATTGGCGTATGGAGACAACGGTCGGTAATGGTAATGAACAGAATAGCCGAGTTACCAAATATCGTTGACGTATACACCACTATCAGCATTGTGGCCAAGAATATCTCTGCTTTTCGCCCAATCAGAAAGCCCAAGAGGATGAATTCTTCATAACTGGTGTGGTTTCCCATTTCTAATCTCACAAAGAAAAAAACAAACAAACAAAAAACACTGTCACAACAAAGACTGTTCTTTCTGTGCCACCTCAGAAAGCTCAAACTGTCCAAGGAGCTGCTGATCCAGTTCTACAGAAGAATGATTGAGTCTGTCAGTTGCACCTCTATAATTGTCTGGTTTGGTTCTGCAACCCAGCAAGACAGACACAGACTTCAGAGGATTATTAGAACTGCAGAAAAAAAACAATGGCTACCAACCTGCCTTCCGTTGAGGACCTGTATACTGCACGAGTCAAAAAGAGGGGTGTGAAAATATTTACAGACCCCCTCACATCCTGGACATAAACTGTTTCAGCTCCTACCCTCAAAACGACGCTATAGAGCACTGCACACCAGAACAACTAGACACAAGAACAGTTTTTTTCCCAAACATCATCACTCTGCTAAACAAATAATTCCCTCAACAGTGTCAAACTATTTACTAAGTCTGTGCTACTATTAATCTTCTCATCGTTCCCACCACCCATCTCCTTCCACTTATGACTGTAACCTTGTTGCTGGTATCCCTAAGATTTATATTGACTGTTTCCTAATATGATCTGATTGCTTATTTGTTCCCTATGACTATCATTAAGTGTTGTACCTTATGATTCTTGACAAATGTATCTTTTCTTTTATGTACACTGAGAGTATATGCACCAAGATAAATTCCTTGTGTGTCCAATCACACTTGGCCAATGAAGAATTCTGTTCTGTTCTGTTCTGTTCTGTTCTGTTCTGTTCTATTCTATTCTATTCTATTCTATTCTATTCTATTCTATTCATATAAGAAGGGGGAAAGAAAATCAAGTCAATCCCATACACTAAGCAACTTGGACCAGTATTAGTTATAGTACAAGTAACACTGCAATGATTAACATGAACACAGGTCTTGTGATGAGAGAGTGTGATTAAAGAAGTAAATAAAAGAATATTTATAGACATGGGGCCTCTCTCACCCAACTTCTCCATACCAAGAAGATATGGTGGATGTGTGAAAGAAGAGGAAGCAATGTTGATATGCATGCACAAATTCTGAAGTGATACTACAGTAGTGGCCAAAATTGTGGAAACCTTTTGGGGAAAGTGTATTTTCTAAAACTAGCTAATAACAGCACTATTTTTTTTGGAGTAGTACCATAAAATTATATATCAATGGAAAGATAATTTAATCAAGAATATAATGCAATAACTTTTATGAAGGATTTGCTATTAGAATAGCAGTTACAGTATAAAGAAGAAAAGTGAAACACGTAGAAAAAACAAGATATACAAAAATGATCACCATATAGTAAAAAATAAATGAGATATACAAAAATTATCACCACAGAGAAAACGAAATATAGAAAAATTATCACCACGTCAGTTAATACTTAGTTGGGTAACCTTTAGCATGAATTATGGCCTTACGGCGTCTTCCCATGGAGTGAACTTTTAGTTGAGCAGCTGTTATAATGTGAAACCAAGATTGCTTCTATTAACTGGGTTTGTTTGTTTGTTTATTTATTTATTTATTTATTTATTTATTTATTTATTTATTTATTTATTTATTTAAATTTTTATACCGCCCTTCTCCTGCTGGACTCAGGGCGGTGAACAGCCAAGAATAAAAAACATCCGATACAAAATTTAAAATTATTAAAAGAATTAAACAAATTTTGGCCCAGATTTAAAACCTCCCAAGTAAAAAGGTTAAGGTCTGTGCTATTCCCAGGCCATTCCAGCAGTGGAATATGATTATCTTGAAACTCCAAAAATAAGGTTGCCAGGTGTCCACTATTTGAGCGGACAGTCCGCTTTTTTCACATTATGTTCACAATTTTTTTTCACAAAATAGTGGACATTTTTTTATTCAAAAGCTTTATGATGAAATTAAAATGTAATTTAATATTTTACATATTATTATAATATATTTGATGTTTTGAATTTTAAGTAGAGTTTTGAAGTGATTATTTTAATACATGTTAAAATGTTTGTAAGAAAATATATAATTTAATTGTAAACTTTTTTTTATTTTTTTACTACTTAACCCCCCCCTCCCCCTGTTTGTCCGCTATTTTTTGGAAGCAGATCTGGCAACCCTATCCAAAAATAAAAGTGGTGTTAAACCTCAAAAATACACTTCTCCCAAAAGGTTTCCATAATTTTGGCCACTACTGTAGACATAGGGCCTCCCTCAACCAAATTCTCCATACCAAGAAGATATGGTGGATGTGTTAAAGAAGAGGAAGGAATGTTGATATCCATACACGCACAAATTCTGAAGACATACTAGATGATATGCTACCTCACACATTCTTCATTCGTTCCATTTCTGAGGGCAAAGACAGCCCTGCCACAATTCTTTGAGGCTTACCAACCTTTAAACAGCTTACAATTCAGACTTTAGATCTTCATGGTGACCTGCTGTATTGTAGAGTCTGTTTGGAAGAAGAAATGGATGCCAAGCAAAATATGGGACACCAACATCATTTGAAGCAATAATAATAATAATAATAATAATAATAATAATAATAACAACAACAACAACAACAACAACAACAATAACAACAACAACAACAGAAAGCTTCATTTTGGCAGCTCAAGAACAAGTCCTAGCCACAAACTGCATGAAGGCAAAAATTTAACATGTTACCACCAACAGCAAATGCCGCCTCTGCAATGAGAAAGATGAGACAGTCGACCACCTGATCAGTGGGTGCAGCAAAATTTCACAAACTGACTACCTACAACGCCATGACCGTGTTGCTAAGATCATTCACTGGAAATTGTGCCAGAAGTTTGGATTTGAGTACAGCAAAAACCACTGGGAACATCAGGTTGAGAAAGTTTTAGAAAATGAGAAACTCAAGATCTTGTGGGACTTTAGGATTCAGACTGACAGGCACTTGGTCCACAACACACCTGACATAACAATAGTTGAAAAGAAAAAAGTATGGTTCATTGACATTGCAATACCTGGTGATGCACGAATTGAAGATAAGCAGCAAGAAAAACTCACAAAGTATCGGGACTTGCAAATTGAAGTTGAGCGACTGTGGAAAAAGAAATCGTGTGTTGTCCCGATTGTAATTGGAGCCCTTGGAGCAATACCCAAAGGGCTACCCCGCTATTTAGAAATTCTAAATTTACCAGACTTGAACATTTTGACTCTACAAAAAACCACCTTACTCGGAACAGCTTACATCCTCCAACGATACCTTAACAGTTCCTAGGTCCTTGGTTAGGACTCGAGCTGCTGAGCTATTAACCAGCCTCAAAGGCTGTGAATCTCACTAAAGATTAACAAATCATCATCATCATCATCATCATCATCATCATCATCCAAGCACATTCACTTTGTCAGCTTCTGACAATCTTCTGTGGTGACAAGCTCTTCTTTGTCCTCTTCATATCATCACTTGGTGTTAACTTTTCTTTATTCCTTCATATATATATTCAAAGGTCACCTCACTGAGTTCAAAAAGATTTCATTCCCCAGGATATGGGAAGTATAAACGATTGGCTTCAAGATTACCTTCTCAAAACATCAGGCAATGGTACTACAGCCCAAATAGTCGAAATGATGTCATCGAAAGCCAGTTCTCTGTGATACATTAATGACACTAGATGTGTTTGGTAGCATAAATACATGCATTGTAGTTTCTGCTTGAAACTACAATGGCTAATTTGCCTGGCTAATCAGTTTTTTTTAAGACTGTGTTTTTAAGAAGCACAGTCTTAATGCATGGTCGGTCCCCATTGAGATAAATAGGGTTGTATGTGTGAAAAAATATCTGAAATAGAGAAAAATAGAGATAAAGAGAAGTGTGAGAGGAGTGTCAAGCTATTAAAATAGTGATAGATGATAGATAGATAGATAGATAGATAGATAGATAGATAGATAGATAGATAGGATAGGTAGATAGATATGATAGATAGATAGATAGAGATAGATAGATATGATAAATAGATAGATAGATAGATAGATAGATAGATAGATAGATAGATAGAGATAGAGAGATATGATTGAGAGAGAGAGAGAGAGATGATAGATAGATATGATAGAGATAGATAGATAGATAGATAGATAGATAGATAGATAGATAGATAGATAGATAGATAGATGGATGGATGGATGGATAGATATGATAGATAGATAGATAGATAGATAGATAGATAGATAGATAGATAGATAGATAGATAGATAGATAGATAGATAGATGATACCTTGGTGGTGCAGGGGACTAAAGTGCTGTTAAAGTAGCACCTAGCTGCCTGCAATTACTGTGAGTTCAAATCTCACCAGGCTCAAGGTTGACTCAGCCTTCCATCCTTCCGAGGTAGGTAAAATGAGGACTCAGATTGTGGGGGCAATAAGCTGACTTTGTATAAAAAGGACACCGTTTGGGGGAGGGGGGCGAAAGCCCTACTAAGCAGGAATATACAAAAGTATGAAGGCTATTGCTTAACTCATTGTAAGCCGCCCTGAGTCTCTGCAGAAGGGCAGCATATAAATTGAACCAATAAAGAAAGAAAGAAAGAAATGATAGATAGATAGATAGATAGATAGATAGATAGATAGATAGATAGATAGATAGATGATAACTTATGGACAGATGGACAGATGAATAGATAGATATGATTCCTATTTAAAATATGAAAGACTCTTTAACAATTTTTCAGCCAGCATTTTAAAAAATTGCCTATATTAACCATACAAGAAAGAAACCTTCCAGTGTCTCTCTGTCCAATTATTACTATGAAAAGTATGTTCTTTTTCAAAATCCATTGGGTCTACTTCCATGAGAGAATATAACTCATCACCCTAGGGATCCAATTAGAAACAATAGTACCTAGAACCCAAGATGTTACTGTATTATGCTTTCCTGAAATGAAACTGTTGTACTTACTCCTTCCTCAAAGTCCCAAGAATAAATCTACTGGTTCTTAAAAGGTTTTGGTTGGATATATGTCTTCCATGAAAAGTTTCCAAATTACTGTACCTTGCTCAATAGTAGTAACTGTGAGAGCGATCTTAGAGTCCTAGTGAACAACCATTTAAATATGAGCCAGCAGTGTGCAGCAGGTGCCAAAAATCAACGGGTGGAAACTAATCAAGGAGAGAAGCAACTTAGAACTAAGGAGAAATATCCTGACAGTTAGAACAATTGATCAATGGAACAACTTGCCTCCAGAAGTTGTGAATGCTCCAACACTGTAAGTTTTTAAGAAGATGCTGGATAACCATTTGTCTGAAGTGGTGTAGGGTCATCACACCAGGTTTGAAAACCAGAGACTGTAAGTTTAACTCTTGTCTTGGTCATGAAAGTTGACTATGACTTTGGACCCGGTCAATACAATGTCCATACCCAGTAATTTTCAGGCCAAGGAACCAAGAAGGACACAAGGAGTTGCTTCAGAGTAGTTTCTTTATTGTTGCTCACCTGTAGACAGGAATCTTGCCAGAATAAAGTGCAAGTCTGCATAACTATTAGATATACCTTGTGAAAGGTTTAGGTGGATCGGCCTGTTCTGTCCCCAACCCCACGCACACACACCAACAGATGTTCAGGAGTTAAAGACCAAACCAGCCGGCAAAATCCTTTTCCTTATGATAACGGAACTTGGCAACAACCTAGTGGCTGCCTGCCAAGAGTTTATTATTTACAAAGAGGAGAGATAACTTCTCCCCACTTCTGATACATCAAAGGAAAGCAGCTCAATAATTACAATCAAGTCCAGAGATAATCCCGTCTTAAAGCAAAAGTCCGGCAATGCAGAATGGCATGGAAGCTTTCAGCTTTGTTCGTCACAAGGTTTGACTGGCCACCACGCTCCCTTTTATATCCTGTGGGATGTGGTCCAGTGACTCAGCCTAATCTCGGGCACGCCCTTTCTTCTGTTGCACGCGCTTATCTCTGCGACGCTGGCGTGGGTCCAGCCAAGACTCATTACCCTCATCACTGTCCATCTGTGGCTGGTGGACGTGCTTGGCCCTGGCCCTATCTCTTGCCCTTTGGCGGACACCGAAGGCATTGCCAGAGAGGAGGGTCCTAGAGAGGGAGGCCTTGCCAACTCCTCCCCTTCCCTCTCGGAGTCCTCTCCGGACGATGACACAGGCTCTGGTAACGGAGCCACAACACCGCCTTTGCTCTCTTCCTCCATACCAAATTTCCCAAGCTGAGTTTTTTCTTTGCTCCTAAGGAAAGACTTCCTGTGGCTCTGGACTACATTCCACCCCACTAATCATGCATGCCCCATGCTAGAGCTCCCATAACTATCACCCCCAGCCCAGGGGCGGTATTCACTTACCTTTGCTACCGGTTCGCAAATGTGAGCCTGCCTACACAGAGCCTTCCACACACATGCAGAGCATAAAAAATGAGACGTTATGACATCCGGGGTGGGTGGGTGGAACCTCCTGCAGCCGCCACTACAAGTTTGCACGAACTGGATAGAACCAGCTGAATATCACTACTGCCCCAGCCCCAATGCCTAGGGAAGAGTGAGATCTTCATGTCCTTCCAAAAAGCCAACAGAGCTACGGCTGGATGTATCTCAGGAAGGTGGCTGTTTCAAACTACAGATGCCATGACTGAGAAGGCCAGTGGTGGGTTCCTCCCGGTTTGGTCCGGTTCGGCCGAGCCGGTAGCGGTGACAATATGACATCACCGAACCGGTTCTCCCCCCCCTCCGCCCTCCTACCCACCCACCCACCCACGTTATTCTTACCTTTTATTTGGCCCCACCCCCAATCTATTGCTGCCTCCTGAGCCCCAGCTGATGACTAGAGGGAAAAAAACTGTTTAAACTCTTGCCGCGGGGCTTCAAAGGGCCGTCCTACAGCTGCTCAGTGTTAAAAGCAAACAAATGAGTTGGGTCGTAAGTGCGAGGATTGGTTGTAAGTGGACCTTCCAGAAATGACTCTGACCAGCTAGCCACGCCCACCTAGTCACATGACCTCCAAGCCACACCCACAAAATAAGCCACGCCCACAGAACCAGTAGTAAAAAAATTTAGAACCCACCCCTGGAGAAGGCATTGCTTCATGAAACGCATTGCTTCACCAAGGGTACCCAGAGCATGCTCTATCAGCCAGACCTGGTGAGATGGGCAGAAACCACCAGGGAGAGACAATCTCACAAATAAAGTGGTCCATGTATTAGGATAAAGGTTATGAAGATGATGTACACACACCTATGCAAACAGACAATAACTTTGCATCTATCTATCTATCTATCTATCTATCTATCTATCTATCTATCTATCATCTACCATCTATGTAATCTACTATAGCGATAGTACTTAGACTTATATACCGCTTCACAATGCTTTACAGCCCTCTCTAAGCAGTTTAAAGAGTCAGCCCTATTGCCCCCAACAATTTGGGTCCTCATTTTACCCACCTCAGAAGGATGGAAGGCTGAGTCAACCTTGAGCCTGGTGGGATTTGAACTGTCAAATTGCAGGCAGCCAACTGTCAGCAGAAGTAGCCTGCAGTACTGCACTCTAACCACTGCGCCACTGAGGCTCATTATCTGTCTGTCTGTCTGTCTGTCTATTTGTCTGTCTGTCTACCTATTATCTCTCTCTCTCTCTCTCTCTCTCTCTCTCTTGTCTGTCTATCTCTATTGTCTGTGTCTGTCTATTATCTCTATCTCTATCTATCTATCTATCTATCTATCTATCTATCTATCAGCTGTCTGTCTATCTTTATTGTCTGTCTGTCTACCTATTATGTCTATCTATCTATCTATCTATCTATCTATCTATCTATCTCTATCTATCTATCTATCTATCTATCTATCTATCTATCTATCTATCTATTGTCTATCTCTATTGTCTGCCTGCCTGTCTGTCTGTCTGTCTGTCTATTATCTCTATCTATCTATCTATCTATCTATCTATCTATCTATCTATCTATCTATCTAATTTTTATTCTCCTGCAGTGCAACAACTCTCTGTCAAACTTTCTATAAGGAAAAAAAAACACACCTGCTAAAATACAGGTAGTTTTCAATTCATGACCACAATTGGGCCCAGAATTTTGGTCATAAATTGGGGTGGTCATTAAGTGAGTCACTCCATGACCTGACTTGATTTTACAATTGTTTTCACAGCAGTCATAAAGTGAGTCACTCTGTTGTTAAACAAACCTCAGGGCTGTTCAGTGAACCTAGCATACCCAATGAATGTTTTTTTTGCCATTTTCAACAAGAAAATGGCAAAAAACCATTGCTACTGGTTGTATCAGTGGTGGGATTCAGCTGGTTCAGGCCGGTTAGGGTGAATTGGTTGTTAAATTTCGGGCTGCCCCTGCCCCTCCCCTCCTCGCCCCTTCCAGTAGTCCCCATGCACCCCATTTTTGCTCCCAGGAGGCTGCAGAGAGGCCTACTAAGCCCAAAACAGCATGCAGGGGGGAGGGGATGGCGCGGCCCCCTGCAGCCTGTTTTTGCTCCCAGGAGGCTTCAGAGAGGCCTACTAGGCCCAAAATGGGGCACAGAGGGGTGCAGACACCCCCCTCCATGGCCTGTTTTTGCTCCCAGGGGGGTGCAGGTGGCCGAGTCCTGCCTGTCACACCCCCTGGCCACACCCACCATGGCCACGCCCAGCCAGCTGGTCATTAGGACAGAGAACCAATTATCAAATTATTTGAATCCCACGACTGGTGTTGTATATGTAAGCTGATTACCAAGAGCACAACATGGGTTTATGTGACTGTGGGAGTTACATGTGTGCTTGCTATATGACCTTCTACGACAGTCACAAATTGTTTACTGCAGGGGTGGGTTCGACTTATCTTTACTACCGGTTCGCAATGGGATCGTTCGCACATGTGCCTTCTTCTGTGCATGCGCAGATCACTGATGACGACTACCGGTTCTTGCGAACCGGTCCGAACCGGGGGCAACCCACCACTGGTTTACTGGCTGTAAAGCATCTTTTTCTCAGGCTCTTGTAACTTCAAATGGTCTTTAAGAGACCAATCATTAAGTGAGGACTACCTGTAGTACTTAGCCTTGTCTATGCAGTACAATAGAAGAAGTGTGTGCAGAAACGTATATGGGGATTTTTACGTCCCTTCCTCCTTTTTAAAGATGAAATTCCAAAATAATGTGGACATAGGAAGGAAGGAACTGAAGATTAGAAAAAATGTGAAGCAAAATGAATCTTGAGCAATGCGTATTTTCTCCAAATACATTACATCAAATCCAACTAGATTTCTTTTCAGAAAGTAATTAATAATGCAGGGAATACGTATCCCCAGCTTCCTTCTTCCCGCAAGAAAACAATCAAGTTGTCCAATTAACTTTTGCAGAAAACTTTATTTATTTATATATTTAATAATGGTATTAAACTACCATTGCAGAGATCTCTGCCTTTATATGCCCTAAATCAATTTAGCCCTTGCACGATGTCAACAGATAGCTGACGAAAGCTTAGTAAAATAAAATTTTAATTCTTTTAAAATTTTAAAATCTTAAGTTCCGGAGTTCGCAGTATGTCTGTTTCTTTTTTTACTAATATACTTGGAACTCGTATTGTTAGAATAGATTCCCACGTGAGGGTTCAATTCCTTTATGAGAAATGTTTATTCATTTTTGATTATTTCTTCTTAATCAAGTTGGAGGAATGGCGAGGGCTGATGTTCTAACCTAGGCCTCCTGAGTCAGTAAAACACACGAGTAGTCCCAAAAATCTGTTTAATTTTAACAGCTGTGAATTCTGTTCATTCATAGATGAGTCCCAAATAGTTGTAAAGAGTCCTTCGGGATAAGGCTGATAATCACCCACCTTTATCTCCCTTGACACGCTGCCAAAGACCTAACTGGCAAAGCTGTACAGAGTCCAGAATCAAACAGAGCTTCAAACATTAAACTGCACAGAATTAACAATGTTGCTTCCTGCAAAGGCCCATGTGCCTTTGCTCCTCTTTTAAGTCTTATGGGAGGGGCCAATCATCTCCAAGCCCTACTCCCGAGTCGCCCCTTTTATTTTAACTGTTCTTGCCTTCTGGCAGCTCTGCGCATGCGCGCACTGGGAACAGGCTCCCCCTGTTCCTCTGCCTTGCTAAGGTCCAACTCTGGAGGCTCTGGAAGCAGCATGTATGTCCCAGATGGCCCTTTCTCTGCCTCAGATGCAGAGCCCTCATCCGAGCCTTCCCCAGACTCCAGGACTGGGCCATGTTCCTCACCAGCCTCCTCACTGTCCGACTCTGCTGCCAGCTCCGCAGGCTGCTGGCGGACCACAACAGCTGGTTGGGAGGGCAGATAAATGCTTTTAACAGTTTTATCATCATCGTTATTATTTTTCTTGTTAATGTTGTGCCTTTACATGATAGCTTAATTCCACTGTTGGAGGTGCCGCCTCAAAAAAACTCCCTGGTTCACTGCAATTAGCAATTTATTTGCTGAATTAAAAGCTGACCTTTCTCCCCCCCCCCGCCCTCTCCCAGCTGTCCTGGCTATTTTTTTTTCAAACAAAATGTAAATAAAAAATACAAATAAAAATGCATGTCTCAAGATCAAACCAACTGTTGCTTGGGTTATATATATAGCCGTAAGAAGGAAGAGAGGAAGGGAGAGATGGAAGGAGGGACGGATGGAGGAGGAAGGAAGGAAGGAGGGAGGGAGGGAAGGAAGGAAGGAAGGAAGGAAGGAAGGAAGGAAGGAAGGAAGGAAATGGGAGGAGTGGGAGGGGAGGAAGGAAGGAGGAGGAGGGAGGGAGAGAGGGAAGGAAGGAAGGAAGGAAGGAAGGAAGGAAGGAAGGAGATGGGAATGAGAAGACGGAAAGGGGGATGAGGGATAGAGGAAGTAAAGAAGGAAGGAAGGAAATGGGAGGGGAGGGAGGGGAGGGAGGAAGGAGGGTGGGAGGGAGGGAAAAAGGAAGGGAAGGAGGAGGTGGGAGGGAGGGAGAGAGGAAAGGAGGGAAGGAAGGAGATGGGAATGAGAAGACGGAAGGGAGGGATGAGGGATGAGGAAGGAAATGGGAGGGGAAGGAGGGAGGGAGGAAGGGGAGGGATGGAGGGAAGAAGTAAGTGAGGGAAGAAAGAAATGGGAGGGAGGGAGGAGGTGGGAGGGAGGAAGGGAGGGAGAGCGGTAAGGAAGAGAGGGAGGGAGAGAGGGAGGGAGGAAGAAAGGGAGGGAGGGAGGGAGGGAAGAAGGAAGGAGATGGGAATGAGAAGACGGGAGGGGTGATGGAGGAATGGAGGAAGGAAATGGGAGGGAGGGAGGAAGGGGAGGGATGGAGGGAAGGAGGAAGGAAGGGAAGGATGGAGGGAGGAAATGGGAGGGAGGGAGGAGGTGGGAGGGAGGAAGAAAAGAGGGGAGGGAGGAGGAAAGGGTGGGAGGGAAGAGGGAGAGAGGGAGAGAGGGTGGGAAGAAGGAAGGGAGGAAGGAGATGGAAATGAGAAGGAAGGGAGGCAAGGGAGAAAGAGATATAAGAGCTGCTTTTTTGGGATTCACTGTGCTTTACACCTAATAGGAAAAATACGTTTTCAAGGATGGTTCCAAAAAATCTAGATCAGGGGTGTCAAACTCGATTTCATTGAGGGCCACATCAGGGTGGTGTTTGACTTTGGGAGGGTGGGGAAATGGCCAGTGGGTGTGGCCGATCAACGTCAATTTTCAGGGGGCGCCTGTGGTGGCCCCAGCACTCTGCAAGCGAAAACGGGCTCCCAAACTCCATTTTTGGCTGCGACAGCCTCCTGCAACTCTCTGCCACTGAAAACAGAGCTCAAAAGGGCCTCCTGCAGCCTTCCCAAGCCCTCCATTTTCACTGGCAGAGGCCCTGCAAGCCAGTCCTTTGCTGTTTCCAGGGCGGCCCTGTGGGCCAGATCTAAGCACCCTGCAGGCAGGATCTGGGCCCCGGGCCTTGAGTTTGACACCCCTGGTCTAGATGGTGGCCACAGTGGCCCATTTTAAGCTCCGCCTCTTTTGATGTGCATTTGATTGCACCAGGCTTAGGGCCTGGTTATTTACGGGACCGCCTGCTGCCGCAAACGGCCTCCCACCGGCCGGTACGCTCTCACAGAGAGGGACTCCTCCGGGTGCCGTCGGCCAAACAATGTCGGCGGCAGCCCCCAGGGGGAGAGCCTTCTCTGTGGGGGCACCTACTATCTGGAACGAGCTCCCCCCGGAGATACGGAGGATCCCGGATCTTCGCACCTTCCGCCGTGCTCTTAAGACCTTTTTATTTCACCAGGCTGGTCTGGCCTAACCTTTCCCATTCTTTTTTTAATGTAAATTTTAATGTAAATTTTAATTTGTTCTTAACCTGGGGTTTTAATTGTTTCTTGGGCTAAATTGATTTAATTCGATTTTATTTCTGCTCTTAATTTTTGTATTTTACATGTTTTATTCTGTGCCTGTTCACCGCCCTGAGTCCTTTGGGAGTAGGGCAGTATACAAATTAAATAAAATGAAAATGAAATGAAATGAATCCTGGTCCTCATCATTACTGGTTTTTTTTTTTGTTTTTTTTTTTTTTACCAGACCCTGTAAACATCTATGCAGGATTCACACTGCAAAGACAACATTTTCATTGTTGGAGTCTCCACATACCGCTGGGAAAGACTTCAAAATTTGAAATGCAAAATCTGAAGAATCTGGAGCGTTCCAGATTTGGCTACTCTATCATTCCCAACATCTGGAATTGGTGGGAGATGTTGTAGAAAGTTAGCACCTACCCTTCTCCTAGAAGAATGAAATATTTTGAGAAATGTTTAAAAGGCAGAATATTATATTTCCCTGGATGAGAAATGGAGAAATGTGGTGTTTTTTTAAGAGGGAAAAAGCAGCTCCCACCTTTTCTTAATAGCCCACAGCAGATGCGAGCACTTAAAGAGATAGATAGCTCTATTCATAAGCAAATACCCTCTCACCCAAGATGCAACCCAGGAAAAAGCCATTGAGCCATAATAGGAATTGCCCAACACTCTTTCAGAGCACAAGCCTCTTCATTGCAGTCCAAACTTCAACCAAACCTGGGAGCTCAGACAACCTATAGAACCAGCTATGACCCCTACATAACCCTTACAACAGCCAATAGAATACATGTTCTTGCACAGGAACAGGAAGCTCAAAAGCAAAGCCCAAAGAAAGTATAAAAACCCACCCACTCTCAACTCTCTCATTTTGGTCAGCTGCACCAGATCCACAAACCCACGTGGTTCTGCTTCATCAATAAACCGTCTTTCCAACGGGCCTCCATGTTTACAGTGTCTTTCTCCCAGCTTGGAACTGAACCAGATGGATATTTCTTCACACAGTGTCATTCAGCAACATCTGAACATATTTCTTTCCATAGTGTCATTCGGCAACATCTGAAGTGAAGTGGTATTCACTTACTTTCCCTATCGGTTCGTAAATGTGAACGCGTCAGGGGTGAAATGCTACCGGTTCGCTCTAGTTTAGGTGAATCGGTAGTGATAAAAACTACCGGTTCGGTCAAACTGATAGTTAGCTACCGGTTCAAGTAAATCGGTATTTAAAAAAAGTTACCGGTTCCTCTGAACCGGTATTTCCGACGATCAGTTGTACTTACCTTCCCAACCCTCCTTTTGGCACGTACTGCACATGCGCACGTGCATAACACATGCTTGGTGCGCACTGCACATGCGCAGGCATTGTGTATTTTGCACGCAGTGCATGTGTGCACAGTACACATACACATGAGGCCAGTGAACCAGTAGCAAACAGGTTCAGATTTTACACTGAGGTGTGTGCATGCCTCCAAAACATGCCTAAATAGGATGGCATAGAGCAGATTTCCGCTACTGGAAACTGGGGAAACTGATCCGAACCGGCTGAATACCATCTCTGATCTGAACCACAGAGACCTTTCGCTGGGAAGAAGATTGGTTGGTGGGATTCAAATAATTTAACAACCAGTTCTCTGCCCTAATGATTTCTTCCAACAACCAGTTCATCAAACTGCTCAGAAAGTTAACAACCGGTTCTCCCAAAATGGTGCGAACTGGCTGAATCCCACCACTGGTTGAGCTGTAACCAATCAATTACATCAAGCAGATTCCTCAATGTCGAAGTAGCCGCTTCTCAGAACAGCAGCTGATCCCCAGTTGCACAATTGAGCCGAATGACAAAAATGTTAGACCACACCAATTGAGATGCGCTTGCCAAGTTGTTTCATTTTATTCTACCTGGTTGAGGCTGAGGTAGGGCAATGTGTTCCCCTGTTCCCTGATCTCGCCATCAGCCATGTATCGGAGAGGAGGAGGAGGAGGAGGAGGAAGACGAGGAGGAGGGGGACCCCTGTGATGGTCCCTTGGAACCACGTACCATGTAGGAGGAGGTAGGTCTTCTTCTGCCACCATGGATGAAACCAGAGTTCCCATCAGGCGATGGTAACGATGATTTTCTTCCCGTTCTCCTCCATCACCAGAAATCCACAATGTCCAAGAAGACAAAGGTGGGCAAGATCTCTGGGCAGCTCGACGTAGCCTTGCCCCTCTCCATGCCCAGGTTGAAGGCGTCTCCTTTGGAATGGGGTCCAAACCTTGGTATAGTATCTCCTTGGAGGTGAGTGGTGTCTCTTTGGACTGGAACACAAAGACAGAAGGGGAGAACCTTTTTTGGAGTCCAACCAGTTGAGCATCCCACTTGTTAATATCATGCTAGGTGAGTTTTTTAAACTTCAGTTTGAATTGGGGAAATTACAGAGGTTGTATTCAGCAGGTTTTGACCAGTTCTGGAGAACCGGTAGCAGAAATTTTGAGTAGTTTGGAGAACCGGTAAATACCACCTCTGACTGGCCCCGCCCCTATCTATTCTCTGCCTCCCGAGTCCCAGTTGATTGGGAAGAAATGGGGATTTTGCAGTATCCTTCCCCTGCCATGCCCACCAAGCCACACCCACCAAGCCATGCCATGCCCACCAAGTCACACCCACAGAATTGATAGTAAAAAATTTTGAATCCCACCACTGGGGGATTAGCTTGGTATTTCAATGGAAGTGGAAGAACATAGCTCTATTTCTTAGGGAAAGGTCAAAAATCTTCCACTCCTTTTCAAAATCTGTAAAAAAAAATCTCCTAGGATCCCATACATTTGTGGGTTTTGTGTCAGTCATTGGTAAAATGTTCCGCTTGTAGTGCAGATTTCTTCTTATTCTAGGACCAGACCTGGAAGATCTTAGAGAGGAGGAGGAGGAGAAGAAGATGGAGGAGGAAGAGGGGTGGAAGAGGAGGAAGGGGAAAGAAGGAGAAGGAAGAGGAGATGGAGGAGATGGGAGAGCAGGACATAGAGGAAGAAGGGGAAGAGGACGAGAAGGTGGAGGAGGAAGAGGAGGAGGAGATGGGGAGGGGAAGCAGTACATGGAGGAGGGGGAGGGGAAGGAAGAGGAGGAGGGGAAAGAAGGAGGAGGAAAAAGAGGAGGAGGAGATGAAGCGTAGAGGGGAGGAAGCGTAGGAGGGGGAAGAAGTAGGAAGAGGAGGAAGAAGAGGAGACGCAGAGGAGGAGGGGACAAAGAGGAGGAGGTGATGGGGAGGAAGAGGAGGAAGAGGAGGAGGAGAGGGGGAGGAGAGGGGGAGGGGGAGTTGGCCATGGAGCAGGAGGAAGAGGGAGAGGAGGGAATGGAGAGGAGGGAATGGAGAGGAGGGAATGGAGGAGAAGGAGGGGAAAGGAGGAGGAGGAGATGAAGGAGATGGGGGAGCAGGACATGGAGGAGAAGGAAGAGATGGGAGGAAGATGAGGAAGAGATGGAGGAGGAAGAGGAATGTGATGGTGACCTGGCCTTCCTTGAAGCTCTCATCTTACTTATCGAAGGAGAAGGAAGTAACCATAATATGATATCCTACTAGAAAGGAACACTTTGAGGAACATGCCACTAAGAACTTAATCTAAGAATTTTATAAACACAGGCACAACAACAGGAAACATTTACATCCATTTACTTTAGTGCCCCTTAGTAATTATTTATTTGGACTGCCTCTATCCCAAAGGACACTGGTTGATGTACAATTGCAAAACGTGATAAGGACATTTCCCTACAATCGGGGTGGACTCTTTCTCGAAGGAGGTTTTTCGGAGGTGGGATGGCTGGTCAGGATTGGATTAGTGGATTCTTGAACTAAGCAAGAGGTTGGATCAGATGAGCTAGCAGATCCCATCCAACCTCCGGATTCTCTGATCCTAGTTAGAGGAGAGAAGGTTTGCATCCAGTTTTGGTCACCACACTATAAAAAAAGATGTTGAGACTCTAGAAAAAGTGCGGAGGAGAGCAACCGGGATGATTAGGGGACTGGAGGCTAAAACATACAATGAACGATTGCAGGAACTGGATATGTCTAGTTTAATGAAGAGAAGGACCAGGGGAGACATGATAGCAGTCTTCCAATACTTGAGGGGCTGCTACAGAGAGGAAGGGGTCAACCTATTTTCCAAAGCACCTGAAGGCCAGACAAGGAATAATGGATGGAAACTGACCAAGGAGAGATTCAACCTAGCAATGAGGACGAACTTTCTGACAGTGAGAACCATCAACCAATGGAACAGAAGTTGCCTTCGGAAGTTGTAGGAGCTTCACCACTTGAGACATACAAGAAAAGATTGGACTGCCATTTGTCAGAAATGGTGTAGGGTCTCCTGCTTGAGCAGGGAGTTGGACTAGATGACCTATAAGGTCCCTTCCAACTCTGTTAAACTGAATCTGAATAAGATTGGAGAAGGCATCTCCTGGCCAGCCTCATCTGAAGCCTAACTGGGCAGATGAATGAACAGGGGAAGTTTTTCAAGTTTTCTGTTTAAAGAAGTCCTACTACCTCTTCAAGATTGGTCTTTCTTCTGGCAAGATCCAGAAATGAATAAACTCTCCCCCCCCCCGCCCCCCAATTCTCAGCACTACCCTTTGATACTCACTGTCCTTTGGCTTCTCCGGAAGAACTTCAGTGGTCCCGGAACTTGAGGTCCCTTCGTCTGTTCTTCCGGTTTGAGTTCTTCATCCTCCATCGCCTCTGCCTTCGTTCCAGAGGTCCAGTTCCCCATTCCAGGGGGCTTATCGCCCCTTGACAAGAGATGCCCTTCTCCCCTCTTTTTCTCCCCTCTTTTAAGCCAGGTTGCTAGTCTCCACTGCAGCTGAGGAGGTGTGGTGGGATGATGGCATTGTGACCTCATGAAACTGGCCACCTGGGAGACCATGAGATCAGTAGCCTCCCCAGCTCAAGCCATTCAGAAGTTCTTCGGCTGCATTGAACCGCTTTCTAGTTCACATCATTCTTGATGGACCAGAATCCGGATTTCGCACCTAGGAGTGTGGTAGCTAAGCCAGTGTGTTTACTGGGATAGGTCTGAAAAGTCAAAATGGTGACAATCACATCACAGATACCCTCTTGTCTTTCTTTCTTTCTTTCTTTCTTTCTTTCTTTCTTTCTTTCTTTCTTTCTCTTTCTTTCTTTCTTTCTTTTTTCTTTCTTTCTTTCTTCCTTCCTTACTTCCTTTCTTTCTTTCTTCCTTCCTTTCTTCCTTCCTTTTTTCTTTTTCTCTTTCTTTTTCTTTCTTTCTTTTCTTTTTCTTCTTTTCCTTCCTTCCTTTTATCTTTCTTTTTCTTTTTTCTGTTTCCCTCCCTCCCCTCTTTCCTTCCTTCCTTCTTTTTCTTTCTTTCTTTCTTCCTCCTTTTCTTTCCTTCTTTTTCTATCTTTTCCTTTCTTCCTTTTATCTTTCTTTTTCTTTTTTCTTTGTTTCCCTTCCTCCCTTCTTTCCTTCCTCCCTTTTTTCTTTCTTTCTTTCTTTTTTCTTTCTTTCTTTCTCTCTTCCTTCATCTTTCTTTCTTTCTCTCTTTCCTTTTCTCTTTCTGTCTTCCTTCCTTCCTTCTTTCTCTTTTCTCTTTTCTCTTTCCTTTTTTCTTTATTCTTCTTTCCTTCAATCTTTCTTTCTCTCTCACTTGCTTTCCCTCCCTTCCTTTCTTCCTCCCTTCTTTCCTTCCTCCCTTTTCTCTTTCTGAACTTCTTTCCTCTTTTCTTCTTTCTCTCTTTCCTTCCTTCCTTCATTTCTTTCTTTCCTTTTCTCCTTCCTTCCTTCCTTCCTTCCTTCATTTCTTTCTTTCCTTCCTTCCTTCCTTCCTCCTTCCTTCCTTCCTTCCTTCCTTCCTTCCTTCCTTCCTTCCTTCCTTCCTTCCTTCCTTCCTTCCTTCGACACCGTTCTATGAAGTTAACCCTGCAGCCAAGGTGCAAACTCTGAAGGTGGCTATTTGAACTTCAAGGACCTTTACAGCTGACAACATGTCATTGTGCCTTTATGTATTCTAAAATTAATATTTTTGGGGAAAAACAGAAACCTTACTTACTTATGTGAAGCAGCAGGAACCAGTGAAAATGTTGTACGTATTTAACACTTAGCTGAGGGGTTCCAACATGAATCCACAATCTGGGTTTCCTTATTTGGAAACTTATTAGGGGTCACCACTAGATGGCAGCAAAGCCCTGGGATTTCTTTATAGGAAGCAGTTATTGGAATCAGAATTTCTGCCCTAAATCATTAGGATCATAAACTGTGTCGGATCCAATTTTATGACCATTTTCATGACTGTTGTTAAACAAATCCATGGTCATTAGCAAACACCAAATTAAAAGTATGACTCCATTCTTCCAAAGGGCAGTTTTACTGGAATTTGGGGGAGAAAGCCACAAATTAAAATCATATGACTGAAGGACATTGCAATTGGTCACGTTGGAAATAAAATCCAGTCTGGTTCCAAGCCTGGAGAAAAACACTGAAAATAAAATGGAGGCTGGCTACAAGGAAAGAAGGACTCTGTTTATTTGGATGCCAGAACCTTCAGTGAGAGCAGCATGTTTCTGGGGTGGCTGACAAAATGGCTGAGTGAGTGGATGGATTTTTATAGAGTTCTGGGGTTCGGTGATTGAGATGTTCCAGGGATGTTGTGCAATGTAGTGAGCCTTGTGACTTTTGCTATTCTAATCATGATGATCATCATTTAATGACCCCATAATCCCTTGCAGGGTGGAGTCTGGGCAACTAGATGGAACTAGCAGAGTTTTTTAATGGCCGGATGCCTTTTCTGTCACCAACGTGGAGTTTTATTCAGCAGATATATTCTCAGTATGCCCAGAAATATCTGCCTCTACCTAGGATCGAACTCACAGCCTCCTGATTGTGAGGCGATAACTCCACCTCTAGGTCACCTCACCACTCCATCTTTTGCTATTCTAATGGTGGTGTGGGATATTCCTATTATGTCCTAAAGGTCCTGTCCTGTCCTTAGAATTTGGGTGGGAGAACGTAAATTCTTAATCCCATCAGCTTCAGCCTTCTGTGGGAGCTGTTGCTGAAGGCATTCTGTTTATTAATAGATTGGCCCAGTCTTTCTAAATAGGTACAAAATATCCATCTCTAAAGACACAACTCAACAGCGACACAACTGAACTATATTTTACAAACTCTTGGGTTCTCCTGTGCCTAAAGACTTCACAACACGTCTTCTTCTGCAAAGAAAAGGAGACCACTAGAATCAAACTCACCTGTTACCACACCTTAGCACTCAGTTCTTTATTGTCCAGCAAAAACGCACAATTTACCACATTACCCCAAATTAGACTTCCCATGCCCCAAGGACAATCAGAACACTGTCAGATTTTTCCATCGACGTTTGATATCTCGAGAGAATTGGTCCAGCCACCATTCTGCAAACATGACTTCCTGGAGCCAGAGTTGAAATTTCTCCCATTCGTAAGGGTTCTGGAAGTCTTGAGGGGTCAACTCTAAGAGGGCAGACTCCAACTTACGGAGCGTTGCTCCCGAAAGACGCAGATTCCGATAACGGAAATTCTCCTTCCAGCTTCTTACTTGCCCCTAGAATGCAATAGTGAGTGGGAGCCTTGATCAAAAAGATTCACAAGCCAGGGGGAAAAAATTGCGCTGCCATGCCACCACGACTCCACCCGTTAAGCGAGATAAAGGAGATAAGGGAGGGCACAGCCCACAACTGCATAAAAGACTTAGAAAGAAACTCAGAATCAAGCTTTCCTAACTTCTCAGAGTGTAAAACAGACAGCGGGAGTTTTGTATGTTCATATGTGACTAGCTCAGCTGGTCATGTTTTTCTGCCTGGTTTACCTTGGAAGACTGAACTTTCACACCTGAAAACTTTCATGTATAAATCTCCCACTGTCTCTTTTACTGCATGATGAGTTAGCAAGATTCTTTATTGAGTTTCTTTCTGTGCAGGTTATACAGCTGTGGAGTATGCCCTCTTTTATCTGATTGTGGCTAGCCTCTCCCCCATCCCATGTCTCCCCGCTGAACCTCCATTTTGGCCAGCAATATGCTGGAAGAGGCCTATGCAGGCCCAAATGGAGCATCGGACGGGCGGCCCCCCTCTGAACCTCCATTTTGCCCTGCAATGTGCCTGGCGAGACCTACACAGGCTAAATGGAGCAGTAGAGGTGTGGCCCCTCTGAACCTCCATTTTGCCCTGCAATGTGCCGTGTGAGGCCTCCGCAGGCCTAAACAGTGCATTAGAGGGGCGGCACCCTTCTGAACTGCCATTTTGGCCTGAAATGTGCCGGGTGAGGCCTACGCAGGCCTAAATGGACCATTGGAGGGTGGCCCCTCTGAACCTTCATTTTGCCCTGCAATGTGCCTGGCAAGACCTACGCAGGCCTAAACTGAGCGTTAGAGGGGCGGCACCCTTCTGAACTGCCATTTTGGCCTGAAATGTGCCGGGTGAGGCCTACACAGGCCTAAATGGAGCATCGGAGTGGTGGCCCCTCTGAACCTCCATTTTGCCCTGCAATGTGCCTGGCGAGACCTACACAGGCTAAATGGAGCAGTAGAGGTGTGGCCCCTCTGAACCTCCATTTTGCCCTGCAATGTGCCGTGTGAGGCCTCCGCAGGCCTAAACAGTGCATTAGAGGGGCGGCACCCTTCTGAACTGCCATTTTGGCCTGAAATGTGCCGGGTGAGGCCTACGCAGGCCTAAATGGACCATTGGAGGGTGGCCCCTCTGAACCTTCATTTTGCCCTGCAATGTGCCTGGCAAGACCTACGCAGGCCTAAACTGAGCGTTAGAGGGGCGGCACCCTTCTGAACTGCCATTTTGGCCTGAAATGTGCCGGGTGAGGCCTACACAGGCCTAAATGGAGCATCGGAGTGGTGGCCCCTCTGAACCTCCATTTTACCCTGCAATGTGCTGGGTGAGGCCTACGCAGGCCTAAATGGAACATTGGAGGGGTGGCTCCCCTGCACCTCCATTTTGACCTGCAATGTGCCAGGCGAGGCCTACGCAGGCTAAATGGAGCATTAGAGGTGTGGCCCCTCTGAACCTCCATTTTGCCCTGCAATGTGCCAGCGAGGCCTACGCAAGGCTAAATGGAGCATCTCCAAACCTCCATTTTGGCCATCAAAGTGCAGGACGAATGTTTTAGAGCCTCTGCGGTTGTTCATAAGGGAGAACAACTGCTGTGGTGTTGCAAGATTCGTAGTTTCGGGACTTGTTCATAAACACTAGGGGCCGCTGATCGTGTAACTTCAAACGTTCTGTAACGGACCCCAGGGATTACGTGTCAGAAAAAAGAGAGGGTCAGACTATTTCCCAAAGCACCAGAAGGCAAGACAAGAAACAACGGATGGAAACTAATCAAGGACAGAAGCAACCTGGAATTAAGGAGAAACTTCCTAACAGTGAGGACAATTATTAACCAGTGGAACAGCTTGTATCCAGAAGTTGAGGGTACTTCATCACTGGAAGAAAAGACTGGACAGCCACTTGTCTGAAATGATATAAGGGTCTCCTGCTTGAGCCCTTAGAAATTTTAGAAGAAAGAATAGAATAGAATAGAATAGAATAGAATAGAATAGAATAGAATAGAATAGAATAGAATAGAATAGCAGAGTTGGAAGGGACCTTGGAGGTCTTCTAGTCCAACCCCCTGCTTAGCCAGGAAACCCTACACCACTTCAGACAAATGGCTAGTTAATCTCTTCTTAAAAACTTCCAGTGTTGCAGCATTTACAACTTCTAGAGGCAAGTTGTCCCACTGATTAATTGTTCTGTCAGGAATTTTCTCCTCAGTTCTAAGTTGCTTCTCTCCTTGATTAATTTCCACCCGTTGCTTCTTGTCCTGCCTTCAGGTGCTTTGGAGAATAGCTTGACTCCCTCTTCTTTGTGGCAGCCCCTGAGATATTGGAACACTGCTATCATGTCTCCCCTAGTCCTTCTTTTCATTAAACTAGCCATGCCCAGTTCCAGCAACCATTCATCGTGTTTTAGCCTCCAGTCCCCTAATCTTCTTTGTCGCTCTTCTCTGCACTCTTTCTAGAGTCTCAACATTTGTTTTACATCGTGGCGACCAAAACTGGACGCAGTATTCCAAGTGTGGCCTTACCAAGGCATTATAAAGTGGTATTAACACTTCACGTGATCTTGATTCTATCCCTCTGTTTATGCAGAGGATGACACAGGGAATATAGCTTGTTGAGGTTGAGCCATCAAAAGTGACTGAGAACTGGAGAGCCAGATTCAAGGGTTCACAGAATTAAAACAGAATCCTTAAGTGATTCTGTTTACTTAGTCCTCCAGTTCACACTCAGGATGTTTCTTAAGTGATAAACATCCTGAGTGTAAACTGGAAGACTAAGTAGGAGACTGAGTGTGAACTGGATGGAAACTAATCAAGGAGATGAGCAACTTAAAACTAAGGAGAGATGTCCTATCAGTGAGAACAATTATTAATTAATTAATTAATTTATTTATTTATTTTTTAAACTTTTATACCGCCCCCTCTCCCGAAGGACTCGGGGCGGTGAACAGCCAAAATTAAAAACACACAATATAAATATTAAAATACATTAAAACAAAATTAAATTTATCTTTGGCTTCCCCAATTTAAAACCCCTTACCCATAAAATTCCCCAATTAAAAGATTTTTAACCCAGTCCGGCTTGCTGAAATAAAAAAGTCTTCAGGGCCCAGCGGAAGGTCCGGACGTCCGGGATCAGTCGTATCCCTGGGGGTAGCTCATTCCAGAGAGCGGGTGCCCCCACAGAGAAGGCTCTTCCCCGGGGGGTCGCCAGCCGACATTGCCTGACAGATGGCACCCTGAGGAGACCCTCTCTGTGGGAGCGTGTTGGCCGGTGGGAGGTTATCGGAGGCAGAAGGTGGTCTCGTAAATAACTGGGCCCTAAGCCATGGAGCGCTTTGAAGATGAGAACCAATACCTTGAATGTGGAATGACTTGTCTTCAGAGGTTGTGGGTTTTTAAGAAGATGTTGGACAACCATTTGTCTGAAATGATATAGGGTTTTCCAGGGGTGAAATGCTCCCGGTTCGGACCAGATCGCCCGATCCGGTAGCGATGGAGGCGGGTGGTTCGGAGAACTGGTAGCAAAAATCCCTGCCCCCATGTCCGCCCCCCCATTGCCCAGCTAAGCCGCACAGTCATCAGAGGCTTTTTAAAATTATTTTTAAAAGCATTTTTTTATTCGGTTGAAGAGGTTATAGAAAAAATGTTTTTAAAAGGAAAAAAAGCTTCTGCCGATCAGGCAAGTCAGCTGGGATCGTCAGAGGCTTTAAAAGCATTTTTTTAACAACTTCTTCGACGAAAGTAAAAAAAACTTATTTTAAAAGTAAAAAAAAACCACCTCTGATGATCACGTGGCTCAGCTGGGCATGGGGTGGGGCAGGGATATTTGCTACCAGTTCTCTGAACCACCTACCGCCATCGCTATCGGATCAGGTGATCTGGTCCGAACCGGGAGCATTTCACTCCTGCACCTCACAGGGTTGTTGTGGTGGTGGAGAAAACAGGAGGAAGAATGTGCGTTGGCTGTGGTCGCCGCCTTGAGTTAATTGTAAAAATAAATAATAAAGAAATACAAAAAAATAAGTAAAGTATCAGAATTCACAAAGATAAAAGGGACCTGTAACTCATCTCTCCCCCTAATCTTGGGGCAGTGAGTTCCGCAGATCAACCTCTTCTGAAAAAAAACTCAATTTTTCCTAGAATTGGAAGACTGGTCTTGTTCACCTTCCCCACCACTTACAACACAACAGATCCTTGGCCAACAGCAATCCAACACTTCGGGATGTTTCTCTTGCCTTCTGGGGGCGCAGGAGGCAGCCTGGCTAAGCCCCACTTGGGAAGGAACACTCCCCATCAGCCCCTAGGGCCGCCTGGGCCAAGGATGCTGGGCTTTTCCTGGAGTAATAGGTGAAACCTTAGCTGGTCCTGCCTTTGAGATGGCCTTCAACCCCCCTCAGTCTGACCTCATAATGAAAAAAAAAAAGGGAAATAAGATGAAGGGGAAACCCATCTTCCCTCCCTTGCTAATGTCTTCATTTGCCGGGACACCCCCTCCCCTTCTCCCCTAACACGGAGTGGGGTGGGGGTGGGGAAAAGTCAAGCTACAAACTAGATTTCGTGTCATTCGAATTTCATTGTGCCTCACAATGAAGCACATTCAGTGACATCGCATGAATCTGGGGGCTCTGGATCCTTTCAACTTCTAACTAACATCCCACAAATTGCGGTTTAGGGATGTGGTGTGCGAAAAGAGCACCTCAGCAATACATTGTGGAAGTTGTGGGGAGATGGAGCATCAGGCGGCCTCACCAGTCTACCTCAAAAGTTTGTAACCTTTGGTAAAGGTAAAGGTTCCCCTTGCGCATATGTGCTAGTCGTTCCCGACTCGAGGGGGCGGTGCTCATCTCTGTTTCTAAGCCAAAGAGCCAGCGCTGTCCGAAGATGTCTCCGTGGTCATGTGGCCGGCATGACTAAATGTCAAAGGCGCACAGAACGCTGTTACCTTCCCACCAAAGGTGGTCCCTATTTTTCTACTTGCATTTTTTAATGTGTTTTCGAACTGTTAGGTTGGCAGAAGCTGGGACAAGTAACGGGAGCTCACCCCGTTATGCAGCACAAGGGATTCGAACTGCTGAACTGCCGACCTTTCGATCGACAAGCTCAGCATCTTAGCCACTGAGCCACCATGTCCCCTTTAATCTTTGGTATACAGTAGTAGATCCCAGCAATTGTGTGGTTAAAGAGCTTGGGTCTCCACATGAAAGAAAGAAAGAAGAAAAAACATCCTTTTCCCCATAAAAGATATTCATGTGTTTGAAGGTATAGGTCTATTATATTTATTATTTACTGTCAATGTTTCCCCACCTTGGTAAATTCTAGAGGTGTCTGGACTTCAGCTCCCAGAGTTCCCCAGACCGCACAGTCATTGCTGAGAATGCTGGGAATTGAAGTCTACTCAGGTTGCTCAAGAGGGGATGAGCTGATTTAAAATTGTAGTTATTTATTATGTGTTTCAATTAGTTCAGCGGTCACCAACTGGTGGTCCGCGAGAAAATTTTGGTGGTCCGCAGAAAAATTATTTGCATTTTTTACATTGCACTAAATCAAGGGTCCTCAAACTACGGCCCCTGGGCCAGATATGATTGTTTGATTGATATGATTGCAATGATTGTTTGTGTTGCTGCAGAGAGTCTCCCCCTTCGGGGTCTTTTTGAGCAGGTCGGAGGGGGGCAGAAATTCTGACTTGGGGTCTGCTTCGCCTCCTGGTGTGGGGCTTTGGGCGAAGGCTGGGGGGAAGCACCGCTGGTGGTGAAGAACCGGAGGGCCTTGTTCCAGTGGGATTGCATCGTGGCCCGGAACTGGTTTACCATCTCAGCCCGCTGAGCCTCCAGGCGCCAGTACCTCGCCTTGCACTCCTGCAGGTCTTCGCAAGTAAAGCCTATGCTCATAGTCCTCAGTGAGGTGCTTCTGCTGAGCCTCCTTCTCGGTCAGATCTAATTTGAACTGAGTCAGCTGTTTTGCCAGCTGAGTCAGCTGTTTCTCGTGGTGGCTGCTTACCTCCAACTACTGCTTTCTGTTGGGGACCTAAAGAGCCCGGGTGGGAAGGCGAGGAGTGGCTGGGAGGGGAGGGGCAAGTAGAGGCTGGCGAGACACCCTTTGACGTGAGTGACATCAAGTTGGCCACACCCACCCAGTCACATGACCACCTAGCCACACCCACCCAGCTGGTCATTAGGCAGATCATATTAGTGGTCCGCAGGATTTAAAATTATGAATTTAATGGTCCCTAAGGTCCGAAAGGCTGGTGACCCCTGAATTAGATGACTTCCATGGGATGTAAACCATAAGTTGAAACTTACTCATTCAGGTCATACTTAGGCCTATCCCTTCCCAGAAAAAAAAAGTTTTCTAAACTAAGCAAATGTTCCTTAATATTAATATTATTATTTTTTTTAATTTTTATTATTAAAAAAAAAATAAAGAGCCAGTTTGGTCTAGTGATTAACACACCGGGATGAAACCAGGAGACTAGGAGTTCTAGTTTCACTTTAGGGTTAGGAAAGCTGGCTAGGTGACTTTGGATCAATCACCAGGCGATCACGAATTCTAGTCCCACTTTAAGTGTGAGAGCTGACTGGATGACTTTGGATCAATCACCAGGAGACGGTGAGTTCTAGTCCCTCCTTAAGTATGAAAGCCGACCGGGTGACTTTGGATCAATCACCAGGAGACAGTGAGTTCTAATCCTTCCTTAACCATGAAAGCCAGCTGGTGATTGAGGACCAGTTACTCTCTCTAACACAACCCACTTCATAGTGTTGTTGTTGTGGGGAAAATAGGAGTGTTGTGACTCCAGCTCCTGAACTTGTCCTCACGGAGGAAGATGACTCTGAAAGTGATGGGGAGGAACTGACAAGGCCTCCCTCTCCAGGACCCTCCTTTTTGGCAACGCCTCAGGTTCCAGCTGAAGGCCAGGAGGAAGGCATATTGGAGCACCCACTAATAGAGAGTGATGAAGATCAATCTTGGATTGATCCCAGGCAGTGTCGGAGGGAGAGGCGTGCACAGCAAAGGAAGAGGTGGGGAAGGGCCAGAGATTGCTGAGTCTCCGAGCCATGCCCCACAGGGTGGGGTTGCTCTGCAGGCTCTGTGACGGACAAAAACTGCATATCGTGAGCTTCGGATGGGATATTTTTCGGAATTAAGGCTTGGACTTTGTGAACGACTTCTGACTACTCTTTGAACTCTTGGTTGCCCCAGCAACGGACTACAGATACGCTGACTCCTGTTTCTAGAGGTGATAAGAAACTTGGCAGGCATTCGGAAAGTAGCTGCCAGAATTTGCATCTGCCAAAGGGATTCAGGTCGGCTTGTAGAAATAAATTACTGTAGACGTCTTTTGCTCGTGTGTCTGCCTATGTGAGGTGGGGGGACAGAACAAGGAGGAAGGACGGACTATTAGGCATCTTGCCACTTTATAAAAATAAAATGCCCATTTTTCATGCAAGCAGCTAGTCCTCACTACTCTTCATACTGCAGCATAAACCTTTCATTTCCCTGAGTAGCCTATTGAGATTATCTATTGCTGTCCCAGCTACTAAATTGAGATTAATAAATCTTAACCCTGGGAGGCCATTTGCAGCTTCGGGGTGTCATGAAACCACAGCCAATATCGCTTTCATTTAATTCATATTTCATTCTTTTCATGTTTTAAACATTTTATTAGATTATAGAATAAAATGCAATACTAGTCGTATTTTATAGCTGGGTGGTGTACCTTGTGAAGCCAGGAGTGGGCTACAAAAATTTTAGCAAGTTCTCTGCCCTGTTGCTGGGTGGGCGTGGCTATGGTGAGCATGGCCTAGTTGGCTTCCTGAACCACAGTGGGGGTGGGGGACGTTTTTGCCCTCCCCAGGCTCCGGAGGCTTTCCTTGAGCTTCCGGGAGGGCGAAAACAGCCTCCTCAGGCTCCAGAGGCCCTCTGAAGGCCGGAAAGAAGTCTGTAGGCCTGTAGGAAACTTCAGGTAGGCCTGTTTTTCACCCTCCCTGAGCCTCCGTGCACGCCCTGCACTTACCTGCATCCAAAATGGGCCGTGTGGGGATTCCTGGGAGGGGCTGGACAGGGCCAGCCAGGAGTGAGATCTTAGCTAGAGGTTCTCTTGAACCCCTGCGAACCCCCAGCAGCCCACCCCTGTGTGAACCAAGACATTGTGTTCATCCTCAACATTTTCCTTTGATGTCCCATATTCCGTGAAGTTTGTTAACCCAAATTTCAAGGCTCCTGAATCGAATTGATAATGAAAACAGGGACCCCGGAATTTTGAATTTGCCCCCCCCCCCATGCCCCATTTTGGGTCTAGTAGGCTTCCCTGAAGCCTCCTGGGAGCGAAAACGGGCAACGGGGGGCACCCCCCATGCACATTTTGGACCTAGGATGCCTCCCTGCACTTACCTGGGAACCAAACTGGGGTGCGTGGGGACTGCTGGAAAGGGTGGGGCAGGAAGGGGCAGGGCCAGCCAGCAATTTATCTATCGGTTCACCTGAACCAGCCTGAACTGGCTGAATCCCACCAACAGTGAGCCACACTGTTGTGGCCCACCAGACTCGGACAATGAAGAGGTTGGGGAAGAACTTGGGCCAGTTCTAGAGACTGAGGAGGAAAAGGGAGTGTTTCAGTTGTCACAGACAACCGTTTGCATTTCTGGAACATTAGCTCCAGAGGTGGTATTCAGCTGGTTCGGACAAATCGGTAGCTCCGACGAACAATTGTTCCCGCCCAGTGGTGGGATTCAAATAATTTAACAACCGGTTCTCTGCCCTAATGATTTCTTCCAACAACCAGTTCACCAAACTGTTCAGAAAGTTAACAACCGGTTCTCCCGAAGTGGTGCGAACTGGCTGAATCCCACCACTGGTCCCGCCCCCTGCTGCCACTCGATCCTGTCCTTTATTTCCTGCTTTGTAGCTCATCTCAATCGCGTGGCACAGCTGATTCCCCCCTGCACTGTTCTACGTACCATTGCTGACTTGGAAGGTAAACAGCTGAGCTTCTAAATGCTCATTTTTCAGTGCTGCGCGCGAGCACCTTAGGTGCACAGGCACGCATAAAGTGCGCATGCACGCGCAAAGCACACAATCACCGAACTAGTTGTTAAACCAGCAGCATCCCACCACTGGTTTGCTCCTTGTGTGTTTTGTGCGACAAAGACTGCCTTGCCAGAACTGAGATTTGTCTATTTCTCTGTTTGAACTGACTTAATTTGCAGCCTCCCGGCTGGGAGCCCAAACCTTGCATTTATCATAACAAGCTGATAAGGACTATTGTTTCAGTTAACTCCTTGCAGGACTGTTGCTTGGAGTTTCTGTTGGTGAATGCAGTAAATTCCCAGTGTGTAAGTAAAGAGGAGTTTTTCTTTGCAGGGAGTCTGTTTCTCAGCCGTTTTAATTTTTATTCCAGCTTTTTACCAAAAGTTCAAGACGGTATACCTAGCGTTCCTTCCTCATTTTGCTCCACAACAACTCTGTGAGGTAGGCAGGACGAAGAATGCTTGGGCTGAAATCATCTCCTGAGCTTCGGAAGCTGAGGGGAAATTTTAACTAGAATCATCCCGATCCAACATCTTAAAACACCTTTGTTGTGCATCATCTCCAAGAATTAAAGATTTGTCGTTTCAGAAGCTGGACACTGGGTGGCAGTCATGAATTAGAAATCTGTAGAAATGCACATGAATTAGAAATGTGTAGAAACATAGAAAATGCAAGTAGAAAAATAGTGACCACCTTTGGTGGAAAGATAACAGCGTTCTGTGTGCCTTTGACGTTTAGTCATGCCGGCCACATGACCACGGAGACGTCTTCGGACAGCGCTGGCTCTTCGGCTTTGAAACAGAGATGAGCACCGCCCCCTAGAGTCGGGAATGACTAGCACATATGTGTGAGGGGAACCTTTACCTAGTTTAATGAAAAGGACTAGGGTGTCAACCCTGAAGTGAACCTGGCTGAGGCCATCTTGGAGGCTTCAGGGTTGCCACAAAGCAGAACAGGGGACAGGGTGGGGGAAAATCCAGGAGCCTGGATAGCTCAGCAGACTAATGCATTGTAATTTAACTCCACTGTCTGCAATTAGTAAGTTCGAATCTTGCCAGGCTCAAGGTTGACTCAGCCTTCCATCCTTTCTAAGGTAGGTAAATTGAGGACCCAGTTTGTGGGGGCAATAAGCTGACTTTGTAAAAGTATACAAAAGTATGAAGGCTATTGCTTAACGCATTGTAAGCCGTCCTGAGTCTCCGGAGAAGGGCAGCATATAAATCAAATTAAAAAAAATAATAATAGCTAAATGGGGTTTTGTAGCCAAAATAATAAAGCTTTCCTGTGGGAACCAAGGACATTCTGACAGGTGGCTGGGCAGAGGAGGAGTGAAGTAACCAAGCAACCGGCCAGCAACTGGATTGGACAATGTGACGGGTGACTTGGGGGAAAAGGGGAAACTTACTTTTTAATTAGGTGAAAGCCGCAGGAACTTTCAGAGTCGGCTTTCACCAGTTGTGCCAATATGATATATCCAATAAATTGTTCTTTTGAGGAATTTGCCTGCCTCAGAGTTCTGCTTTCTATGGGTGCATACGCTGACATTGGGATGATATAATAGCAGTCTTCCAATATTTGAGTGGCTGTCACGAAAAAGACAGCCAAAGCACCAGAAGGCAAGACAAGAAACAACGGATGGAAACTAATCAAGGAGAAAAGCAACCTAGAATGAGGAGAAATTTACTAACAGTGAAAATAATTAACCAGTGGAACATCTTGCCTTCAGAAGTTGTGGGTGCTTCATCACCAGAGGTTTTCAAGAAGAGACTGGACAACTGCTTGTCTGAAATGATATAGGGCTTCCTGCCTGAGCAGGGGGTTGGACTAGAAGACCTCCAAGGTCCCTTCCAACTCTTGTTATTCTGTTCTATTCTGTTGTGAGTCCATTGGTGGGATTCAAATAATTTAACAACTGGTTCTCTGCCCTAATGACTGGCTGGGTAGGTGTGGCCATGGTGGGTGTGGCCAGTGGGGATGACAGACAGGACTTGGCCTCCTGCACCCCACTGGGAGTGAAAACGGGCCACACGGGAGGACATGTTGCCCTCTACCCATCGCACCCTATTTTGGGCCTAGGAGGCCTCCCTGAAGCCTCCTGGGAGCAAAAAGAGCCGAGGTGGCGCAGTGGTTAGAGTGCTGTACTGCAGCTACTTCAGCTGACTGCTAGTTCAACAGATCAGCAGATCAAATCTCACCGGCTCAAGGTTGACTCAGCCTTCCATTCTTCCGAGGTGGGTAAAATGAGGACCCAGATTGTTGGGGGCAATATGCTATTTAGTATACTGTCGATTGTTGTAAGCTGCCCAGAGTCCTCGGAGAGTGGGCGGCATAGAAATACGAAAAATAAATAAATAAATAAATAAATAAATAAATAAATAAATAAAAAAAAAATGGACCGCTAGGGGGACTCCTGGAAGTGGCGGGGAGGGGATGGGCCAGCCAGCAATTTCGCCCAAACTGTCTGAATCCACCCACTGGTTCTCGCTTTCAAATCTGTTCAAACAACATGTTCAGCTCAATCCAGGAGGTTTGATCCTTTTCACTGATGGGAGAAAGATCCAGTCATGGTAAAAGTAACTTGGAATAACCGTGGAAAAATCAGGGAGGGAAATTCAAGGGTGGGCGGGGGAGGAACAAGAAGGAAGAAAATATGGAAATAAAACAGTTCTTTTCTAGAACGAAAGATGGCCAGAAATCGGTAACATAAAGGGAAATGAGAAAAGGTTTTCTTCTTAAAGCTACAGCAGCACCGAAGTTTGAGTTCGATCCCTTCAAACTCTTGTTATTCTGTACATCTTAAAGCTGCTAAAGTGGAGAAACACCAATGGTGGTTCGGACCGGTTTGGACAAATCGGTAGTGACAATTTGCGGGTGGGCCCATAGTGGCGATCTGCGGGTGGGGTGGCACTATGCCCAGGCGCTATGCTGTCCTATTTACCCATAGCCATACATGCAAGCCATACGTGTGAGCAATTTTTCTTTGTGTGCGGCGAGCCGTGGGTAAAATTACATGAAATCCACCTCGGAGAAACACTAAATCCGAAGAATGGGACATCCTACTCGAAGCGGAGAAGGAAGCACACCCAGCTTTACACAGACACAGACTATCCCCCAAGTGTTTTTAAGCAATCATTTTATTGTAATAAACATACAAAATTAGTACAAACAAAGGGTAATTCCATAGATGGCACTGCTGGGAAGTCGGTCAGGTGCAGTTCAGACTGTCCCCTACTCCCGATATTAGAAATTGTGTTAATAGCGCTCCAGAAGCCAATCAATTTGCTTCTTTTGTCCAAATAACCACAGCTCCAAGAACTCCCTGGACTCGAAAACCTTTTTTTTTGCCCCTACCTCCATTAAAACGTCATACAGCAAGGGGACGGGTTTTAACAGACAAATTTAACAGGAGCGCAAAAGAGAAGCGAACCAAGTTAGAAAAGAAGGGTTTCCTTCTCCCTCAACCATAGGGTGACCTTTTTCATCTTGGCCAAGCCTCCATGTTTGGTGTTAAAGAGTCCAACACCCATGCTTCCCAGCCACTAGGGACATCCAGCCCTGTTAGGAAAGACCAGCTAGTTTGAGGAGGTGGGATGGATTTCACGAGAGGTTATGGGCGTCTCGTCTTCTAGGAAGCGTCCAGGGACCACAGCAGCTGACCAGCTTCTCTGCCCTCCCATTTGTCCCCAGCTCATTTTTACTTATGTTGAACTGCAAGATCCACCGTTTCCTAAAACTGAAGTGTCCCACGTGGATGATTTGGGCCAGAATGTTCATGCTTTGGCGGTGGAATTCAAACACAGCAAATAGAATTAGGACAACAGTTTCAGGTGAAGCCTTCAAGTCAAACTTCTCATCGACCAATTGCCATGTTTTTATCTTTAACATTCCCTGGTGGTTCCTCATTTAAGTGCAATTTAGCCTTGACCCCATTCAACTTCCAAACCAGTGGGGATATTCAGCCGGTTCGGGCGAATCGGTAGCGGTGATCGTGGGTGGGCCCCGCCCATTCGCCCTGGAGCTATGCTGTCCCATTTAGGCATGTTTTTGAGGCCGGGCACATGCGCGGAAGGCGCTCGCTCGAGCAAAGAGCATGTGTGGAAGGCCGGGCGCATGGTGTACCCATGTGGCGAACCGGTGGTAAAAATAAATGAAACCTATGTCTGTTCCAAACCCAGAAGAGATCAGCCAGATGTTCCTCACGTTAAGATACTTTTAGAATCACAAATGCGCAAATAAGGTTGAGGGTCAATTGCAGGGCCTAAGTATGGGGCTAACTCTCAAATACCTTCTATTTGGAGCAGGATCCTTAAATAATTTTCCCAGCCAGGTTCTCTCCTGGTTTCGGAAGAGCCTGCAGATCATCTTGAACCCATAGCTGATCCTCTCAAGATGATCCTTTAGTGAGCTGATCCTCACTAAAAGTGAGGATTTTCTTTTATCTCTATCCCCATCTTTCAAACGTGACCAGCCCTTCTGGATTCAATAGGTTTCTGTTCCAGACCCTTGCTCATATTCGCACGACAACACCTGTTTTCCAACGGTATCACACACACCGTCCTGAAAAAGCGTGGATGTGATCCCCACTTCCAAGGAAATAGAACTATGCATCTTGTGGAGAAGAAAAACATCTCATGAACTTAGGGGGTCAAATGGAGCTCAGGTGCTCTCGATTATTTTGGGAACGAGCTGGGCTCAAAATACGTTCTTCACCAAGTACAAAACTTGTCCCGAAGAATTGGAGAAACTCAAGACAAAAATGAGTATTTGGTGGTTCCAACTAAATGCTCAGAGTTCAAAGCCACTTAAATTCTACACAGTTTGCATAATTCCACAGAGAATTTACACGCAGTGCTTGGCTACTTCTTGGATTTAAGTTGGGCCCAAGATTTGGGCTTAAGATTTGGGACTGAGATTTTCAGGTTAGGAAGTATAATGTGGGAAATAGGTATGGCCACATTATGCAGGAGAAAGAGGTCAGGTGTGGACATCATGGTAAAAGGATCTCAGTCTCTCTCTCACCGTCTCTCTGAAATATATCTGGTTTTAGGGCATCTCCTCAAAATTACAGAACATCGTCCTCCATTTCTAGCAATCAGCCAGGGGAGGCTCTGAAGCCCCCAGGTGCTTCTGAGGGCCACCTAAAAAGGTTTTGTGCATTTCTTGAAGCTTCATTGACAGAGACGTCTCAGCCACGTTGAATTAATAGAACCTCTTTTTCAGAAAAAAAAATATAAATTTTAAATTCTGCAACTAACAATTTATCCTCAAAGGCACCAAGTATCCAAGAGAAGGACTCTAGCATCATCTAGCAAGGTAGTCATAGAGATTCAAACTAGCAGAATCCAACCGTAAGTTTGCCTTTAAAATACACAAAGGTAGGGAGCAATCAGGATGCTGGTTGGATGAATTTTCCTGGTAGGATGAAGGAAAATGAGGAGGAGGAGGAGGAGGAGGAGGAGGAGGAGGAGGAGGAGGAGGAGGAGGAGGGGGAACAAAATTGGGAGCGGGGAATGTAGTCGCAGCCAACGACAGGAGGAACCGGCGTTGAAATGTGAGGGTGTGGTGTAACTCAAACCAAGACCAAAACATTAGCAGAAGAAAAAAAATAAATAAATAGAACGGTTAGACTCGGATTAACCCAAAACAGGCGATCTGCAACCTTTAAGTAGAAAGATGATTCGAGGAGATGGGGAGAAAGGGAGGGAGCGCAGGCTGGACGGCAGAGATCCCCGGAGATCCATCTGCATTCAAGATCCACAGGGATTTCCGTTTCGGCTCCCCGCGGGCACGGGAAGTGGCGTGTGCCTTCAGCGTCTCTCCGCAGCTGAGCGATAAGGTGACAGGGTTAAGAGCTAGTTTTTCACTCTGGTTCGGGGGTGGGGGTTCAGTCCACAGAGTCGCAAATTTGTTCCACGGCGGTGTTGAAGGCCCGGGGTTGGTCAGCGTAGACGTGGTGGGAAGCTCCGGGGATGGCCTAGAGAGGAGCAGGACAAAAGAGGAACAGCTAATGATGCTCAGCTGGGGATAGATGTATTTATCGTACATTCCCGTCGCATTTCGACAGAAACGCCAAAGGTGAAAATGTCCCCAAAGTGGTTTTTTCTTTTCTTTTCCAGAAAGCAACTGGACTTTTCTTGTGTTTTTTTTTTTCTCTGAAGATGTTTCGCTGCTCATCCAAGAAGCTTCTTCAGCTCTGACTGGACAGTGGGGATTGGAAGGATTTATATTCCTAGCTAGGAGTATAAATCCTTCCGTTCCCCACCATCCAGTCAGGGCTGACAAAGCTTCTCGGATGAGGAGTGAAACAAGAAAAACAAGAGAAGTCCAGTTGAGAGAGGGAGGGAGAGAGAGGGAGGGAGGGAGAGGGAGAGAGGGAGAGGGAGGGAGGGGACGATGAAAGAGGGAGAGAGGGAGGAAGGGAGAGGGAGGGAGAGAGAAGAAGGGAGGGAGGGGAGAGAGAGGGTGAAAGAGGGAGAGAGGGAAGAAGGGAGAGGGAGGGAGGGAGAGGGAGGGATAGGATAGGATAGGATAGGATAGGATAGGATAATTTTATTTCTATACCACCCCTCTCCCAAAGGACTCGGGGCGGTGTACAGCCAGGTAAAAACACAATACAAATATCACAATTTAAATTTAAAAATTATTAAAAGTATTACATTCAAGGCCAATTAGCTAAAAAACCCCAAAATTTAAGAATTCCGAATTTAAAACTCAATTATGAAGCTAGCCCTGCCTGTCGGAAGAGCAGGGTCTTAAGAGCACAGCGGAAAACTCGGAGGTCAGAGATCTTGCGTATGTCCGGGGGCAGTTCATTCCAAAGGGCAGGTGCCCCCACAGAGAAGCCTCTCCTCCTGGGTGTCGCCAGCTGACATAATTTGGCTGATGGCACCTGAGGAGCCCCTCTCTGTGAGAGCGAACTGGTTGGTGGGAGGCTATCAGTGGCAGAAGGCGGTCTCGTAGGTACCCAGGTCCTGAGCCATGGAGCGCTTTAAAGGTGGTAACCAGCACCTTGAATTGCACCCGGAAGACCACTGGGAGCCAGTGCAACTCGCGCAGGAGGGGTGTCACGTGGGCACAACGAGTTGCACCCATAATTACCTGCGCGGCCGCATTCTGGACCAGTTGGAGCCTCCGAGTGCTCTTCAAGGGGAGCCCCGTGTAGAGAGCATTACAGTAGTCCAGCCGGGAGGTGACAAGGGCGTGAGTGACTGTGCGCAAGGCACAGAGAGAGAGGGAGGAAGAGAGAAGGAGGGAGAGAGAAAGGGAGAGAGGAAGGGAGGGAGAGAGAAAGGGAGGGAGAGAGGGAGAGAGAGAGAGAAAGGAAGGGAGGGAGGGAGAGAGAGAGGAAGGGAGAGAGAAGAAGGGAGGGAGAGAGAAAGGGAGGGAGAGAGGGAGAGAGAGGATGGGAGAGAGAGGGAGGGAGAGATGAAGGGAGAGGGAGGGAGGGGACAATGAAAGAGGGAGAGAGGGAGGAAGGGGGAGGGAGAGAGAGAGGGAGGGAGGGGGAGAGAGAGAGAAAGGGTGAAAGAGGTAGAGAGGGAAGAAGGGAGAGGGAGGGAGAGAGAGGGAGGAAGAGAGAAGGAGGGAGAGAGGAAGGGAGAAAGGGAGAGAGAGAGGAAGGGAGAGAGAGAGGAAGGGAGAGGGGAAGGGAGGGAGAGGGAGGGAGGGAGAGAGAAAGGGAGGGAGAGAGGGAGAGAGAGAGAAAGGAAGGGAGAGAGGGAGAGGAAGGGAGAGAGAGGAAGGGAGGGGGAGAGAGAGGAAGGGAGAGAGAAGAAGGGAGGGAGAGAGAAAGGGAGGGAGAGAGGGAGAGAGAGGAAGGGAGGGAGAGAGGAAGGGAGAGAGAGGGAGGGGGAGGGAGGGAGGGAGGGAGAGAAGGAGAGAGGGAGGGAGCCAATGAATTGTATGCCTGATGTCCATGTTTGTATTCTCTGGGCCAAGGTCTTACTTACCATGTCATTGACGTAGCATCCCGGCCGTAGGTACCTGACCTTCTCCCCAGTGCTGGTATCGATCCAGGAGTTGGCTCCGTAGATGAGGGTGATGGGCAAGTCACGCCGGATCATGTGGATGCGTTGCAACATGGGACGGCGGGCCCATCCTAGGGATTCGGTCATGGCCTTGAACGCTGCCTCTCCACTGATGCGGGGGGAGAAAAAGAAGAGAGGACACACGTCTGTGGAGATTCCCAGTCACCTAAAGGTGTTTTTTTTCTTTTCAAGAGGCAACTGGACTTTCTGGGTTTTTCTTTGAAGGCGTTTCACTTCTCCTCCAAGAAGCCTCTTCAACTCTTCGAAAAAAAGACCTCCAAGGTCCCTTCTAGCCCAATGATTCTATGATAATTAATACTAACTGCCTGACCTCCACTTCGTATCACTGAGAAGTCTGGAATATTTTCCGATTGCATCCCAAACTCCACTAAGTGAAAGTTTGAAGAATGCCACTTTCCTTGCATTTCTTACATATACAGTAATGGGGATTTTGCAGTATCCTTCCCCTGGAGTGGGGTGGAATGGATATTTTGCAGTATCCTTCTCCCAGGAGTGGGGAGGGAATGGGGATTTTGAAGTATCCTTCTCCTGGAGTGGGGTAGAATGGATATTTTGCAGTATCCTTCCCCCAGGAGTGAGGAGGGAGTGGGGATTTTGCAGTATCCTTCCCCCAGGAGTGAGGAGGGAGTGGGGATTTTGCAGTATCCTTCTCCCAGGAGTGGGGAGGGAATGGGGATTTTGAAGTATCCTTCCCCTGGAGTGGGGTAGAATGAATATTTTGCAGTATCCTTCCCCCAGGAGTGAGGAGGGAGTGGAGATTTTGCGGTATCCTTCCCCCTGGAGTGGGGTGGGAATGGAGATTTTGCAGTATCCTTCCCCTGCCACGCCCACTAAGCCACACCATGCTCACCAAGCCACGCTCACAGAACCAGTAGTAAAAAAAATTGGATTTCACCACTGGACCACAGCTAACCAGAAGGCCATACGGATGGACCGGGGGTTCCCTCACCTCGGCGTCTGGGCATTGCAGTGGTAGATGTATTCAGAGATGGTATCGTCGTCAAAAAAATTGGCAAACTTCTGCTTAAAATCTGGACGGAACCGCTGGACTAGCCCAGGACCTAGAGAAAAAAGTTGGATACTCTTAAACACATCTGCCACAAAGAAGTCATTCTTTGGATAAGTTTAGATAACTTTGGAAGAAAAGTACAGCGAAGAGCAGCTAAGATGATCAAAGGCCTGGAGACTTAAAACGCATGAAGAAGGATTTGGGTTTGGCTAGCCTAAAGAAAAGAAGAATTGGGGGCGACATAATAGCAGTATTCCAGTATGAGGAGCTGCCACAAAGAAGAGGAGGTCGAATTATTCCCCAAAGCACCAGAGGGCAGGACAAGAAACAATGGATGGAAACGAACCAAAGAGAGAAGCAACTTGGAATTAAGGAGAAACTTCCTAACAGTGAGGACAATTAACCAGTGGAACAACTTGCCTCCAGAAATCGTGGGCACTCCATCACTGGATATTTTTAAAAAGAGACTAGAAAGTCACTTATCTGAAATAGTATAGGTGTCAGCACTTCAAGCTGCATTTACTCTAGTGCTGAAATAAGAAGGAGAGGCGGAGGCGTCTGGAAAGGGACGTTTGACTTTTCACCTACTTATTTTCCCTGGAGATAATATCCCCTAGGAGATGGGATGGGAGGGGGGAAATTCCTTTGAGCTGGAGCAGTAGATTAGGGGTAGAATGGTTTGGAAGATGGCCAATGAGTGCAGGGGAGTGGGGAACGGAAAGGGAGGGTTTTGGGTCTGGAAGTCAGTGTTGGCTTCGATGGAGTCGGATTTAGAATGTCGTGCTTAATAAATAGGAGTTTTTCTTCAAAGACTTTGTTTGAAATGCAATTTATTTGAGACGACCTCGAAACCTGACAATAGGTCCGTGATGGTGAATCTATGGCACTCATGCCCGAGGTGGCACGCAGAGTCATCTTTCTGGGCATGTGAGCTGTCGGCCAACTCACCTGCAGCTACACATGCGCGCACGCCCCAGCTGGTGTTCGGGCCTCCGGGGCTCATGCGCGCAATTCAGGGTGACCCTGCTGGTCTTTGGGACTCTCCTGCGCATGCATGCGTGTTTGCGCATGCACGAGAGTAATTGCGTGCCAGCTCCGTGGCATTCATGCAGGTGCATTACGTGCGCAAAAACCGTGCACATGCGCACGGGGGAGCCACACAAAACCTGCACGCATGCGCAGATGGTGCAATTGTGCGCATAGCGCACTGGGGGGAAGCCGCATGAAAACCGTGCGGGTTTGCAAATGGTGTGGTGGCGCGTTTGGCGCACACGAAAGCCATGCACATGCACAGATGGTGCGGTTGCACATGCAGCGCACGGAGGAGGAGCCGCACATTAGCGTGGATAGCACAGGCTTGTACGAAGCGCGAGAAGCATGTACCTATTCAGCACTCGACGAGTAAAAGTTTCGCCACCGCTGATATAGGTTTTCCTGCTTGAGCAGGGGGCTGGTCTACAGTAGAAGATATTTCTTTTTTCTATTCTATTATTCTTTTTATTTCTATTATTCTATTCTATTCTATTCCCTTTCTTATTCTATTCTATTCTTCCTATTTCCTATTCCATTCCATTCCATTCCATTCCATTCCATTCCATATTTCTTTTCTTTTCTATTATTCTTTTTATTTCTACTCTATTCTATTTCTATTATTTTATTCCCTTTCTTATTCTATTCTATTCTATTCTATTCTATTCTATTCTATTCTATTCCATTCCATTCCATTCCATTCCATATTTTCTTTTCTATTATTCTTTTTATTTCTATTCTATTCTATTCTATTCTATTCTATTCTATTCTATTCTATTCTATTCTATTCTATTCTATTCTATTCCATTCCATTCCATTCCATATTTTCTTTTCTATTATTCTTTTTATTTCTATTCTATTCTATTCCATTCCATTCCATATTTCTTTTCTTTTCTATTCTATTATTCTTTTTATTTCTATTATTTCTATTATTCTATTCTATTCCCTTTCTTATTCTATTCTATTCTTCCTATTTCCTATTCTATTCCATTCCATTCCATTCCATATTTCTTTTCTTTTCTATTATTCTTTTTATTTCTACTCTATTCTATTTCTATTATTTTATTCCCTTTCTTATTCTATTCTATTCTATTCTATTCTATTCTATTCTATTCTATTCTATTCTATTCCATTCCATTCCATTCCATTCCATATTTTCTTTTCTATTATTCTTTTTATTTCTATTCTATTCTATTCCATTCCATTCCATTCCATTCCATATTTCTTTTCTTTTCTATTCTATTATTCTTTTTATTTCTATTATTTCTATTATTCTATTCTATTCCCTTTCTTATTCTATTCTATTCTTCCTATTTCCTATTCTATTCTATTCCATTCCATTCCATTCCATTCCATATTTCTTTTCTATTATTCTTTTTATTTCTTTTCTATTCTATTCTATTCTATTCTATTCTATTCCATTCCATATTTCTTTTTTTTTCTATTTTATTATTCTTTTTATATCTATTCCATTCCATTCCATTCCATTCCATATTTCTTTTCTTTTCTATTTTATTATTCTATTCTATTCTATTCTATTCTATTCTATTCTATTCTATTCTATTCTATTCTATTCCATTCCATTCCATTCCCTTCCATTCCATATTTCTTTTCTTTTCTATTATTCTTTTTATTTCTATTCCATTCCATTCCATTCCATTCCATATTTCTTTTCTTTTCTATTCTATTATTTTTAATTCTATTCTATTCTATTCTATTCTATTCTATTCTATTCTATTCTATTCTATTCTATTCCATTCCATTCCATTCCATTCCATTCCATTCCATTCCATTCCATTCCATATTTTCTATTCTATTCTATACTGTTCTATTATTTTTTCTGTTCTATTCTATTCCTTCTCTATGCTATGCTATGCTATGCTATTCTATTCCATTCCATTCCGTTCTGTTCTATTCCTTCGCTATGCTATGCTATGCTATGCTATGCTATGCTACAGTATGCTATGCTATGCTATTCTGAAAGACCGCTCCAAACTCTTGCCAAGTTTGATTCAAAATCTTCCGCCCAACTTCACTCACCCCAAGGTCCTGCAACTCGAAGGACGGCCAGAGGGTTGGACCGTCCCAACACAGTAGCTACAGCCTTGATCCAAGTTGGAGCAGTACGGACCTGAGCTGGATCGGATGGTCGTGTGGGGAAGCCCCAAGGATCCACCAGGATTAGATGTTTCACCCTGGGACAAGAGGGGACAAAATACAAATGACACATGCTCCAGTGGAATACGACCAACGTCAATACAGTAAGTAACCAATATAGGAGGAAAAACTGTTACCTCAACCATATTAATATAAAATAGAATAAGAAAGGGAATAGAATGGAATGGAGTGGAATAAAATAGAATAGAATAGAATAGAATAGAATAGAATAGAATAAGAAAGGGAATAGAATAGAATAAGAAAGGGAATAGAATGGAATGGAATGGAATGGAATGGAATAGAATAGAATAGAATAGAATAGAATAGAATAGAATAAGAAAGGGAATGGAATAAAATAGAATAGAATAGGAAAGGGAATAATATAGAATAAGAAAGGGAATAGAATAGAATAAGGGAATGGAATGGAATGGAATGGAATGGAATGGAATGGAATGGAATGGAACAGAATAGAATAAGAAAGGGAATGGAATAAAATAGAATAGAATAGGAAAGGGAATAAAATAGAATAAGAAAAGGAATAGAATAGAATAAGAAAGGGAATAGAATAGAATAGAATAGAATAGAATAGAATAGAATAGAATAGAATAGAATAGAATAGAATAAGAAAGGGAATAGAATGGAATGACGGAGTTGGAAGGGACCTTGGAGGTCTTCTAGTCCAACCCCCTGCTTAAGCAAGAAACCCTACCACCACTTCAGACAAATGGTTATCCAACATCTTCTTAAAAACTATAAATATAGAACTAAGCTCTTCTGTTGCCTGAAATATCACCAGGTGATCATCGTAAGAATGACTTCTTTCACTTTGAAAAACTACCACTGAAACTTGCTGCTGCTTTCATCTTCCCTCCCCGCATTTTTTTTTTCTTTTGTGTTGCTCCTTTTAGAAATTTAAATCAGCAGGCAGAGACTGTCTTGTTAGCATCGAGTCTATGGCAACCCATGAGTCATTCCAGGAGCGATGGAGGCCAAAGAACGGGAGAAAATATTGGAATGAACAAACACCTTTCAATGGCTCCCTCCCTCCCTCTCCCTCTCCCTCTCTCTCTCTCTCTCTCTCTCTCTTTTTATTTTTATGAAATCTTGGTATTTGGGGGACCAAATTTTGTAAATTTGCATGGCTTTCAGATTTAGTTATCTAACAGGAGCAACAAATGTTCTACATTAAGATTGCTTTAAAAAAAGGAAGTTTGGAGAAGGTTTCTGAATTGTTTAAAAGGGACTGTGGCCCTTTTACAACCTGTGGACTTCAACTCCCAGAATTCCTGAGACAGCCAAGCTGGCTCAGGAATTCTGGGAGTTGAAGTCCACAGCTCATAAAGGGGCCATATTTGCCCACCCCTGGCTTAGCATCATCTTCCATTCAGTCCTGATAGGTGAACCACACAAAATGTACAGCTAAATGTCTACGGAGATTCTTAGGTCATCCAAGTTGTGGTTGTCCCAAAGATGCTTTTTTCAAGAGGCAACTGGACTTTTAGAGTTTTCTTTGAAGACGTTTCGCTTCTCATCCAAGTAGCTTCTTCGGCTCCAAGCCTCTTGAGCTGAAGAAGCTTCTTGGATGAGAAGCGAAACATCTTCAAAGAAAAACAAGAAAGAGCAGTTGCCTCTTGAAAAAGCACCTTTGGGACACACTGTTGTGGCCCGCCAGTGGCCAGCAGAGCTGGCGGAAGATTCGGACAGTGAGGAGGTTGGGGAGGAACGTGGGCCAGTCCTGGAGTCTGGGGAAGGCTCGGATGAGGGCTCCGAGTCGGAGGCAGAGAGGGAACCAGGGCCATCTGGTAGTTCTTTGCTGCCTCCGGAGTCTGACATCAGCGAGGCAGAAGAACAGCGTGAACCTGTTCCCAGTGTGCGCATGCGCAGAGCTGCCAGAAGACAGGAACAATTAAGAAAACAGGGTCGACTTGGGAGTAAGGCTTGGAGATGATTGGCCCCTCCCAGAAGACATAAAAGAGAAGCGAACGGGATGTGAGCTTTTGCAGGAAGCAATTAGTTCATCCGGTCGGTAAAAGCTCGTGGGAAAGCTCCGTTTGACTCTGTGCTAAGTTTGGCCTTGCCCTGCGTTTGGCAATTCGTTCTCTGGCATCATTCCAAGGGAGATAAGGTGAGTGTTTGTAAACACTCCCCTGATAGACTGTTTGAGAAGCCTTTCGGACTGGGAATGACAATAATTCACAGTCGTTTCAATTAAAGTGGTTTGCCGGGACTAAGTTTGTGCTGTTTACTTTCTAAGGAAGTCTAAGTCGACTTCGAGACCGTCTTCTGCCACCAGTAGCCTCCCACCGGCCAGTCCGCTCCCACAGAGAGGGTCTCCTCAGGGTGCCATCGGCCAAATTATGTCGGCTGGTGACACCCAGGGGGAGGGCCTTCTCTGTGGGAGCCCCTGCCCTTTGGAATGAACTCCCCCCAGAAATTCGTAAAATCTCTGATCTCCGTGTATTTCGCTGTGCCCTCAAAACCATGTTGTTCCGCCAGGCTGGGCTATCAATATAAAGATTTTAATTGGTTTTAAATGGGATTTTAAATTTGGGGTTTTATAAATGGGGCCTATTATTTAATAATTTTAATTATTTTTAAATATTGTCTGTCTTTGGGTTTTTAATTAGGCTGTACACCGCCCTGAGTCCTTCGGGAGAAGGGCGGTATAGAAATAAAATTAATAAATAAATAAATAATAAATAAATAAATAAGTCAGAACACACACAAAATGTAATTTCCTTCCTTCTTCCTTCCTACGTTCCTCCCTCCCTTCCTTCCTCCTTCCTTCCTTCCTTCCTCCTTCCTTCCTTCCTTCCTCCCTTCCTTCTTCCTCCCTCCCTCCTTCCTTCCTCCTTCCTTACCTTCCTTCCTTCCTCCCTCCCTCCCTCCTTCCCTCCCTCCCTCCCTCCTTTCTTTCTTTCTCTTTCTTTCTTTCTTCTTTCTTTCTTTCTCTCTCTCTTTTCTTTCTTTGAATCAGTCTTAACTCCTGACAATTGCCTCATAAAACCACAAATTTCCTACATGTGACACATCTCATGAAGGAAATACAACTGCCATCAGCCTAAAGTTGACCACAGGGCCACACATTCAAAACTGGGGAGGACCAGAGTCCTGGCAGGCAAGAAATCTAAAGGATGAAATAGACGCCATCAGAAATTGCAAGGATTGTAGCATCCTATTTATTTCATTTATTTGTATCCTGCCTTTATTATTTTTAAATATAATTCAAGTTGGCAAACATATCCAACAGACCTCCCTCCTCCTATTTTCCCACAACAACATCCCTGTGAGGTGGGCTGGGCTGGGCTGAGAGAGACTGACTGGCCCAAAGTCACCCAGCTGGCTTTCACGCCTCAGGCAGGACAAGCATTCACAGTCTCCTGGTGATTTCTCTAAAGTCACCCAGTTGGCTTTCATGGTTAAGGCGGGTCTAGAATAGAGAGTCTCCAGATGATTAGCCCAAAATGATTACCCCTGGAGGCCGTGCGGATCTGGATGGGGAGAAACAAGCTCAGACTCAACCCCTCCAAGACCGAGTGGCTGTGGCTTCCGGCGTCCCGGTATAGTCAGCTGGTACAATCACTGACAATAGGGGATGAGATCTTGCTCCCCACAGAGAGGGCCCGCAACTTGGGTGTCCTCCTGGATTCACGGTTATCTTTAGAAGATCATTTGACGGCCGTGGCCAGGGGTGCCTTTTATCAGGTTCGCCTGATCCGCCAGTTGCGTTCCTTTCTGGATCGGGACGCCTTGTGCACGGTCACTCATGCCCTAGTTACCTCCCGTATGGACTACTGTAATGCTCTCTACATGGGGCTCCTCTTGAAAAGCACCCGGAAGCTCCAACTGGTCCAGAACGTAGCCGCGCGGGTGATTATGGGCGCAACTCGTTACACCCATGTAACACCTCTCCTACGCAAGCTGCACTGGCTCCCGGTGGTCTTCCGGGTGCAATTCAAGGTGTTAGTTATCACCTTTAAAGCGCTCCATGGCTTAGGACCTGGGTACCTACAAGACCGTCTTTTGCCACCAATAGCCTCCCACCGACCAGTTCGTTCTCACAGGGAGGGACTACTCAGGGTACCGTCAGTCAAATTATGTCGACTGGCGACTCTCAGGGGGAGGGCCTTCTCTGTGGGGGCTCCAACCCTTTGGAATGAACTGCCCCCGGAGATACGGAATATCCCTGATCTCCGTGCTTTCCGCCGTGCCCTCAAGACCCTGATGTTCCAACAGGCGGGGCTAAACATACGAACATGTGAATGATTTTTTAAATGTTATCTAATTCTGGGTTTTATTTAATTGACCAAACTAAGTAATAATTTTAATTAGCAATTTTATGATGTTTGTGTGTCTATATTTTTCTTGACTGTACACCGCCTTGAGTCCTACGGGAGAAAGGCGGTATAGAAATATAATAAATAAATAAATAAATAAATAAATAAATAAATAAATAAATAAATAAATAAATAAATAAATAAAATCACTCAGCTAGCTTTCATGCCTAAGGTGGGGCTAGAATTCACTGTTTCCTGGAGATTGGCTCAAAGTCCCTCAGGTAGCTTTCATGCCTAAAGCGGGATTAGAACTCACTGGGGATTGGCCGAAAGTCACTCAACTGGCTTTCATGCCTAAGGCGGGATTAGAATTCACTGCCTCCTGTGGATTGGCTCAAAATCACTCAGTTGGCTTTCATGCCTAAAGCGGGATTAGAATTTACTTTCTCCTGGCGATTAGCTCAAAGTTATTCAGCTGGCTTTCATGCCTAAGGTGGGGCTAGAATTCACTGTTTCCTGGAGATTGGCTCAAAGTCACTCAGGTAGCTTTCATGCCTAAGGCGGGATTAGAACTCACTATGTCCTGGGTATTGGCCGAAAGTCACTCAACTGGCTTTCATACCTAAGGCAGGACTAGAACTCACTGCCTCTTGGAGATTGGCTCAAAGTTATTTCATGGGTGGCAGGATTAGAACTCACCATTCCCTAGGGATTGGCTCAAAGTCACCCAGCTGGCTTTCATGGCTAAGACAGGACTTGAACTCACAGTCCCCTGCTTTCTAAGCGGGTGCCTTGACCCCCTAGACCAAACTGGCTCTTTAAGAAGCAAAAACAGGCCCAGGTTTTGGATCCACTCAACCTGAGAGGCAAAAAAGATCATAGCAAGCAATTTGCACTTCTGCGTAAACACACACACACACACAAACCACACGTCACACTGTGTTCCCCTTGACTGTTCTGACCTAGGCCTCCTGAGTCAGTAAAACACACGAGTAGTCCCCAAAACCTGTTTTATTTTACCAGTTGTGAATTCTGTTCATTCACAGATGAGTCCCAAATAGTTGTGAAGAGTCCTTCGGGATAAGGCTGATAAACACCCACCTTTATCTCATTTGACATGCTGCCAAAGACCTAATTGGCAAAGCCACGCGGAGTCCAGAATCAAACAGACTTTAAACTGCACAGAATTAACAACGTTGCTTCCTGCAAAGGCCCATGTGCCTTTGCTCCTCTTTTAAATCTTATGTGAGGGGCCAATCATCTCCAAGCCTTACTCCTGAGTCGTCCCTTTTATTTTAACTGTTCTTGCCTCCTGGCAGCTCTGAGCATGCACGCGCTGGGCACAGGCTCCCCATTCCTCTGCCTCCCTGAGGTCCGACTCTGGAGGCTCCAGAAGCAGCACGTATCTCTCAGATGGCCCTTTCTCTGCCTCTGACGAAGAGCCCTCATCCGAGCCTTCCCCAGACTCCAGGACTGGCCCATGTTCCTCCCCAGCCTCCTCACTGTCCGACTCTGCTGCCAGCTCCGCAGGCTGCTGGCGGATCACAACATTGACTTAAAAACAGCTCTTGGAGTCCCAGATAGGAAGTCCAAGAGGGAAATGCAGGAGTTGAATTCTACTGGTTCGGACCGGTTCGGGTGAACCGGTAACTCTGACGAGCTGGGAGCGAACCGGTTCGCTTCGACGATCAGGTAGGCCCACCCGCCGGCCCCCGCGCTTTACTGACCTATATCTTCTCAACTGATTCGCGCGGTAGAGCGGATTGCCGCGCCTCAGCTGTGTTACTCTCCAACAGTAACGCGGAAGGTAAGTTTTCATAAAACCGAACCAGTTGTTAAACCGGCAGGATCCCACCATCAGGGAAGTGAATGAACCTATAGGAATGTGACTACCTGGGAACAAGGTAGATGAGCTTACCTCTCTGGGTACTGCAAGCTGTACGAGGCTGCCAGGAACCCGCCCAAGCTGTGGCCCAGCAAGATCATGTTGGGGATGCCCATCTCCTCGCGCCAGGCCTCGATGGAACTCACAAAGGCTTCCTCGGCCCCTTGGGCGTCATGGGGGAACGGCGGCCGAGAGCTGCGCCCAAAGCCCAGGAGGTCAAAGGCATGGAGGGGACGGCGGTGGCTTAGCGAGTCCAGGTTGAGAATCCAGAGCCCGATGCCGCCCCCAAAGCCGTGCACCATCACCAAAGGGGTTCGTCCCTTGCCCCATTGTGGAGATAGCGAGATGGTCCAGATCTTGGCCTGGTTCGGGAGAGGCACGTAGCGGGCCACAAATCGGTTCTGGAGGCCTGAGGGAAACGAAGGAGAAGCAAGGCTTTAATCACATAGGGCCAAACCATCTTGAAATCCAGCAGTTCCAGCTGCTGGGAAGTCCAGAAGAACAGGAGCTATCTGGTGGAGAATAAGATTCAGGGGTAACATCAGGGGTGAAATGCTCCCGGTTCAGACCGGATCGCCCGATCCGGTAGCGATGGAGGCGGGTGGTTCAGAGAACCGGTAGCAAAAATCCCTGTCCCCCCCGCCCATGCCCAGCTGAGCCGCACAATCATCAGAGGCTTTTTTTTTTTACTTTTAAAAGCATTTTTTCTACAACCTCTTCGGCCGAAAAAATGCTTTTAAAAGTAAAAAAAAAAAAGCTTCTAATGATCGAGCGGCTCAGCTGGGATCGTCAAAGGCTTTTAAAAGAAAATAACCCTTTTTTTTCTTTTAAATGCCTCTGATGATCCCAGCTGAGTTGCCCGATCAGGCAACTCAGCTGGGATCGTCAGAGCCTTTTGAAAGCATTTTTTACAACCTCTTTGCCGAAGAGGTTGTAGAAAAAATGGTTTTAAAAGTAAAAAAAAAAAAAAATTGGCCACACCCACCCACTCACATTACCCCCACCCCCACCAAGCCACGCCCACAGAACCAGTAGTAACAAATTTTAGATTTCACCACTGGGTAACATGGATAGCAATGTTCAAATATACAGTCCTTATTTTAGTATTACATTTTATTAATTTTCTATTCATTACAGTTCTTAGTGCTTAACAGATATCGTGTTGTCTGGATATTTAATTTTCTTAACAGTACAAATGCCATTCTTACTCTCCACCCCTTTTCTCCAACCACTGGTAGAATAAATTCCAAGTTTGATAATATTCTGTGTCTTCTTTCCGTTTAATTTGCAATATAAGTCTGTCGAGTACCGTGATGGCGAACCTATGGCACGCGTGTCACAGGTGGTACACGGAGCCCTCATCGCCCCACTCAGCTCCACTGTGTATGGGAGCGTGCCTCCTGCTGGCCAGCTGATTTTCGGGTTTCTGGCACGGGGGCGGGATGCATGCGGGAGACATGTGTGCATGCATGGGGGATCGTGCACAAATGTGTAGGGGAGGGGGGTCGTGCGTGCGCAAGGGCGGAGGGAGTGGTGCACCCACCCTGCCAAAACGGGCCATGTGGGGGTGTTGTGGACCCCCTCTCCGCGGCCTGTTTTTGGTCCCAGGAAGTCTGCCAGGCCCAAAACGGGCTGCGGGGGGTCACGCACACCTGCGTGTGTGTGTGGGGGAACGCGAGGGAGCCACATGTGCATGCACAAGAGGACGGGAGCATGGGGGGAGCGCGCACATGCATGGGGGCGGGGGCGGGGCACACAGGGGGGCATTGCATTATAGGTGTGGGCACACACGGATGAACCCCTCCATGCTCCCCCCACTGTTGGCATGTGATGGCAAAATGGTTAGCCATCACTCGTGTCAGGGGCACCTGTGGTGGCCAAATGCTAAGGCAGGACTTCCCTCAGACCCTTCCTCATCCTCATTATAATCTCTTTCCTTTCCTTTCCTTTCCTTTCCTTTCCTTTCCTTTCCTTTCCTTTCCTTTCCTTTCCTTTCCTTTCCTTTCCTTTCCTTTCCTTTCCTTTCCTTCCTTTTTTCCTTCCCTCTTCCTTCTCCTTTCTTCTTCCTTCCCCTCTTTCCTTATTTTTCCTTCCTTCCTCTCTTCCCATCTTTTTCTTTTTCCTCTTTCCCTTTCTCCTTTCCTGTCCCTTCTTCCATGCTCAAATGCAAAAGGGGAAACGTTTCTCCTTTTGTTTTGTTTTTAGTTTTCGTTTTGCTAGCCCACTGCCAGTGAAAACGGAGCTCGATTGGGTGTTTGCACGCCCCCGCCCCCCCGGGGCCATTTTTGGCTATGACGGCTTCCTGCAACCCTCTACAAGCGAAAATGGAGCTCGGGGGTGTGTGCTCTGTTTTTGCTGGCAGAGGCACCACAGGCCGGTCATTTGCTGTTTACAGGGCGGCCCTGTGGGCCAGATCTAAGCACCCTGCGGGCCTTGAGTTTGACACCCCTGACTTAGACTTATATACTGCTTCATAGTGCTTTACAGCCCTCTCTAACTGGTTTACAGAATCAGCATATGCCCCCCAACAATCTGGGGCCTCATTTTACCAATCTCGGAAGGATGGAAGGCTGAGTCCCTCAGAATTGAACTCCTGGAGGGAAGAGTGAGTTAGTACTGCATTCTAACTACTGCACCACCACAGCTCTTATAAGGTGTTGGGGCCCGCTAGCGGCCAGCGGATCTGGCAGCAGATTCAGACAGTGAGGAGGTTGTGGAGAAACATTTGGCCAGTCCTGGAGTCTGGGGAAGGCTCTGATGAGTGCTCTGCGTCGGAGGCAGAGAGGGAGACAGGGCCGAATGCCAGTTATCATCTGCCTTCAGAATCAGACATCAGTGAGGCACACAAACAGCTGCAGCGTGTTCTCAGTGTGCGCATGCACAGAGTTGCCAGCCGAAGGGAACAGCTAAAGAACAAGGGTCGACTTGGGAGTAAGGCCACAGGTGGACGATGAATGGCCCCTCCCAGAGGGAATAAAAGAGGAACGAAAGGGGAGTGGAGTTTGCGGAAGACAATTAGTTCGCCTCATTGGTTTGTGACTCTCCGAGGCTCCTTGCCAAGTTTTGAAGATATCGGCCTGGCAGCTCTCCAAGCCAGATAAGGTCTGTGACTATAAATTCCTCCCTTGAAAGACTTTGCTGAAGGTGAATGAGAGGAATTTACTGTTTGCTTAATAAAAGGGATTTTGACGGAACCAGGATTCTGCTTCGTGCTTTTTGGGGAAGCCTAGGTCAGAACATAAGGGACCTCCTTGGTGACTCTTGACAAGGAGATGGGACCCACCCACTCAAAATGAGCAGACAAATCGTTCTTACACTGCAGGATCCGAGCTTCCACATTCTTGAGGTGAGACATAGATGTGGGCCGCCAGGCTGGCAGCCAACCACCTAGCCAGCCTTGGGACCTGTAGGAAGGAGACCACGAGGAGAGCATGGTTAGAACTATCTAGCCAAGATGGAAAAAGGACATGAGACAGTCAAATGGTCATTGGTCCAATCAGCAAAAAGAGGACTCTTTTCAACAACCTGCTTCTCACAACATTGTGGTACCCAAAAGTTCAAGTTTCCCCACAGGCTAGGAGGAAAAGAATGAGAATAACTGCAACTAAATGAAGAGACTAAAATAATCTTCCCAACTTGAGGTATCCTTCAAATACTTGCAATTCCAAACTTCATCATTAAATGATTACACACACACACGTGTTACATTTTGGTGATTTACATCAAATTTACTATGTTACCATCAAGGTTAATTTTGGTTGGTTTATTTTATTCGGTTCATTTTCTTTGGGCTATATAATCTTTCTATTGGGCGTATGTTATTGCTCGTCTTCTCTTCCTGTATATTGTTTCTGTATTTTCTCAGATAGATAGATAGATGGATGGATGGATGGATGGATGGATGTAGATGTAGATGTAGATGTAGATGTAGATGTAGATGTAGATGTAGATAGATAGATAGATAGATAGATAGATAGATAGATAGATAGACAGACAGACAGACAGACAGACAGACAGACAGACAGACAGACAGACAGACAGACAGACAAACGGGTGGATTAAAATCAATGATTTTTTTAAAAAAATAAAAAAAATGGATTTTTTTTATTTAAATCGGATTTTTTTGATTTTTATCGAATTTATTTTAATAAAAAACTTTTGGGGTAAAAATCTATCATAAGATAGTTTTCTATTTAAGATACATAAATAATTTAGTTTATTCAGCATGAAATGGAGCTTAGTTATGTAGCAGGAGGCTGTATATTCTGCAACCCTGGGACTATCGGTGAGTCAACAGCGGGTCAAAGGAGTAGCAGAGATGACAGTTGCTCTTTAAAAATTATGATTTAAATCGAGTTGATTTAAATCAAGCCTTTTTACTAGTGATTTAAATCATGATTTAAATTGTGATTTAAATCAACTCGATTTAAATCAAATCCACCCTGATAGACAGACAGACAGACAGACAGACACACACACACACACACACACATATCAGGGGTGAAATTCAGCCAGTTCTAACCAGATTGCACGATACGGTAGGGCCAACTGTGTGACGCCCCACCCACCCACGCGGACATCACGTGCGAACCAGTAGGGAAGGTAAGTGAATTTCACCTGACACACACACATATACACACACATACACACATATACACATAGATACACACACACACACACACACACACATGTGTGTGTGTGTGTGTGTGTATACAGACCAGAGTACACAAACACGAACTGGCTGTCCGACGCAAGGAACAGCGCTCCCAGATCTGAACGCATATGAAGGAGCCCAACCACACATTTGATTTTCAAGAAGCTGAGGATATTGCCCATGATAGGACTAAAGGAGGACGCCTACTAAAACAAGACTGGTTCTCCAATAACAATTTCATCAACAGGCATATCGAAGTGCCACTGGCCTACCAGGCTTTGAGACACCAGGAAAGACCCTGCAGGATGAGCAGAGACGGCTTTCCGTCAGGGAGCAGAGACCAATGGCACCCACCCACCCCCGCCTCTGAGCATACAGACTCAGCCTGTGAAAGCATAGTCAGTCCTATATACATACATACATACATACGTATAATATATATTCTTACTTTTCGTAAGTTTTATGTGTGTTTTTCTTTTAGCCAGGTTTTTCCTACGTAACCAAGATTTTTCTACAGCCCTAGCTCAGTGGAGTCACATCTACTCGATTCTGGGCTTTTTTCTTCTGGCAGCCAGCAGGCCCTATGCTGCCTAGTGAGAGATTTATATAGATCTATTTCTGGCTCGTTAGCCATCATCAGTAAGCCACACCCACATCTCATGTATCCTCCCTGTAAAGGTACAATATCTATTTTCTTACTTTTCGTAGGTTTTACGTGTGTTTTTCTTTTAGCCAGGTTTTTCCTACGTAACCAAGATTTTTCTACAGCCCTAGCTCAGTGGAGTCACATTCATTCGATTCTGGGCTTTTTTCTTCTGGCAGCCAGCAGGCCCTATGCTGCCTAGTGAGAGACTTATATAGATCTATTTCTGGCTCATTAGCCATCATCAGTAAGCCACACCCACATCTCATGTATCCTCCCTGTAAAGATACAATATCTATTTTCTTACTTTTCGTAGGTTTTATGTGTGTTTTTCTTTTAGCCAGGTTTTTCCAACGTAACCAAGATTTTTCTACAGCCCTCTCACTAGGCAGCATAGGGCAGCATAGGGCCTGCTGGCTGCCAGAAGAAAAAAGCCCAGAATCAGGTTATATACTATAGAGTATATAACACTATATATATATATATAGTGTTTTTCTATCGAAGCACCTGGTCTACCCCAATATGGGAGGGAGCATACTGCTTCCCTTTCGCCTTTCAGCTCCAATCCAGGAGCCCTCAGGCAGTCGCTTTCACGACAAACTATTTTATACTTCATTTCTATAACCTGAATGTTTTTGACTTTCACCATTTCGGGGAAAGGAGGTTGAACTCCAGTCCTCCCTTAACGACCCGTCACTTAATAGTGACTGTTCAAAGCTTTAATGGTCCCTCCTCAGAGTTGTTTTATTTATTTATTTAGAAAATGTATATAAATTGATTTTAAATCTCCTCAGAGTGATTCATTCATTTATTCATTCATTTATAATATTTATATAAGTTTAAATTGATATTTAAAGTTGTAAATTTAAATGACTCCTCAGAGTGATTTAATCCTTTAGAATATTTCTATAAATTTAAATTTATTTTGCTGCTTACTCGCACATGGCGACTCAAGGCGGCTTACCATAAGACATAAGAGCACGGTATAAAAGAAATAAAAATAATAAAAAATATTTTAAAAAATAATAAAATAATAACCCCAACCCCATCCTGGCAACAACACACATTCATACCAGCCATTTTATAGGCTCCATCCTGCTCTGGATAATTAAAACCTGGTTCCAGAGTTCTGACAGTGACAAACACACATACACACACTCGTTGTCATGTAATCATATTTTGGGCACTTAGCACGTGACCCACATGTATGGTCATCTGCGTGTTGTGTGGTCATGTGACCACAATTTTTGGCATTTTTTAAAAAAACCAGTTTCCGGCATTAATTTCTGGCAAAAAAACCCTCCCATTGAAGAAAATGGGTTTGCTTAACAACTGCAAGCATTGTTTGTGTAACGACTACAGAGCTCACTTAATGACTGCAGTGCTTTTAACAACCGGGGGGAGGGGGGCAGTTGCAAAACCACATGGTGATCCGCTTAATGACTGACATGACTGAAATTCCTGGCTCAATATCAGTCGTAAGTCGAGGACGACTTGCAGTGAGCTTCAAGGCAGAGATATGAATCCAAGTCTCTCAGCTTGATGCTTTATTTTGAAGAGGACACCACAATCCATTATATGAGCGGCCGCAGGTGGCCTAGAGGTAAAGACGCTCGCTTTGCACTCAGAAGGTTGAGAGTTCAATCCCAGGCAGCAATATAGGTTTCTCTATCAGGGCGTAAAGAGAAAATATCTGCTGCAAACTCCGCATAGGCGTCAGGAAGGGCATCCGGCCAGTAAATGCTCAACTCTATTCAGTCACCCCAATCCCATCCCAAAGCAAGGTATTAAGGTAAAGTTTCCCCTCGCACATATGTGCTAGTTGTTCCTGACTCTAGGGGGCGGTGCTCATCTCCATTTCAAAACTAAAGAGCCAGCGCTGTCCGAAGACGTCTCCGTGGTCATGTGGCCGGCATGACTAAATGCCAAAGGTGCACGGAACGCTGTTACCTTCCCACCAAAGGTGGTCCCTATTTTTCTACTTGCATTTTTTTTTACGTGCTTTCGAACTGCTAGGTTGGCAGAAGCTGGGACAAGGAACGGGAGCTCACCCCGTCACGCGGCACTAAGGATTCGAACCGCTGAACTGCCAACCTTTCGATCGACAAGCTCAGCGTCTTAGCCACTTACACGGTGGTAAATAGGGGGGAAAAGCTACAATCCATTATATGAGTCCCAAAGTGGCACCATTGCTCAGAGCAGAGCTGTGGCCTCCTTCCTTCCCCAGCTGTGTCTAGCAACTGTACAAGTGTGTGGACAATGCATGCACATCTGCACACGAATGCAAACCTCTGCAAAGGTCAGCTGATCAGCCAGAAAGGGGGTCCTTCCACGCACGGACACAAATAGTGGCAAGATGTGTGCAACAGAGTCTTCCTTCTTTATCTCTGGCCCGTTCTTTCTCTATCTGATTTTCGGTGGGAAAGAGGAAAACAATGAAGGACTTATGCTTCACGACTTGCGGTTTCACACAATAAAGCACAAGTTGTCCCTACGGCTTTCAGGCATGGCAGGCATACAAATGAATTCCATTCTCAGTTTGTACATGCAAATGCTGAGCTCAAGACTGGGAGGGAAGGAGGGAGAGAGGGAAGAGGAGGGAGAGAAAGGAAGAAAGGAAGGAAGGAAGGAAGGAAGGAAGGAAGGAAGGAAGGAGGGAGGGAGGGAAGGATCAGAGAGAATGAAGGGAGAGAGGATCAGAGAGAAGGATGGATGGAAGAATGGATGGATGGATGGATGGATAGATGAGTGGGTAGATGGAGGGGAGGGAGGGGGAAAGGATTGGAGAATGAAGAGAGAGGATCAGAGAGAAGGATGAATGGATGGATGATGGAGGGAGGGAGGGAGGAAAGGGAGGGGGAAAGGAAGGATGGATGAGAGAATGAAGGGAGGGAGGATAAGAGAGAAGGATGGAGGGAGGGAAGGGAGGGAGAGGGAGAGAGGGAGAAAGGAAGGAAGGGTGGATGAGAGAATGAAGGGAGAGAGGATTAGAGAGAAGGAGGGAGGGAGGGGAGGGGGAAAGAAAGGAAGGAAGGAAGGATGGATGAGATAATGAAGGGAGAGAGAATCAGAGAGAAGGATCGAGGGAGGGAGGGAAGAGAATGGGATTGAGGGGGGAAGGAAGGAAGGAAGGAAGGAAGGAAGGAAGGAAGGAAGGAAGGAAGGAAGGAAGGAAGGAAGGATCAGAGAGAATGAAGGGAGGGAGGATCCGAGAGATGGATGGATGGAAGGAAGTTAAGATTCACTATTTTTAAAAAGAAGCAATTAACCAGTGCAGCTGAACATACAGGTAGTCCCCAGCCTACATCCACAAATGAGACCAGCATTCTTGTTGCTAAGAAAGGCAGCTGTTAAGTGAGCTCTACTCAGTTTTATGTTATTTTTTGAAACAACTGTTCAGAAAATCATTGCGGTTGTTAAGTGAGTCACCCTGTCGTTAAGCAAATCTGGCTTCCCCCCATTGACTGTTTGTCAGGAGCTGGCTGGGAAGGCCCCAAAATGACAATCACATATCCCAAATGTTGCAATTTTTGTAAAGACAGGTCGCCCTCGACTTGCGACCACGACTGAGCCCAAAAATGAGGTGGCCAAGACATTTGGCTAAGTGAGTTTTGTCCCATTTGATGACCTTCCTTGCCACAGTTGTTAAGTGAATCACTGCAGTCACATGGTTGTTAAGTGAATCCGGCTTCCCACATCGACTTTCTTGTCAGAAGTTCCCAAAAGGGGATTGCAAAACTCCGAGACACTGTGACGATCATAAATACGAGTCAGTTGCCAAGGAACGTCTGACAGAGGTGGTATTCAGCCGGTTCGTGCCGGTTCGTGTGAACCGGTAGTGGAAATTGTGGGTGCTGGCTCTATGCTGTAACTATTTTGAGGCTGGGCGCGTGTGCAGAAGGCACGCAAGCGAGCAAAGCACATGCGCAGAAGTCCGGGCGCATGTGCGGAAACCCCACTGCTGATGTCTGAATTTTGGTCACGTGACTATAGGGATGCCACAAGGGTCTCAAGATTGAAAAACCGTCACTTTTTTCAGTGTCGTAACTTCAAACGGTCACTAAAATAAACTGTTGTAAGTCAAGGACTTTCCTGTACACGCCAGTTGCCAAGCACCCAAATTTGGATCTCCTGACTGGGGAGTTGCTACAACGGTCTTAAAGTGGGCATCCGTTACTTTTTTCAGGGCTGTTGTAACTCTGAACGAGAAGTAAACACATGGTTGTAACTTGCAGTGGTGGGATTCAAATAATTTAACAACCGGTTCTCTGCCCTAATGACTGGCTGGGTGGGCGGGGCCATGGTGGGCGTGGCCAGGGGGTGCGACAGGCAGCACTCGGCCTCCTGTACCCCCCTGGGAGCAAAAACGGGCCACATAGAGGGAACACGCCACCCCCACCCCCCCACCCACCCCGCGGCCTGTTTTGGGCCTAGTAGGTGTCTCTGCAGTCTCCTGGGAGTGAAAATGAGCCACGGAGGGGTGGGGGGGAGTGCCGCACCCTCCCGCGGCTCATTTTGGACACAGTAGGCCTCTCTGCAGCCTCCTGGGAGTGAAAACAGGCCATGGGGGGGTGCCGCACCTCACCGTGCTCCATTTTGGGCCTAGTAGGCCTCCCTGAACTTATCTGGGAGCCAAAATGGGGCGCGTGGAGACTCCTGAAAGGGGCGGGGAAGGGAGGGCCGGTGGCAGCCAGCAATTTAACTACTGGTTCGCCCGAACTGGCCCAAATCGACTGAATCTCACCACTGGTTGTAAGTAGAGGATAACTTCTATTGCAAATGACATGTATCTACCTCCTGTGCCTATCATGGACTAGATAAAAGATTACATTAAAACTAAGTTTCTCCCCTTCTAAAATCAATCCAAGCATGCACCAAAGAGAGAACCACCCGGCCAGCTAGCCAGGAGTAAAAACAAGGCTACACTGTTACAAACTCCGAGCAAGGGCCAAACTGAAAAGTTGAACGACCGATTCTCTAATTTCTGACGAATCATTTCTGAGTCCTTTGTCCTTGGAGTTAAAGAGTCAATGTGAACACACAGGAGATTGTTTTACACTGTAAGGGAGCCATTTGCCGCAAGTCAACCCTTAATCCCTCCCTTCTAATTCCCTAACCATTTCTAGATCTTGACTATTTATTAACATGCCTGAATATAAAAGTTTCCTTTTTATTCAGTATGAAATTATCTCACATATCTTGACATCTGATCCGAAGCAGCTCAAAAACGTTTTGGACCTAACTAGCATCTATCATCATCATCATCATCATCATCATCATCATCATCATCATCATCATCATTAAATCTTTAGTGAGATTCACAGCCTTTGAGGCTGGTTAATAGCTCAGCAGCTCGAGTCCTAACCAAGGACCTAGGAACTGTTAAGGTATCGTCGGAGGATGTAAGCTCTTCCGAGTAAGGTGGTTTTTTGTAGAGTCAAAATGTTCAAGTCCGGCAAATTTAGAATTTCTAAATAGCGGAGTAGCCCTTTGGGTATTGCTCCAAGGGCTCCAATTACAATCGGGACAACACACAATTTCTTTTTCCACAGTCGCTCAACTTCAATTTCCAAGTCCCGGTACTTTGTGATTTTTTTCTTGCTGCTTATCTTCAATCCGTGCATCACCAGGTATTGCAATGTCAATGAACCATACTTTTTTCTTTTCAACTATTGTTATGTCAGGTGTGTTGTGGACCAAGTGCCTGTCAGTCTGAATGGCCCTTTGGGTATTGCTCCAAGGGCTCCAATTATTGTTGTTGTTGTTGTTGTTGTTGTTGTTGTTGTTATTATTGTTTTTGTTTACTTTATTCATTAAACATGAACTGAACTGAACATTCAAAAATGCATTACAAATACCATTGACTCAGGGGTGAAATCTACATTTTTTCGCTGCCGTTCAATGGGTGTGGCTTGGTGGGCGTGGAAGGGGAAGGATACTGCAAAATCTCCATTCCCTCCCCACTCTGGGGCCAGCCAGAGGTGGTATTTGCCGTTTCTCTGAACTACTCAAAATTTCCGCTATCGGTTCTTCAGAACCTGTCAGAACCTGCTGGATTTCACCCCTGCATTGACTGGTGCTAATAGTTGATACGGGTTGCTGCCAGCGTCCTAGGTATCAACCGAGTATCTTCTTAAGATGTACGATGTTCCAAGTAGCGCAGTTTTTTGCAGTTCCACTGGTGTTATTGCAGGAAGCTGCAATTTGTTGGTGTATCTTATAAAATTCTTGGACATGGTACCAAGTGCCCCGATGACAATGGGTATCACCGTTACATGTTTCATCCATAGCCGTGTAGTTTCGATGGCCAGGTCGCGATATTTCATGATTTTTTCCAGTTCTTTTTCTTTGACTCTGGCACCTCCTGGTACCGCGATGTCAATAAATTGTGCATTTCGGTTTTCAACAACTGTGATATCTGGCGTGTTGTGTTCCAAGTGACAATCCGTCTGTATTCAAAAGTCCCACAAGATCTTCAGCTTCTCATTTTCTATAACTTTTTCCACGTTATGTTCCCATGACTTTTTGGATACAAGAAAGTCATATTTTTTACATAATGACCAGTGGATTAATTTAGCAACTTGCTCATGTCTAGCTTTGTAATCAGTTAGTGCAATTTTGCTGCATTCACATATTAAATGTGAAACTGTTTCGACTTTGTTGTTGCAAAGTCGGCAGTTTGGATTGTTGGTGGATTTTTTTATCTTTGCTTTCATGGCATTAGTTTGTACTGCTTGTTCTTGAGCAGCCAGTATTAAACCTTCCGTTTCTTTCTTGATGGTTCCCATCTTAAGCCATGCCCATGTAAAGTTGTCATCACATTTTCCTTCAATGTTGCTGTTATTATTATTATCTCTTTTATTCATTAAACATGAAACTCAGTCAACTGAACATTTAAAAATGTGTCACAAATACGAGTGACTGGTGCTAATGGTTGATACGGGTTGCTGCCAACGTCCTACGTAATTATTACTATTATTATTGTTGTTGTTGTTGTTGTTGTTGTTATCATTATTATTGTTATTATTATACTTTTATTCATTAAACATGAAACTCAGTCAACTGAACATTTAAAGATGTATCACAAATATTCACTGGCACTGATGATTGACACGAGTTGCTGCCAGCATCCTAGGTAATTATTACTATAATTATAATAATAATTATTATAATCATCACACAGTCAGCCAGATGTCCAGACTGGGTTTGGCATTTTTGTCTGCCTATCAAGTCCTTACCAAGGACTTGGCATAGGCAAATCTGGATGTTTGATGGTGGTTACAGATTATCATCGCAGGACCGAAGCTGTTCCAAGTAAAGCGCCTTCTGCAATTGACTGATGGCAAATTTGTCAATGCCTATTATTGTTGTTGTTGTTGTTGTTGTTATGTAGAAAAACAGAATTAAAGAGTTGGAAGGGACCTTGGAGGTCTTCTAGTCTAACTCCTGACCAAGCAGGAAACCCTATGGCAGTGTTGGCAAACCTTTGAGGCACCGAGTGCCAAAACAGGAGCACACGTGCAAACATGCGGTAGAGCACCGAAAACCGGAAGAGAAGCTCCCTGGCGGGCATGCGCGGGGGCGCCAGAAAATGGAAGAAAAGCTGAGCTTCCAGTTTCCAGCGTGCGCATGTGCGCCAGTCACCTGGTCTTCCAGTTTCTGGCACATATGCGCACGTGAAGATTAGTTGGCCAGTGCACATTCGCCTGCCAGGAACCAGAAGCTCAGTTTTCCGGCACGCGCATGCGCGCCAGGAAGCTGCTCTTCCAGTTTTCGGCACTCCCACACATGCGAAGACCAGCTGGCCAGCACGCATCTGCTCCAGAAACCGGAAGACCGGGAACCGAGGAAGAGCAACGGGAGGAGGCTGGCATGCCCGAAGAAATGGCTCTGTGTGCCATTTCAGGTACTTGTGCCATAGGTTCACCATCTCGGCAAATGCCTGTCCAATCTCTTATTAAAAACCTCCACCTGCAACTTCTGAAGGCAAGCTATTATTATAATAATATAATATTATTATAATCTATAGGAATAATAGAATAACAGAGTTGGAAGGGACCTTGGAGATCTTCTAGTCCTGTGATGGCGAACCTATGGCACGTTTGCCACAGGTGGCACACGGAGCCATATCTGTGGGCACACAAGCGTTACCCTAGCTCAGCTACAGCGTGCCCGCCCGTGCCAGCCAATTGATTTTCAGGCCTTCCGGGCCCAACAGAAGTCAGGAAATGGGCCATTTCCAGCCTCCAGAGGGCCTCCGGGGGAGGAGGCCATTTTTGCCCTCCCCAGGCTCCAAGAATGCCTCTGGAGCCTGGGGAGGGCGAAAAACAGGTCTAGTGGGCCCACCAGTAACCTTTTTGCCATCGCGTGCCAAAAGCGGGGGGAGCGCAGGGGGGCATTGAATTATGGGTGTGGGCACGCACACATGCAATCCTCCCCCCACATCCCCCCACTTTTGGCACGCGACGGCAAAAAGGTTAGCCATCACTGTTCTAGTCTAACCCCTAGCTCAGGCAGGAAACCCTATACAAGTGATGGCTAACCTTTTTGCCATCGCGTGCCAGGAGGGGGGGGCGGGGGAGGGTCGCACGCTCACGTGCCCACACGCATGCGTGCGCAACCCTCTCCCCCCCGCTCCTGGAACATGATGGCCTGGTAGGCCCATTTTTCTTTCTTACCTGGTTCCAGATCCTCTCTGTGTATCTGGGAAGGGCGAAAACAGCCTTTCCCACTCCCTTGGAGGCCCTACGGAGGCTGAAAGGGCCCATTTCCCAACTCTCGGTGGGACAGGAAGTTACATTTTTTGCTGTCCCCAGCCTCCAGAACCTCTCTAGGAGTCTGTAGGAGCCTCTCTAGGAGTCTGTAGGAGCCTCTCTAGGGGTCTCTGGCCCTATCACGGCCCTATACCATTTCAGACAAACGGTTGCCCAATCTTTTCTTTAAAACCTCCAGCGTTGTAGCACCCATAACTTCTGGAGGTAAGCAGTTCCACAGATTAATTGTTCTGTCAAGAAATTTCTCCTTAATTCTAGGTTGGTGCTCTCCTTGATCAGTTCCCATCTGTTATTTCTTGTCCTAAAGTCTGGCGTTTTGGAAAACAGCTTGACTGTCTCTTCTTTGTGGCAGCCCCTCAAATATTGGAACACGCGGCTATCCTATCACCCGCAGTCCTTCTTTTCATTATACTAGACATATATACCCAATTCCTGCAATTCCTAATTATTGATTTGTATCCCACTTTTATTATTTTTTACAAAGAACTCAAGGGGCCCAACATTATCGAACCCACCTTCCTCCTCCTATTTTCCCCATCACAACAACCCTGTGAGATTTTAAAACCATGTTGTTGTTGTTGTTGTTAGTTGCGAAGTCGTGTCTGGCCCATCGCGACCCCATGGACAACTTTCCTCCAATCCTTCCTGTCCTCTACCATCCTCTGGAGTCCATTTAAGCTCACACCGACTGCTTCAGTGACTCCATCCAGCCTCATTCTCTGTCATCCCCTTCTTCTTTTGCCCTCAATCGTTCCCAGCATTAGGCTCTTCTCCAGTGAGTCCTTCCTTCCCATTAGGTGGCCAAAGTATTTGAGTTTCATCTTCAGGATTTGGCCTTCTAAAGAGCAGTCAGGGTTGATCTCCTCTAGGACTGACCAGTTTGCTTGTCTTGCAGTCCAAGGGACTCGCAGGAGTCTTCTCCAGCACCAGAGTTCAAAGGCCTCAATTCTTTGGTGTTCAGCCTTCCTTATGGTCCAACTTTCACAGCCATACATTGCAACTGGGAAAACTATAGCCTTGACTATACACACTTTTGTTGGCTGGGTGGTCTCTGCTTTTTAGTAAGCTATCTAGATTTGCCATGGCTTTCCTCCCCAGGAGCGTCTTTTAATCTCTTGGCTGCAGTCCCCATCTGCGGTGATCTTGGAGCCCAGGAAAATAAAATCACTACCTTGATTGATTTATTGTTTCCTGGTTGCTTATTTGTTCCCTATGACTATCATTAAGCGTTGTACCTTATGATTCTTGATGAACGTAATTTTTCTTTTATGTACACTGAGAGCATATGCACCAAGACAAATTCCTTGGGTGTCCAATCACTTGGCCAATAAAAATTCTATTCTATTTTATTCTACCTCCATTTCTTCCCCATCTATTTGCCAGGAATTGAGAGGGCGGGATGGCCACGATCTTAGTTTTAAAACCATACCTCAGTTTAACCTTAGTTAAAAGGCGCGCAACTTGGGCGTCCTCCTGGATTCACGGCTGTCTTTAGAAGAGCACTTGACGGCCATGACCGGGAGGATTTTTCATCAGGTTCGCCTGATTCACCAATTGCGTCCCTTTCTGGATCGGGACTCGTTACGCACGGTCACTCATGCCCTTGTTACCTCCCGCCTGGACTATTGCAATGCTCTCTACATGGGGCTCCCCTTGAGGAGCACCCGGAGGCTCCAACTGGCGCAGAGTGCAGCCGCACGGGTGGTAATGGGAGCGACATGGCGTTCCCATGTAACACCTCTCCTGCGCGAGCTGCACTGGCTCCCGGTGGTCTTCTGGGTGCACTTCAAGGTTTTGGTTACCACCTTTAAAGCGCTCCATGGCTTAGGGTACTTGCGGGACTGCCTACTACCACCAATAGCCTCCCACCGGCCGGTACGCTCCCATAGAGAGGGGCTCCTCCGGGTGCCGTCAGCCAAACAATGCCGACTGGCGGCCTCCAGGGGGAGAGGCTTCTCTGTGGGGGCACCTACTATCTGGAACGAGCTCCCCCCAGAGATACGGAGGATCCCGGATCTGCGCACCTTCCGCCGCGCTTTAAAGACCTTATTATTTCACCAGGCGGGCCTGGCCTAATTTTCTCCCTCTTTCATAAAAGATTTTTAATTTTTAAATATCTTTTAGTATTTTATACATTCAATTTTAAAATTGGTTTTAAATAGTTTGGGGTTTTAAATTTGTCGGAGCCAAAATTATTTAATTTGATTTTATTCTACTTTTAAATTTTGTTTGTATGTGTTTTATTGTTTGGCTGTGCACCGCCCTGAGTCCTTCGGGAGTAGGGGGGTATAGAAATTAAATCAAATAAATAAATAAATAAATAAAAACCATACGCAACATTATACAGGCCTCTGAGAATACTTGGAGCATTTCCTCCCTTTCACTGAGTACTGTATGGCAACTCCCCAGCCGTAAAACTGGCTTTAAAAGAGCTGCAATCATCACTTCTCAGTTTGGGTTTGACTTTTTCCCTTAGAAATGAATCCGGCCTGGTTTTCAGAAATGCCAGCCGGTTTCGCCTAAGGCTTGGGCGGAGGGACCAGCAGATCCTAAAATATTTTTCCTCCATTTTATTTTTGTATTTAGCAAGGCAGAAAAGTCCCTGTCTCCATGGGAAGGAGAATCACAGCACATCCTAGCAACAAAAAATAATTTGTTAAGCAGTGCTTCAACTCATTTATTCAAATCCAGGGACCCAGATCCAAGCTAGCTGCCCTCCTTTCTTTGCCTTTTTAAAACTGTTTGGGCCTAGCTTTTGTTTCCGTTTTATTTCGTCCATGCCAGTCCCCAGCGCAGGCCTCTTCTTGGCACTTCCTAGAAGCTGGCATGGCAGAGGATAAAGCCGACTGCATTTCAATCTGCCTTCTTACCAACCTGCTTTTCACTGACAAAGGCAAGTCTTAATCCTCAACGCCCAGCATTACGGCTGAGAAATCAAATATGGGAGATTAGGAAAATTCTTCGAAGAAAGCATATTCGACTCCTTTTTTTTTTATAAAGTCTCAAAGCCTCCCGGGCAAATCTCCCCCAATTTTCACAAAAAGCCTGGGAGTTTGACACCCATCATAATAAATAACAATTATTATCGAGTCCTTCCGAAGCATCTGGCTTTTTCTTTTTTTTTTTTTTGTTTAATTTGATTTATATGCCACCCTTCTCCGGAGACTCAGGGCAGCTTACAGTGCGTTAAGCAATAGCCTTCATACTTTTGTATATTTTTATACAAAGTCAGCTTATTGCCCCCACAAACTGGGTCCTCAATTTACCTACCTTAGAAAGGATGGAAGGCTGAGTCAACCTTGAGCCTGGCAAGATTCGAACTTACTTTAATTGCAGACAGCTGGTGTTAAATTACAGTGCTTTTAGTCTGCAGAGCTATCCAGGCTCCAGGCTTTAGGCTAATGTTGTTTGATAATATTAAAGGTATTCATAGTTAGAACAATTAACCAGTGGAACGACTTGCCTCCAGAAGCTGTGGATGCTCCAACATTGGAGGCTTTTTTAAGAAGAGACTGGGCAACCATTTGTCTGAAGCGGTATAGTGTTTCCTGCCCGAGCGGGGAGCTAGACTAGAAGATCTCCAAGGCCCCTTCCAAATCTGTTATTCTGTATTGTCAGAGACTGTAAACTGTTCCAAGTAAAGCTGCCTTTTGCAATTGGCTGATGATTTTTGTCAATGCCCATAGTATTGAACATCTGATGTTCCAGATGTTTTAGGATCATCTCTCGCTTATTACAATTGGCATTTTTAAAACAGTAATTTTGTTCTCCCCATTTTTATAAATTGCTCAAGGCAGTGGGCACACCCCATACTCCTTCCTCCTTCTATTTTCCCCAACTGCAACAACAACAACAACCCTGTGAGGTGGAACTGGCTGAGAAGGAGTGGCCCAAAGTTACTCAGCTGGCTTTCATACCTAAGGCAGGACTAGAACTCACGATTCCCTGGTTTTCTTTTCTGGTGCCTTAGCCACTAAATTAAACTAGCTCTCTTTCATAAGAATATTTTATAAAGAATAAAATAAAGAATAAAAAAATATTTTTATATATATATTATTATTTTTCTATCGAGGCACCTGGTCTACCCAGCATGTGGGAGGGAGCATACTGCTTCCCTTTAGTCTTTCAGCTCCAATCCAGGAGCCCTCAAGCAGTCGCATTCACGACAAACCATTTTATACCAAATTTATATTTCGCTGATAAAGAAATAAAGGGAGGCTAGTATAGATCTATTTCAAGCTATTTAGCTCTCATCAGCTAGCCATACCCTTACTTGGATTCGAACTTGGGCTGCTGGCAAGTTAGGCAATTGTTTTAACCTGTGAGTCACATATATATATATCATGTATTATGTGTGTTATGCACATGTTTGGGTAGATATATACACTTTCTCCTGAAAGCAGGCAATAGAATTTCATTTTTAATGTGGACCGGTGTGCTCGCAGAAAAAAAAAAAATGACAATAAAGTTATCTTCATTCTTTTAGCTTGCTTTCTTTTGCCACCAATCTTACTAGGGTACTTCTATTAGCAGGTTTTTATATTGTGTTATTTCTACAACCACGATCCAGGCCTTTTTGTCCGATCAACAATTTTTAAGCTGGGCTGTGTTATGCAACAAGCGTGTTTATCTGTTTGAATTTTAAGAGTCCCAGAGCACTTTCCCTTCTTCATTTTTTATCACTTTATCCCCATCATCAGTCCTGTTTTAATACCCCGCATCATGCTTCCCCCGCTCCATCATGATTATTATCATCCCTTATATCTTGTAATAAAATCACTACCTTGATTGATTGATTGATTGAATTTGTACACCGCCCTACTTCCAAAGGACTTAGGGCGGTGAAGGCCAGATAAAATACATATTGATTGATTGTTCCTGGTTGCTTATTTGTTCCCTATGACTATCATTAAGCGTTGTACCTTATGGTTCTTGATGAACATATCTTTTCTTTTTATGCACACTGAGAGCATATGCACCAAGACAAATTCCTTGTGTGTCCAATCATGCTTGGCCAATAAAATTCTATTCTATTCTATTCTATTCTATTCTATTCTATTCTATTCTATTCTATTCTATTCTATTCTATTCTATTCTATTCTAGTTATGTATTCTCCACTCTACTCTACTCTACTCTACTCTACTCTACTCTACACTTTACGTACACAGAGAGCTCATGCACCGAAGACAAATTCCTCGTGCATCCAAATCACACTTGACCAATCAAGAATTCTATTCTATTTTATTCTGTTATATTCAAATATTCAGATAGCGTTTATACTTATATATGTTATCTAACAGCGCTTGACAAAATCAATACAAAATCAATAAATAATAAAATATTAGAATTCACCCTCATTATTAGTAGTATGAATTTTTAAAATGCAGTAGTATCAAAGTCGTATGACTTTTTAAAATGGGTGTATGTGTGTTTTAATTCGCGGGGCAAATTTTTATATTCAATAAAATATAAAAAATATTTATAGCCAATGTCACCTTGCTGTGCCCAGGGGTAGGTGTGGGTGCTCCCACCCTCTGGAATGAATTACCTACTGAGCTCCGGACGGCTCCTGATCTCCGCTCCTTCCGTCGGGACTTGAAGACTTTTGGCTTTTCAAACAAATAGGTTGAGACTGATTCCGGGCTTTATTATTTACTACCAATTAATTATTTGGATTAAATTATGATTTTATTGTACTTGTTTCTTAACTTGTGTTCACCGCCCTGAGTCCTTCGGGAGAATGGCGGCATATAAATACATGTAATAAATAAATAAATAAATATTCGATTTTAATTGGTTTTAAATTTTATAAGTCTATGTGTTTTAATGTGGCTGTACACCGCCTTGAGTCCTTCGGGAGAAGGGCGGTAGAGAAATCTAATAAACTTAAACTTGAACTTGACCTCATTGCTGTGTACGTAGCTCTTTTGTTTGTTTCCCTTCCTGCACACTGGACAGTTTTTTTTTTTTTTTTTTGGACAGCTATTCCAGAGAGTTTTGTAACCATGACTCAGGATTGAACACCGGGGCCAACCACGCGGAAGCGCACACAACCACACCACACCACACCACACCACACTAATCGAAGAGGCCAGAACAAGCTGTGCCACTAAGGAAAGGCGGATGGAAAAATGCCAAAAAAAAAAAAAAAGTACTTTTGCTGAGCCAAAGGAGGGGGTGGCAAAGACTCAAAAGACAGGCTTTTAAGTAGAAATAAATCCATGCTCCACAAATAAACACAAGTTACACAACCAGCATTTGCTCCTGTTTTCTCCTGCCATCCTCAAGCCTTTGCTTGTCTGATGGGACCAAAGGACCCTCCAGATGTTGCAAAGGGAATCTGGGGCTTCCTTAAAATCCCCCCCCCCAAAATCCCCAATTTTGGGGAAGAACCCCCCCCCTTCTCCCCAGGGAATCCCAGAAAGGTGGGGAAGCCCCCCCCCCTCCGCTCCCCACGTCAGATCCCCCCCCTCCCCACCCCCCTCCCCCCCCCAAGAAAGCAGTCCCCGGACTTACGACGGCTCAAGATCTTCTTCCATGGCTCCTCAAGAAGGAACGCATCGCAACAGCTGGGCGGGGAAGGCGGGGGGGGGGTGTCGTTCAGAGCGGGGGCGTGCCCAGCTTTCTGGCAAGGGGCGGGGCGGGGCGGGGCTTACATTTTATGAATGGGGTTGGGCGGTTGTGAAAAAAAAGATTGGTTGGGGGGTGGGGGGGGGGCGGTTGTGGAACGTTCCTGCTGGGCTTGGAATTTGGAAGGGGAGGGCGGCGGCGGGAGGGAAGCCTCCAAAAGAGAGCGCGGCAGCCCTCCCTGGTGCTCCCTCCTGCCTGGGGGTGGGTCGGTGGGCGGTCTGTGGGCGGAAAGCTGAGGGAGTGTGGGGGGGGGGAAGGAAAGGAGAGAGGCGTCACAAAGAGGGGAGGAGCCTGGGGGGAGGCTTGATTGACAGGGGGGGCGTCGTGTGGGGGGGGGGCTGGCCCCAATGGCAGGTGCTGTTACAAACCAGAAGAGGGATTCCTGTGTTGTCTTGCCGTTTGGCCAGAAGGGGCGCTAGAATAATCATTAGGGGGGAGGTCTCCAAACTCTTGGCCCCCTTTCAAGACTGACGGACTTCAACTCCCAGAATCCCTCAGGCAGCTTTGTTTCCCCCCCCCTCCAGGCCCAGAGGAATGGAATTGCCTGGCTGAGGGATTCTGGGAGTTGAAGTCCGCCAGTCTTGAAAGGGGCCGAGTTTGGAGGTTCCCCCCGGATCTTGACGTTGTATGCAAGAAGGCAGGTTTTCCCCAGCGGATTGGGGGTCTCTATTTCCTGCGCCCCACTTTGGAATGGAATGGAATGGAATGGAATGGAATGGAATGGAATGGAATAGAATAGAATAGAATAGAAAATATATAGAAGAGAATAGGAAAGAGACTAGAATAGAATAGAAAATAGAGAATGGAATGGAATGGAATAGAATAGAATAGACTAGAAAATATATAGAATAGGAAAGAGACTAGAATAGAAAATAGAGAATGGAATGGAATGGAATGGAATGGAATAGAATAGAATAGAATAGAATAGAATAGAATAGAAAATATATAGAAGAGAATAGGAAAGAGACTAGAATAGAATAGAAAATAGAGAATGGAATGGAATGGAATAGAATAGAATAGAAAATATATAGAATAGGAAAGAGACTAGAATAGAATAGAAAATAGAGAATGGAATGGACTAGAATAGAATAGAATAGAATGGAATGGAATGGAATGGACTAGAATAGAATAGAATAGAATAGAATAGAATAGAATAGAATAGAATAGAATAGAATAGAATTATTTATTGGCCAAGTGTGATTGGACACACAAGAAATTTGTCTTTGGTGCATACGCTCCCAGCGTACATAAAAGAAAAGATACATTCATCAAGAATCATAAGGTACAACACTTAATGATAGCCATAGGGCAATCATTAAGCAATCAGGAAATTATATCAATATAAATCATAAGCAACAAAGTTACAGTCATAAGTGGAAGGAGATGGGTGGTGGGAACGATGAGAAGATTAATAGTAGTGCAGACTTAGTAAATAGTTTTGACAGTGTTGAGGGAATTATTTGTTTAGCAGAGTGATGGCGTTCGGGGGAAAAACTGCTCTTGTGTCTAGTTGTTCTGGTGTGCAAATAATTACTATTATTCCTTTCTTCCTTCCTAGTATCTATCTCTTCCCACTTATTACTATAACCATGTTGTTTGTCTCTTTCAATTTATAGCTTTTGTTTGTTTCCTAGTATGATTTGATAGCTTATTAGTAACCTTGACTACCACTAAGTGTTGTATCTTTTTATTCTTGATGAATGTATTTTATTCTCTTTATGTACACTGAGAGCATATACACCTAAGACAAATTCCTTGTGTGTCCAATCACACTTGGCTAACAAAGAATTATATTCTATTCTATTTAGTTATTTATGGATGGATGGATCAGAGAAAAGGATGAATGGATGGATGGGAGGAAGATCAGAGAGAATGAAGGGTGGGAGGGTCAGAGAAAGATGGATGGGTCAGAGGAAAAACTGAATGATTTGAGAATCTACATAAGTATATAATTAATGATACTTAATGCTTTTATAAAGTATATTGTAAATTTTTATTTTTTTATACTTATATTTCTGCATTGTAACTCCTGGAGGAATTTATCCCCTAAATTCGTTTATTTAGAGGCCTAAAACCCAAAGGAATGAAAGATTTGCTTTTTAAGTTTCTTTAAGCAGACACCCACTATTAATAAGTTCATTCATTTTCACCCCAGGGATAGAACCAAAAAGCGCACGCGCAATGATGACTGTACCACGCGTGCGTAGAAAGCGATTCCCAGCCAACAAACCGTTTCTCGGCTCATCGGACTATCCCACGCATGCGTCACCGGTCAAAGATTGACCCACTACGCATGCGTACCAGTCTGCCCACACCGACTTGACGTTGGCTTCTGCGCTACGCATGCGCGTGTCTCAAAGCGACCCCGGAAGCTTTTTGCGCTCGCTTCCGGCCACTCAAGCAAACGAAGCCTGGGCAGTGTGTCCGCCGTCGTTATGTCGGGTTCGGCGTCTGGGTCGTCCGGCTCCGGAGCGAGCTCGGTGACCTCCGTGGTGCGGCGCTTCCTGTCCGAATACAGCAGCGGGACGCCGAGCCGCCTGAAAGTGCTGGACGCCTATCTGCTCTACGTCATGCTGACGGGGGCCTTGCAGTTCGGCTACTGCCTCGGCGTCGGCACCTTCCCCTTCAACTCTTTCCTCTCGGGCTTCATCTCGGCTGTGGGCAGTTTCATCCTGGGCGGTGAGGCGCTTTCTGACTGGGTCGGGGTAGGGCCCAGTGGGTTTGCGCATGCGCGGCGGTCCCCGTGGTAACCCGTTGCCTTTGCGCGGCAGGTGGAGGTTCTGGCGTTGCCATGGTAACCGCCACCCACCCCCATTGGCGAGTTTTCAACTGGGGGGGCGGGTGTTTCTATGTCGCTATGGCAACGTTCCTTGAGGGGGGACTTTGCGGGTGCCATGGCAACATAGGTAATCCTCGATTTACAACAGTTCAGTTTTCAAAGTTACTACAGCGCTGAAAAAAAAATGACTTTATGACCGTTTTTCACACTTAACAACCGTTTTTCACACTTGTAGCGTCCCCTGGGTCACTGGATCAAAATCATATTGATTGCAGTGTCCCGGGATCCGTGATCCCCTTTTTGCGACCGTCTGACAAGCAAAGTCAAGGGGGGGGGGAAGCCAGATTCACTTAACAACCGGGTGACGTAACTTTGACAATTGTAGTGATTCACTTAACATAATATGGGGCAAAACTCACTTAACCGGTGTTTTCACTTTGCAACATAAAGGCTGGGCACAATTGTGGTCGTAAGTCAAAGACTTGCCTGTAGCCTGAGCTATATTTGAGAATATCACTAGAGACATTTTAATTTGAACTATGAGAATATGGGGAAAAAAGACTTTAATTAAAAGGTAGTCCTCAATTTATTGAGCCTCTAAATTTCTGTTGCAAAATCAACACAGTTAAGTGAGCTCTGACCCATTTTGCAACCTTTCGTGCCATAGTTCATTGAATCACTACAGTTATTAAGTGAATCATTTGATCATTAAATGAATCTGGCTTTCCCCATTGACTTTGCTTGTCAGGAACTTGCTGGAAAGGTTACAAAAGGTGATCGCTTCACCCTGGAACTGTACAACTCTCATAAATACGTGCCAGTTGGGATGTGTTTGAGTATTAGTAGCTCGGGTTGGTAGTTGGGCTGTTGGTTTGAGCTCCGAGCTTGGCATTTTTTTTATAATATATATATATATATATATTTTTAAGACAGGCAAACATATAATAATACATCAATCCTCCCTTCCCTGTGACGCCTCGGTGTTATCTTCTAGGCTTCTTTTCCATCTTCCATGAGTTTCTTCTATCTACACATTCATCCGAACTATTCTAACATTTCATTTTGAAATCAATATTATAGTCATCATTTGTACTCAATTATAGTATCAATCATTTATATCTCTTTTCCAACCAACTATAAAAATAATTCTATGTTTTAAAATATTCTGATTCCTCCTTATCTTTAATCATCAAAGTTAATCTATTCATTTCTGCACAGTCTAATTTTTTTTTAATTACTTCTTCTTCCAAGGGTATTTTCTCTGATTTCCAATTTTGAACATACAGAATTCTTGCAGCTATTATTACTTGTATAATCAAATTTCCTTACTAATTTTGTATTTTGATTGCAAACATTTCATCACCCTTCGAGGAGACATCGTCAGTACGCTTTGAATTGTGCTCGTCTGTCAGATCACTGGTCTTTAAATACCTATTTATAAAGTATTTTAAGTATGGAGTTAAATACTGATTTAAAGACTGATGTTCTGACAGAGGAGCACAATTCAAAGCACACTTGACGATGTCTCCTCGAATGGGGACAAAACGTTTTGCAACCAGATTGCCAAGCTTGGAGCTCAAATCAACAGCCCAACTACCAGCCCAAGCTACCCAAATTGCCAAGCTCAAACCAACAGCCCAATATGCCAGTTGCCAAACCTCCCGATTTGGATCATGTGACCATGGTTGTGATATTGCAAGTGTGAAAACTGATGAGTCACTTTTTCAGTGCCATTGTAACTTCGAAATATCTAAATGATTGCTTGTGAGTAGAGGATGACCTGTACAGTGTAATTTAACTTGTATCATGATATAAGATTAGTGTACTAGATTAGCTACTGTATCTTGCAATGCTAAAGCCAATTTTAAGGTTATTGTATTTTGAAAGCACGTAAAAAGTGCGAGTAGAAAAATAGGGACCATCTTTGGTGGGGAGGTAAACAGTGTTCCGTGCGCCTTTGGTGTTTAGTCATGCCGGCCACATGACCACAGAGACGTCTTTGGACAGCGCTGCCTCTTCGGCTTTGAAACAGAGATGAGCACCGCCCCCTAGAGTTGGGAACGACTAGCACATATGTGTGAGGGGAACCTTTACCTTTTACCTTATTTAACTGGATGATTTCTCATTCAGCCCTCTTCTGCTATTTTTCCTCTAGTGTTCCATTAAAACGGGTGTCAAACTGGTGACCCGCGGCCTGGATATGTCATGCGCAGGTCACGCCCACCCCAGCTCCACAAATGGGGAAAAAAAAATGGGAAATGGGAAAAAACAAAATGTCATGTGACCGCAAGATGACACAGCGAGTTTGACACCATTAAAAACTGTGTTTTTCCTTCCTTTTTTTTTTCTCTTTTCTATAGTTTGCTTGAGGATTCAAATCAACCCACAGAACAAGGGAGAATTTCAAGGAATCTCACCAGAACGGGCCTTTGCAGACTTCCTTTTTGCTAGTACAATCTTACATCTCGTCGTCATCAATTTTGTAGGCTGATGAAAGAGGTATGTACACCTTTTAAGCACGGGGGGATATTTTTCAGAAGAGAAGATTTGTTTGTAGAAAATAAGAGGTTACCAAAAAAAAATTTCAGGAAGCAATTTTGTGAAATGTCCCCTTTTGGGGGTAGCAAATCGTTGCTCTCTGAAAAGTGGGAAACCTGCCACCCAGAGTAACCTGGGAATGTTTCAAGGGCAGAGCAGCTGCCACCAATTCTCAAACAACCCATCTCGTCTTTGAAATGACCATTTTATGCTGAAGGAGGGGACATTTTGCAAAAAAACCAGTGTTATGCTTAGATCAGTTCCAGCTGAAAATTTTGTAGGAGGCATAGTTATAGCCTCTCATACCCTCTCTAATTATCAGTAGCTTTTTAAAATGAGATTTCAGATGCTGGGTTGGGTGATGTAGGAGCAGTGGTGAGATTCAAATAATTTAACAACCAGTTCTCTGCCCTAATGACTGGCTGGGTGGGCATGGCCATGGTGGGTGTGGCCAGGGGGTGCGACAGGCAGTACTCATCCTCCTCCACACACCCCCGGGAGCAAAAACGGGTTGGGGGGGCTGAACCGCACCCCGTTTGGGGCCTAGGAGGCCTCCCTGCATTTACCTGGGACCGAAAATGGGGCGTGTGGGGACTGCTGGAAGGGGCAGGGCCAGCCAGCAGTTTAATTACTGGTTCGCCGAACCGGCTGAATCCCACCACTGTATAGGAGTCAAGACCACCCAATACATGTTTTTCTATTTTTATGTTATTTTTAAATGGTGCTTTTTAATTGAAATATTCACTGTACCACAGACCCCTTGCAGAATAATATTCTTTGAATCCTTTCTATGTAGTGGTCTTTTTATCACGTTTTCTGGGAGCCTATTAGTCTTCCCCCAAATTTAGATCTGAGTGCTGGTACTAGAAGTTCTAAAATCATCCAGACTGAAGCTACCCTCCACAACAGGCAACACGCCATGAAACTTTGACCTCGGCTTCATTGCAGAGGATGTAGAGCAGTGCTTCTCGACCTTAGCAAATTTAATTTGGGTGGATTTCAACATTTCCCCATGACTGGCTGTGGAATTCTGGGACTTGAAGTTCATACAACTTGTCTGGGTTGAGAAACAATGTTGGCGTATTTCAAATAACCTTGTACCTATGTACCAGTTGGGGCCCCAGTGGGGGATCGGCGCAATGGAGGTGGTTGATTGAATAATAACACCTACTCTGCCCTGCCCTCCCCATGTGTCCTTAGGTTTTAATGTTTGATTTTAACATTTTATTTTTTAACTGAGATGTAACTGTAAACTGCTCAAAGTTACCTTACGGTAAGATGGGTGGCTAATAAATTATATACATACAAACATACATACATATATACATACATACATACATACATACATACATACATACACCAATGAAAGATTCTGTATGTTCAGCTAATTCATTGAGTCATTTAGACGTAACGGTAGTATCTTACAGAAGGAGACATCTATATCCTTTCCTGGAATGTTACAGGTTCTAAAGCAGGGATGTCACTCGCGATGTATCGTGACTTTTTCCCCCTTCGCTAAACCAGGGGTGGGTGTGGCCAGCGCATGGCATCCTACGATCTGTATGATACATTGCACCCTTACATAGGTGTGAAATCTCTTATAATGATATTTTATTTTTATTTCTTTTAGTATCTCTGTTCTTAAATCATTTTTAGATCCAGTTATACTTCTGTCACGTGTTTGGATCTGCAGTTACTGTTTTTCTGAGATACATAGAAAGATGGACAGGCATTTTTATTTATTTACCAAGGTTGTATGCTGCCCATCTCAGCGAAGCGGTGATAGATAGATAGATAGATAGATAGATAGATAGATAGATAGATAGATAGATAATAAAATTGAATGATTGATTGATGCTGGGTATAATATTAGTACATGTAATTAGCACACTGAGATGTGATTAAGTTTGTTTCTCTTAATCTGTCTTTACTCTGTTATTTATCCATAAACAAATAATGCATCTGGCCTTATGTGAGACATACTATGAGTTCTTGCCTTGTGTGGCATTTTCAAACTAAAATTCAGCACATTGAATTGGTGGTATCAGTCACTACTTTCCTACAAAGCATGGAATTTGAGGTGAATAGTTATGAGTGGGAAGCTCCAAAACATTTTCCATAGGCAATCTAGAGAAAAGAGGAATGAATACAGTGCACGATCATGAACCTAGTAAGATTAATATGTGGTTGAATTTTCAACAAAAGTAGTGATGTGACAACAAACAAGATACTCACTCCTGAAAAGCAATTGTACCTTCATTTTCTTTTGTAGACTTTCCTGGACTTCTCTTTTTTTGCTGAAGACTGGTTGGACAACATTCCAGATTCCAGTTTGTTTCCTAACAAGAAATAGACTAAGGATCAAAATCATTGAAGGAATTGGCCGCTCCCTGTTATGTCTCAATAAATTCACTTTTGTTACTTTTTCTGTCACGTGTTTGGATCTTGACAACAGTTAGAAAACCACAACAGTGTTGGCAGGGTTTGAGTAGACGACTCTTCTGTATCCTCGGATTTATTAAGGATATTTCAGATAGTTGCCGTGGCACCTTATTTCTGCAGCCAGCTGAATGTGCATTTATTTCTTCCCAATCTATCATACGCTTTGTTCTTGTTGCCTAGATGTTGGAGATGGTTCTAAAAGCGTCGACAATGCTAGCATTTCATCACTTTCCCCTTTATTTTGCTGCCATCTGATGTTTGTTTAGAATAACTGCATTGTCAAACGTCTGTCTTCGTGACTACCTCACACGGGGATAAAGGATTACGAAGTTAGTTGTATAAAAAGCAGAGGAGTTTCTCTGTACGTTTGCAAGAAGACAATATGGTTCTACTTCTGCTCGTAGGTTTTCAGCTTCCTATGCGAAAACGCACTAGCCTTGACATCTTTCCGCAAAGCTAAATAAAGTGGCAAAAAAAAAGTAATTTAAAAATGCATCCAAATCTCACATCTAGGGATTTGCAAGCTACCGTGTTTTCCTGAAAATAAAACCGGGTCTTATATTAATGTTTGCTCAAAAAAGACGCATTAGGGCTAATTTTGAGAGAAATACAGGCACTAAATGCGTCCGTCTGGCTGACTATCTTAACTCAGGCTTATTTTCGGGGTAGAGCTTATATTACGAGCACCCTGTGAAATCATGCTAGGGTTTATTTTCCAGTTGGGTCTTATTTTCGGTGAAACGTGAAAGTTCAAATTCCTAGCAGGTAAAATAGTCTTCGCATGAACGTACAATTGTGTGTGAGGTCCAGGGGTGGGCTGCTGGGGGTTCATAGGGGTTTGGGAGAATCTCTAGCTAAGATTCTGTGCAGTTCAGAGAACCCTCAAATCCCACTCCTAGCTGGCCCCGCCCCTCCCAGGATTCCCCACGTGGCCCGTTTTGGATGCAGGTAAGTGCAGGGTGCGCGTGGAGGCTCGGGGAGGGTGAAAAACGGGCCTAGCGAAAGTTTGGGGAGGCCGTAAATGGGCCTTTTTCCAGCCTCCGGAGGCTGTTTTTGCCCTCCCGGAGGCTCAAAAAAAGCCTCTGGAGCCCGGGGAGGGCAAAAATGTCCCCACCCCACCCCCGTGGTGCAGGAGGCTGACTAAGCCACGCCCACCCAGCAACCAGATAGAGAACCCCTTGCTAACATTTTTGAAGACAATCTGCTGAGCTCCCAAGTCACATTAAAATAACTTATCAAACATATTGTAAGCTTTCGATTTGAGCTTTATCCGATTTTGAGAAAAACTTTTCTTTCTTTTTGACATGTTAGATTTTCAGACCCACAATATCTAAGATGTCCCTGTATTTGCACCACATCATATTCACATCAGTCGTTGGGCTGCAAAATAATGTGATTTGGCTGTGGTTTCTACTCGGATATTGCTTCTGTATGAAACCAGAGGCCAAATTATACAGAATGCAGAAAGAGAAACTGGTCCCATTTACTATTAAGTTACCCAGTGTAGTTAGTGTTTAGCAATGGTAGGAGTTGGATTTTGCTGCAAGCGGTCTCAACTATTGCAACATCTACTTTGAAAGCAAAAATAATAATTGTATGTTAAATGTTTGTTCCTGCCTAACATGCTGGCTAGGGAATTCAACTTGAAACATGCCTAGATGTGCCAATTTGCCATTTTAGGTGCCTTAAGAGAAAAATAAAGGCAAATTAGGAGAGGATTTTAATTTTTTTCTAGGCTGAATGACAACTTTGTTGGATTGCTGTCGCTTGGCGGTCAGAAACTTGAAGAAACCATGGTCAGAGTTTAATTTATATTCCACCAATTGAGGGCAAATGGATGGAAATCTCAGTATCCTACATGTAAACTGAGGTTGCTTTAATTCCAGGTCAAACCTTAACCTGATTCTTGGAGGCTTTCCAGAACTTGCAGAAGAGACATTTATGTATTAAATTTATATGCCCCTCGGCAGGCATGTGCTATGGCTTATTTGACCTCATTTGCACAGTTAATGGATTTTTTTTCCCCCCAGTCTATGCTATGTGATAAACCCTGTTCCCAAGCTGTAATTACAGGATTCACATAGTGTGTTTTAACAGTAACAGCAACAGTAACAGGGACCTTGGAGGTTATCTAATCCAACCCCCTGCTCACGCAAATGACCTGTACTAGGGATTCGAACCGCCGAACTGGCGACCTTTCTGATCGACAAGCTCAGTGTCTTAGCCACTGAGCCATCTAATCAGGCACATAAGAAAGCGGGAATGGAAGTGTTTAAGCACCAGTGTGTTTATAACTGTGTCAAAGAGTTTCGCGCAATGTGCGCGAAACGGCTGTCCAGGAATCTGGACTGGTCATGTTGCATTGACCATTACAATCTAGATCTCACCTTCCAGAAAGTCGTCCAGATCTTTTTCCTTAAGTACTTCCTTAAAAGTCGTCCAGAAAGTCGTCCAGATCTTTTTCCTTAAGTACTTCCTTAAAAGTCGTCCAGAAAGTCGTCCAGATCTTTTTCCTTAAGTACGCCATCAAATGCTTTTCTCTCAAATGACATGTTTTGGGATCTTAACCCCCCCCCTCCCCAGAGAGCATTGGATCCTTGCTACCTGAGCAGGCAAAAAAATAACATATTCCACTCCAGAAATAAAATTATTTTGCTGGCTTTCATAGACTAGATCTTCCTCAAAGAGGTGCACAAGGGCTCTCTTTGTTCCAGTTTTGTTCTTTTTTTTGTTGTTTTTTTTTTTGTTGTTGTTGTTCTAAGTTGCCCCCAAATGAAGCAACCACAAAGTTATTCTTAGTCTTCGCAGGCCTTTTACTGGTGATATACTTAGCTACACCTCTCCGCCTCCTGCACCTGTGCATCTGGCCACGTTGTGGGTTTTCACCTTGACTCAACTTGAGGTGTAACGTTCTCCCCTCTCCGGTTTTCCGCCGGAACTCTGGCACGTGCCGGCTCTTTGTTCGATTTTGCAAAAAAAGAAAAACAACAACTTTTTCTAGAGGAAGCGGTCTCTGCGGGAAGAGCTTCAAACACCGGCCCGGATCGACTTGGCCGCTCTTGACGTCATGGAAGTCCTCAGGTGGGTTGGTGTTTTGACCCATTTTTAAAACCTGCCCCTTTTTCCGTTTCCTGCTTTTGTTTATTTCCTCTTGCTTTTAGCAAGGGTGAACTCCGCTGAGAAGATATTTTTAAAACTTAAAAAGGTAAATTGCGGCAGAGATGAAGGTTGACATAACACCTGGAGGATGTTAAAAATAGGCCCTCCAGTTTAAAATATCAGAAAAAAAAATGCTTTTGTTTTCCGTCATGGAGGGCTGAACAGTCAAACCTTAAACCTAATTACCCCCAGTTTATTTAATAAAAGTTCTTCTCTAATTCCTGTTGCTAAGAGAAAATCCAGTCGTCTTCAGAGACAAGTTTTAACACATACTTATGCATGCTTCAATTAAGTAATTGCAGAAGATTGCTTTAAGGCATGCTTTAATTAGGTAATTAGATAATGGCACGTTAGCGGGGATTGGCAGCCGCTTTTCCGTTGCTGTAATCTTTTTATTTATTTATTTATTTAAATTTATAGACCGCCCTTCTCCCGAAGGACTCAGGGCGGTGAACAGCCGAAATTAAGATACATATAATATAAAAGTTAAAAATAACTAAAATAAATCAAATCGATCGGCCTCCCAATTTAAAACCCCACATCTATACAATTTTTTTAAAAAACTAACCCATAAGACCTTTTAGGCTAGGCCGGCTTGGTGGAATAAAAAAGTCTTCAGGGCCTTACGGAAAGTACAGAGGTCCGGGATCAGTCGTATTCCGGGAGGGAGCTCATTCCAGAGGGCGGGTGCCCCCACAGAGAAGGCCCTCCCCTGGGGGCCGCCAGCTGACATTGCTTGACCGACGGCACCCTGAGGAGGCCCTCTCTGTGAGAGCGTATTGGCCGGAGGGAGGTTATTGATTGCAGAAGGCGGTCTCGTAAATACCCTGGCCCTAAGCCATGGAGCGCTTTAAAGGTGAGAACCAACACCTTGAAGCGCACCCGGAAGACCACTGGGAGCCAGTGCAGCTCGCGCAGGAGAGATGTTACATGGGAGCGCCAAGTCACTCCCATATTCACCCGCGTGGCCGCGTTCTGGACCAGTTGGAGCTTCCGGGTGCTCCTCAAGGGGAGCTCCATGTAGAGAGCGTTACAGTAGTCCAGGCGAGAAGTGACTAAGGCTGTGATGACTAACCTTTTTGCCATTGTGTGCCAAAAGTGGGGGGGGAGCGCGGAGGGGTCACACACACGCATGCCCACATCCATAATTCTATGCGCTTCGCCCCCCGTACTCCCTCCGTTTTTGACACGTGATGGCATGGTGGGCCCGGTAGGCCCGTTATTCGCTCTCCCCAGGCACCAGAGCCTTTCTAGGAGTCTGGGGAGGGCAAAAATGGCATTCCCCCCCCCCAGAGGCCCTCCGGAGGGTGGAAACAGTGTGTTTCCTGACTTCTGGTGGGCCCAGAAGGCCCGAAAATCAGCTGGCTGGCACACGCATGTGTGCCGGAGCTGAGCTCACGTGCCCACTGATATGGCTCCGCGTGACACCTGTGGCACCCGTGCCATAGGTTCGCCATCATGGGACTAGGGCATGCATGACTGTGCATAAGGAGTCCCAGTTATGTTTTAACTGGTTGGATTTTATAGTTTTTTAAATGATTGTACGTTTTTTTTTAAAAAAAATATGGATTGGGAACCACCCGGAGTTGGAAAAAATGGGCAGCTAACTCATCGTTTCAAATAAATAATGATTTGAATTTAAATGTATCCATTGGGCTACCTGGAGAAAATGCAGAATTATTTTGTAATGGAAGTCATGTCATCGTTGAAAAAAAAAACTGCCATAAGATGATTTCTGTTTTTTTAGCACCCAGAAACGAGAACAGGTCAAAACGAGAACCTTTTCGCCCTTGAAATGTTGCTGGTTCCAGCTCCTCTTTTTTTTTTTAGCACACCTTAATAAAAACACCACAAAAATTTTATGTCTGCTCCCTTATTTACATTCATCGCAGCAGTGGGTTTCACATATTTAGGGAAGAAAAACAAAATGCACAGGTACTGTATATGTGGCACCTTGCTCAATAGTAGTAACTGTGAGAGGGATCTTGGAGTCCTAGTGGACAACCATTTAGATATGAACCAGCAGTGTGCAGCAGCTGCCAAAAAAGCCAACACAGTTCTGGGCTGCACAAACAGAAGGATAGAATCAAGATCACGTAAAGTGTTAATACCACTTTATAATGCCTTGGTAAGGCCACACTTGGAATATTACATTCAGTTTTGGTCGCCACAATGTAAAAAAGATGTGGAGACTCTAGAAAGAGTGCAGAGAAGAGCAACAAAGATGATTAGGGGACCAGAGGCTAAAACATATGAAGAACGGTTGCAGGAACTGGGCATGTCTAGTTTAATGAACAGAAGGACAAGGGGAGACATGTTAGCAGTGTTCCAATATCTCAGGGGTTGCCACAAAGAAGAGGGAGTCAAATTATTCTCCAAAGCACCTGAGGGTAGAACAAGAAGCAATGGGTGGAAACTAATCAAGGAGAGAAGCAATTTAGAACTAAGGAGAAATTTCCTGACAGAACAATAAGTGGAACAACTTGCTTGCAGAAGTTATGAATGCTCCAACACAGGAAATTTTTAAGAAGATGTTGGATAACCATTTGTCTGAAGTGGTGTAGGGTTTCCTGCCTGGGCAGGGGGTTGGACTAGAAGACCTCCAAGGTCCCTTCCAATTCTGTTATTCTATTCTATTATAATATTCTTACCACCGGTTCAGTGCATGCGCCTTCCGCGAATGCGCCCAGCCCCAAATATATGGCTAAATAGAATGGCATTATGTCCAGGCAGGTGGGCACCCGCTGTCACCGCTACCAGTTCGCCTGAACTGGTTCGAACCGGCTGAATACCACCTCTGATCCATCAACTTAAATGTGTATTTCTGAGAAATTGCTTGCATGCTCTGTGATCCAAAGTGAAGGAAAACCTACACCCCCACCCCAAAAAAATGTCACACTCTTGGAGAAGGCAAAGTCCACATTCTGGACAGAGAAGACTGCTGGTTTGAAAGAGGATTCAAAGAGGCCATCTAGGTTAAAATTGAACAGCCCTCGCTCAACAGAGGGGGAGGGATACAACATCACCTATCTCCTGTTTACAACACAGTCCTTTCAGCAGTTCCAAGAAGGTTCCACACTCATCTGCACTCTTCAGGTGACCCTGAGGGCACGGATCAACTACCAAGTGGCCTCAGTGACTCTCAGAGAGAGTGCTAATGACCAGATGACTGCAAAGAATATAAATCCTTCCTTTCTCCACCATTCAGTCAGAATTGAAGAAGCTTTGTGGATGAGAAGTGAAATGCCTTCAAGGAAAAACAAAGCCTTTTGAAAAATCACCTTTGGGACTATGCCCCCTAAGTCATCTGGGGTGGTAATATCCAGGAATTTATATGTGCCTATTATTAAAGGCTGCTGGAAATGTACAAGTATCCAAATAGATACTGAATGAATGAATGGATGGTTGAATGAATGAATGAATGAATGAATGAATGAATGAATGAATGAATGGTAGGTACACCTTTTTATTGCACTGTTATGAGAGTAACTAATGACATATATTTATTTATTATTTTATTTATTTATTTATTTATTAGTCATATTTCTATGCCGCCCACTCTCCGAGGACTCTGGGCGGCTTACACCAAAGACAGTATACTAAATAGCATATTGCCCCCAACAATCTGGGTCCTCATTTTACCCACCTTGGAAGGATGGAAGGCTGAGTCAACTTTGAGCTGGTGAGATTTGATCCGCTGATGTGCTGAACTAGCAGTCAGCTGAAGTAGCTGCAGTACTGTACTCTAACCACTGCTCCACCTCGGCTCTTAATTATCATAGCATTATTGGCCCTGCACAGTTCTTAAAATCCAGACCTTGGCCCAATATCAAATAATAGATTATCTTTCACAAATGGCTGTCCGACATTTGATTAAGGACATCCCAGTTAAGTGAATTCCACCATTCTTGCTGTTCCATTTCTTCTATTCTTAAACTGGCTGAAACCCAGTGATGGGTTTCAACCAGTGTTACCACCGGTTCGATTCATGCACGCGCTTCGTTCACCATCACCACTCACCATCGCCGCTACCGGCTCGCCTGAACCAGGCTGAACCAGTAGAAAAATGAATTCCGATGAATTCCACCCAGATTTACCTTGTAGCATATGATTTTTATTTTGATGCTCTGAAATTTAAATGTACCTCCTTCATTTCATGTTTTTCATAACACTGGCCATTTTCAATGTCTATAGCTTCATAAAAAGAGGCAGCTAGGATCCTTTCCAGTACCTCAGGGGCTGTCACAAAGAAGAGGGAGTCAAGCTTTTCTCCAAAGCATCTGAGGGTAGGACAAGAAGCAATGGATGGAAACTAATCAAGGAGAGAAGCAACCTAGAACTAAGGAGACATTTCCTGACAATTAATCAGTGGAACAGCTTGCCTCCAGAAGTTATGAATGCTCCAACACTGGCAGTTTTTAAGAAGATATAGGATAACCATTGTCTGAAGTGATGTAGGGTTTCCTGCCTGGACTAGAAGGCCTCCAAAGTCCCTTCCAACTCTGTTATTCTATTCTAAAGCCAACAGATTTAAAGACGTAAATTGAAGAAGCTTCTTTGGGTGTAAAAAACAGCAAAACAAGTTCTTCCTCACTTACTGGTATGCTCAGTTTGAATACAGTGGTTTGTTCTGGGAAAACAAAACTACAATTACATTTGTCTTGTGCTTTTACTGAAAACCTCTTTGTGTAGGCGTCGATGGAATTTTATATGATTCAGCCCTGAGCAAACTTTCTAGAATCGCGCCCACCTATTTAATCTGGTTTAAATACCAAGATTGCAAAACTTAACACAAGAAGTCAAGTCACAAAGAGTTTCTAGAAATGAATATGAAAAAAAAAACCCAGATCACAACTGCTGTGATAGTTGTTTCGGTATCAAATAATACAACTTTTAAACCTTTGGAGTCGGATGCTGTAGGGAAGCTTCATTGTTGACTAAATCCAGTTGAGTAAGCGTTGACAGTTGGGGATTACTATTTTTTTTTTTTAAGGAACTTCTGGCTCAGATATTTCTAGCACTTTTTGTTCAAATATATAATACTCTTGACATCAGCACCGTGAACAACTGAAACTGAGTTTGCTCATTGGTTCAGCTGATAAAACAGGATTGGCATTAAGTCTTCAAATCTGATTTTTTTTTTATTTATTTATTTAGATTTCTCTCAGACTCTGTGGTCCTGTTCTGGGCCTTCTCTGTTCTTTTAACCTCAGATTGCAATACTTTTAGGTGTTGGTACAATATTACAAAAATTGCCTGTGTAACTTCAGTCTCTTTTCAGATGTTCAAAAATATGTGAACTTTATTTTTTTTTAAACAAAAAAGATGGTTAACTCAATAAGAGAGTTGTGAAAATATTTACAGACCCCTCGCATCCTGGACATAAATTGTTTCAACCCCTACCCTCAAAACGATGCTGTAGAGCACTGCACATCAGAACAACTAGACATAAGGACAGTTTTTTTCCCATCACTCTCTAAACTCTGCTAATGGATGTTTTAGTTTTTAATGTAAGGGCCAAATTATTTAATATGTTTTAAACTGTTTTTAAATTTTATGGATATATGTATTTTATTGTGGCTGTGCACCGCCCTGAGTCCCTTGGGAGAAGGGCGGTATAAAAATTTAAATAATAAATAATAAACAAATAAACAAATAATTCCATCAACACTGTCAAACTACTCACTAAGTGCATGACTCTTAATCTTCTCCTCATTCCTATCACCCATCGCTTCCCACTTATGACTGCATAACTATAACTTTGTTGCTTGTATCCTTATACCCTTACCCTAGATTGTTTCCTAGTATGATTCGATTGCTTATTTGTACCCTATGACTATCATTAAGTGTTGTACCTTATGTTTCTTAACGAATGTATCTTTTCTTTTTATGTACACTGAGAGCATATGCACCAAAGACAAATTCCTTGTGTGTCCAATCACATTTGGACAATGAAGAATTCTATCTATCTGTCAGTCTGTCCGTCCGTCCATCCATCCATCCATCCATCCATCCAATCCATCCATCCAATCTATCTAATCTATCCATCTATCCATCTATATCCATCTATATCCATTTATCCACCTACCCACTTACCCACCTATAGCTGGCTCTATAGGCAGAAAGGGAAATGCAAATCCTAGATGCTTGTCGGAGCTAATTTGGTTGAAGTTTGGACTGCTTTGGGCTGATGCAGTGAAGGGGCTTACGTTGGGCAATTCCTATTGTGGCTTAATGGCTTTAATCCTGGTTTGGATCTTGAGTGAGGGGGCTAATCCTACCATTCTGCCTTTGTTCAGACTTCGCTGCAAGGAGTTTCAAAATAGCCTGTCTTGAATGGATAACCAAATCTGCACCTTCTAAAAGGTGCCTCCTCAGTTTTTGTTTGGGGGCAAGGAGATTGAGGCTGCTTCCTGCCTCTAAAAAAACACCTTTTTCCATTTCTCATTTAGGGAAATATAATATTCTGCCTTTTAAAAATATTCCTCAAAATATTTAATTCTTCTACGAGGGTGTGGGAGCTCTTCCACATAAGGAAGAACATTGAGACAAATAAAAAAATGTAAGTGGGTTGGCACACAAGGACATAAAATCTGGGCTTCCTCATTTAAATAAGATAAACCACATTATGGAATATTATAGACCTATAATATATTACTACTAATTAATCAGTGACTTCCCTCCCGCAATTCTAGGTGTTCAAATACTGGAAGATTTTAAGAAGAGTTTGGACAGCCATTTGTCTGAAATGGTATAGGTCAGTGGTGGCTAACCTTTTTGCCGTTGTGTGCCAAAAGCAGGGGAAGTGTGTGGGGGGGGGTCGTGCACATGCGTGCCCACACCCATAATTCAATGCACCCCGCTCATGCGTGTACGATCTCCCCCGCTCCCCCCGCTTTTGGCACGCAATGGCATGGTGGGCCTGGTAGGCCCATTTTTCGCCCTCCCCAGGCTCCAGAGGCTTTCTAGGAACCTGGGGAGGGCAAAAACGGCCTTCCCCATCCCTCTGGAGACCTGAAACAGCCCATTTGCCGACTTCTGATGGGACTGCAAGGCCCGTTTTTCACTCTCCCCAGGCTCCAGAGCCTTTCTAGGAGCCTGGGGAGGGCAAAAAATGGCCTCCCACACCCCTGGAGGTGCTCAGGCGGCCGGAAATGGCTCATTTCCCAACTTCTGGTGGGCCCGGAAGGCCCAAAAATCAGCTGGCTGGTACGCGCATGTGTGCCAGAGCTGAGCTAGGGCAACACTCGCATGCCCACCGCTATGCCTCCGTGTGCCACCTGTGGCACGCGTGCCATAGGTTCGCCATCATGGGTATAGGTCCTCCTGCTTGACCAGGGGGTTGGAGTAGAAGATCTTCAAGATCCCTTCCAAGTCTGTTATTCTGTTATCTTTGTAAACCATAATGAGTTTATTTGTTCTTGATTGAGAGGGAAGACGTAACAACGATCCTGAATAGTAAACCATGAGTCACACACATACACACATTCCAATATGCATTTTTATTACACTGTAAATGTTTTAATACACAATATTCAGAAGACGGTATAGTACATTAGAACAATGCAAGAAGTTGGGTTGATAAGCTGCGTAGATGTTTTTAAAAGCTGATCCACGAAAGATTTAAAAAGTGAAGCTGTTTTGTTTAAAAAATCCAAGAAGGCAATCGGGAAAGCTGGTAGTATGTTTCTATCCAGTCAAATATTGAAGTCCTAGATGATTCTTCCACAACATTCCAGTTACGTTCCCCCATTTTTCTTTCATTCCTAATAAAAAAAAAAAAAGAAGAGATATTTTTGGTTAACTGATAGAATTAGCATAACATCCCTTGTCCCAAAGACAGACCATTTTTAAACATTTGCAAAGGTAAAGGTTTCCCTGCCACTTGTGTCCGAAGATAATTTCTGTGGTCATGTGCCAGCATGGATATAACGTCAAAGGCGCATGGGACGTGTCCCTAGAAATTTAGACTTTTTTTATATTAACACGAAATTTAATTTAATTTAAGGGTTCCAATAGAAACCTTGTGAGGTAATTCGATCATTCAAATGTAATGAATTTCAACTTCCATTAAAAATATTACAGATCCGAACCAGACTGTGGTGTTTCTCTGTGTATTATATTCATACATATAATATATGTGGGTATATACACAATTTTGTAAAAGGGGCATGGTGGCTCAGTGGCTAAGACGCTGAGCTTGTCGATCGAAAGGTGGCAGTTCAGCGGTTCGAATCCCTACTGCCGTGTAACGGGGTGAGCTCCCGTTACTTGTCCCAGCTTCTGCCAACCTAGCAGTTCGAAAGCACGTAAAAAAATGCAAGTAGAAAAAGAGGGACCACCTTTGGTGGGAAGGTAACAGCGTTCCTTGCGCCTTTGACGTTGAGTCATGCTGGCCACATGACCACGGAGACGTCTTCGGGCAATGCTGGCTCTTCGGCTTTGAAACGGAGATGAGCACCGCCCCCTAGAGTCCGGAATGACTAGCACATATGTGCGAGGGGAATCTTTACCTTTTATTACACAATTTTGTATGTATTTGTTTAGTCATGTTTATGTAGTGCAGGGGTCTGCAACCTTAAATATTCAAAGAGCCATTTGGACCCGTTTCCCACAGAAAAGAAAATGCCGGGAGCCACAAAACCTGGGTGGGCGTGGCTAACTCGATGTCACTCACTTCCACCAGTCACATGACCCCCTAGCCACGCCTACCCAGCTGGTCATTAGGCAGTGAACAAGTGGTTAAAAATCACCGGGAACCTCAAAATCCTTTTGACATATCTCTATCTCCCCTCCCTCCCTCTTTTACCCCCTCTCCCTCTCTCCCTGTATCTCTCTATGTCTCTCTCTCTCCCCCTCTCTCTGTACCTCTCTGTTTCTGCCCTGGATACTTCTCCAATCCCCCGCCGTCGCCCTTACCTTCTCAAGCCAGGCGAGAAGTGACTGGGAGGGGAGGGAGAGGGGTGGGATCACCTGACAGGGAGACACAGCATAAGGCCCAAAGATCCACATGCAGCTCCTGAGCTGCAGGTTGCTGACCCCTGATGTAGTGTATATTGGAGGTGGTGACCCTTTGAGAGCTGTTTGCAGGAAATTTCATTTTAATTGTATGCCGATTAGTGTACATTCAAAGTGTTCAAAAGATTATTCTAAGTCTAAGCAGTGTTGTGGCCCGTACGCAGCCTGCATGGCTGGTGGCTGATTCGGACAGCGAGGAGGCTGGTGTGGTGCTGCGCCAGCAGCCTGTGCAGCTAGCGCTCAAGTCAGACAATGAGGCTGGAGAAGATGTGATGCCAGAGGCAGGGATTCAGCCAGGGCCTCCAGAACCTCCAGAAGCTCCCTTAAGTGAAGAGGATGAAGAGGAGGAGCCTCTTCTCGATGCACGGGTGCGCAGAGCTGCCAAAAGGCAGGAGTGGCTCTTCAGGAGGAGGTCTCCTCGAGAGTAAGGCTTGGGGCTAATCGGCCACTCCCTTAGCCTATTTAAGGAGGAACGCCAACTGAAGCAATTTGCAGGGAACAACTTCGTTCACTCTCCTTCGTGCCTTGATCTTAGTTCTTTGCAAATTGCTTCTGGGCTTTCTGACAATCATAGTAAGATTAAGATTATTCATTCTTTGGATTTTTGTAGGCTGTTAAGAAAATTAATTAACAGCCTTTGTTTGGAAAAAAAACTTATTTAATTTAGTAAACTAAGGTTTGTACAGACTTTGTGTGTGCTGTGTTCTTTGGGGTCCGTAGCTGGGGCAGAACAAGCAGCCACAAAGTCCATATTGAGAGAAGGCCACGCTACCTGTGGCTGTATAGCGATCGGGATCAATGGGAGCCCTAATTGGTTGAATTATTTTTAAGCCCATAACTCTAAGGACTGGAAACACACATACATGCCCATGTTCAGATGCCTATAGTCTAGAAATGGTTTAATCCAAGCTTCCAGGCTTGAGTTGCCCCAAAGTGAAACCATGGACATTAAGTGGATCTGTCCCCCTGCCCTAAAAGATCTGCTTACCTCATCTTGACCATGCCCAGAAGGTGAGTATTAGGTTGAGAGCAACGCTCTTGAAAAATATCAATCTCAGCCCCAATACAGTGAGAGAGAGAAGATTCAAATTTTCGTCTGAAGAAAAAGAAGAAGAAAAAAAAAAAGATAAATATCAAGATGTTCTATTTGGCTGTTGACATTGGTTGCTTATGATGTTTGATTACAGCCCTTTTACGATCTCTGAACTTCAACTCCCAGAATTCCTGAGCCAGCCATGCATGGCTAGCTCAGGAATTCTGGGACTTGAAGTTCCCAAATCATTAAAGGGCCATAAATTCCCCATATTCAATTGTGCCTTTTAAGAGTTCATGGCTGACTCGATGCTCCATGCTGAATCAAAAGTTACAGGTAGTCCTCGATTTACGACCACAATGGAGCCCAATATGTCTGCTGCTAAGTGAAACGTTTGTTAAGTCAGCTTGCCCCATTCTACGACCACTTTTGCCACCGTTGTTAAACGAGTCACCACAGTTGTTAAACTAGTAAAACTGTTGTGAAGTGAATCTATCTTCCCCATTGACTTTTTCAGGCAGCTGAATTTTGATCACGTGACCATGGGGATGCTACAACGATCCTGGGCTCCTGACTAACTTGACAGCTGTAAATTTGAGTGTCAAATAAACTTATTTATATAAAAGTTCACAGTTCTTGTCAGTGTCTCTGACTTCGTGTGGAAAACTGCCGCAAAATTCCCTCACATCTTCCAACTCTATTATTTTGATATCAGTTTTTACCAATGGTGGGTTGCTACCGGTTCGCCCCAGTTCGGGCGAACCGGTAGCAGCGGGAGGCTCCGCCCACCCACCCGGACATCTCTGCATGTGCACATGAGCGAACCAGTAGTGACTGAAATTGAAACCCACTACTGGTTTTTACCCACAATGAACATACCTGTTTCGAAAACTGGTTTATCGGACAGAGTTTCTGAACACGTAGCATCCCCTATAGCAACAATAACAACAACAACAACAATCATTAATGATTTTGCTTATGATAAAAGAAAAAAAAAACAAGAACGATTTCTGGAATGTTTTTGTCAGACGCCACCTGGATGATTGATGCTACGCTATGCTACTAGGCCTCAAGAAGCTATTTTGGTGACAATCTGCCATAAACTCAGGGGCCTGGTAGGCCGAGGGATGAAAGTTTATCATTCCACTCTGAATACCTTCTCAAGGTCAACGGCTTGGGAACAGAGCACAGTTACATTCCTCAGAAAACCCTTTCTAAAAAAAAACAATTTATTTTGCATTTTTTGGACTTAGAGGGACCAGCTATGGGAGGCGCCTTCAGAAAGGAAAAGTCACCCTGGGATTTTGCCGCATGAACTTTCAGTTCTGGCTTTGCATTATTGTATAGCCCTTGACTTCTAATAAACCATGCCTTTCTCATCCTCGATGGTGTTAAGTGTCGTTTTTGTTTTTTACTTAGAAGCTCACGCTGAGGCAGGGCTGACAGCTTTCCACATTTCGTGGTTTGCTCTCTTCTTTCTCCAACACACATAAAAATAAAACAGATGTCTTACAGCCGTGCTACAAGCAGGAGCAGCCGTTATATTTATGTGCCTTGAATTATGATGTCCACCTGAGATCCTTATCCTTATCCCCCTACTACTACTACTAGTAGTAGTAGTAGTAGAAGTACTTAGTGATAGTACTACTATTATTATTATTATTTAGTAGTAGTACTTAATACTAGTAGTACTAGTAGTACTTAGTAGTAGTAGTATTACTTAGTAGTAGTATGTAGTAGTAGTAGTAGTATGTAGTAGTAGTAGTACATAGTAGTTGTACTAAGTAGTAGTAGTAGTACTAAGTAGTAGTAGAGGGATAAGGACCTCCTGAGGCTGAGCTTGGGAAAAAAAAAATATTTTAGTGGTGGCACCTAATTTCTAGAATATCTTCAGCAGATAGGCTCACTTTATGCCTTCATAATGGTCTTCTGAAGATTAGGTGAAGATTTATCATTTCCCAAGCACTTCCAAAACCATTTGAAACTTTACTTATCTATTATTGTTTGTTATTAAATGTATTTGTCACCCACTTTAAAATTCGAGACGACTCTGAACATTATTGAATATTATTTCACTGCATTTATCTTTGCTATTTACTGTTTTTAAAACTAAACTTAAATTCTCCTTTTAACTAAAGAGGATAAATGATATTATTTTAGAAAATATGTGTGTCTGTATATCACACTTTGCATGGTAAAAACTTGTTGCATCACTCAGGGAAGTAAGAATTTAGGGCAGTTTAAACAATATAAGAAATACACATCTCAATAAACTCTGAGAAATCCTATTTGTTCCCACCTCTTTGTGCAAAACAGTTGCAGATTCCCACATCAAACTATAGATCACATCCTGGCCAGAGGTTGAGGGCATATACTAGTCTGGTTATCTGTCTGTCTGTCTGTCTGTCTGTCTGTCTGTCTGTCTGTATATATGTCTATCTCTCTCTCTCTCTCTCTCTCTCTCTCTCTCTCTCTCTCTCTCTCTCTATCTCTATCTATCTATCTATCTATCTATCTATCTATCTCTATCTCTAACTATCTCTATCATCTCTATATCTATCTATCTATCTATCTATCTCAATCTATCTCTATCTCTATCTACTGTATCTATCTATCTCTATCTCTAACTATCTCTATATCTATATCATCTCTATCTATCTATCTCTATCTCTATCATCTCTATATCTATCTATCTATCTCTATCTATCTCTATCATCTCTATAATCTATCTATCTATCTATCTATCTATCTATCTATCTATCTATCACTATCTCTAATTATCTATCTATCTATCTATCTATCTATCTATCTATCTATCTATCTATCTATCTATCTATCTCTATCTCTAACATCTCTATATCTATCTATCTATCTATCTATCTATCTATCTATCTATCTATCCACCCATGATGCTGTACTTCAATAGTTAGATCAGGGGTGAAATGCTCCCGGTTCGGACCAATTCGGCCGAACCGGTAGCAATGGCGGCCGGTGGTTTGGAGAACCGGTAGCGATGGTGGCCGGTGGTTTGGAGAACTGGTAGTGATGGCGGCCGGTGGTTCGGAGAACCGGTAGCGATGGTGGTGCGAGGCTCCGTCCACCCACCCAATCACTGTTTCTTACCCTCTGCGCATGCGCAGAAGGGTTTGCACATGCGCAGAGGATCCAAGTGCACATGCGCGGCACGTGCATTTCTTAACCGGTTGGGAAGGTAAGTAGATTTCACCCCTGGGTTAGATGGTCTAGACATTGCTATTTCAACACGGATCTTTTTGACATTTATATTTTATTGTGTTTTACTAATCTAACTCAAGTGTTAATATACATATTGCTAGTCCATGGATGGTATGCCATACGCTAAATGTATCTGCAAAACAGTTTGGAAATCTGCTGCTCTATTCTCAACTTTTCTGCAGCATGTCCAACAGATATATTCAACCAACCAGTGGTGAAATCTAAAATTTGTTACTACCAGTTCTGTGGGCGTGGCTTGGGGGGGTAATGTGACTGGGTGGGTGTGGCCAATTTTTTTTTTTAAAAAAAACCATTTTTTTGTAAAAAAAATGCTTTCAAAAGGCTCTGACGATCAGGCAACTCAGCTGGGATCGTCAGAGGCATTTAAAAGAAAAAAAAGGTTTTTTTTTTCTTTTAAATGCCTCTGACGATCCAAGCTGACTTGTCTGATTGGCGGAGGCATTTAAAAGAAAAAAAAGCCTCTGCCAATCAGGCAACTCAGCTGGGATCGTCAGAGGCATTTAAAAGAAAAAAAGAAGGTTTTTTTCTTTTAAAAGCCTTTGACGATCCCAGCTGAACCACGCAATCATCAGAGGCTTTTTTTTTTTTTTACTTTTAAAAGCATTTTTTCGGCCGAAGAGGTTGTAGAAAAAATGCTTTTAAAAGTAAAAAAAAAAAAAGCCTCTGATGATTGTGCGGCTCAGCTGGGCATGGGGGAGGGGGGGCAGGGATTTTTGCTACCAGTTCTCCGAACCACCCGCCTCCATCGCTACCGGATCGGGCGATCTGTTCCGAATCGGGAATATTTCACCCCTGCAACCAGCCCTCAGGAACCATAACAAAGGCAGCTATTATTGGTCTCCAAATTGGACTGGAGGAAGAAAGCTTTATTTTCGATATGGGTTCAGTGTGAATGCCAATATTTACATCGATTTTACCTTCTTTTTCAGCTTTGTAGGTGTCGCCTCGGTGAATAGCAGAGCATTGAAACTGATTCTTATTTTTGCTCCAAATGACAACTCCAAGACTGGCCGATTCTTTATTGCCGTCTTCTTTCACAACCACGGCAGAGTCATTGACTGCTTCAGGTGCCAAACTACTATTAAACTTCACGTCGATGGGACCTGGTGAATAGTCAGTAATGAGGCAAGCGGCTAAGTTGCTTTCTTTTTCTTTGGGCTTCAGCTGGTAGACAGAAGGATTTGAATTCGCGAGATCTACAATAAAAAACAAAAACATACATTGCTCAATTCTGAGACCTGAATAGCTTGGAAAACACATACAGGTAGTCCTAGACCAGTGATGGCTAACCTTTTTGCCATCACATGCCAGGAGGGGGGGCGAGGTGGGGTCGCACATGCGTGCATGTGCCCACACCCATTATTTTATATGCTCTGCCCCCACGCATGCGTGTGCGACCACCCCCCCTGCTCCCCCTCTCCTGGCACACGATGGCCCAGTAGGTCCATTTTTCTTTCTCACCTGGCTCCAGGGCCTCTCTAGGAGTCTGGGGAGGGCGAAAACAGCTTTCCCCAACCCCCCCGGAGGTCTCCGGAGGCCGAAAACAGCCCATTTAACAATTTCTGGAAGTTGTCATACGGGCTGTTTTTGGCCTCCGGAGGATCTCCAGGGAGGTGAGGAAGGCTGTTTTCGCCCTCTCCAGACTCCTAGAAAGGCCCTGGAGGCTGGGGACAGCAAAAAACGGGCCTTCCAATCCCACTGGAAGTTGTTAAACTGGCCGTTTTCGGCTTCCGGAGGACCTCCAGGGGGGGGGCATTTTCACCCTCCCCAGACTCCTAGAGAGGCCCTGGAATCAGGTGAGAAATAAAAATGGGCCTCCCCCCACCTCAGGCCCTCCGGAGGCAGGAAACAGCCTGTTTCCCTACTTCTGGTGGGCCCAGAAGACCCAAAAATCAGCTGGCCAGCACGCGCATGCACGCCAGAGCTGAGCTTGAGTGCCCACTGATATGGCTACACATGCCACCTGTGGCACGCGTGCCATAGGTTCGCCATCACAATCCTAGACTGTTCATTTAGCGACCATTTGAAGTGACAACGGCACTGGAAAAAGTAACCTACAACCAGTCCTCCCACTTACAACGGTTACAACATCTCCACAGTCAGCAAAACTTTGGGCACTGAGGAACTGGCACGTATTTTACAACAGTTGCACGTGGGCGTCGCATAACTGCCATTTGCTTCTATTTAAATGGGTGTCCACTAGGCAGTTACTACCAGTTACTACTATTGAGCGAGGTACTGCATATACTGTACCTGTGCATTTTGTTTTTCTTGCCTATAGAGTAAGATATTTTGGCAAGCCTAGTAACAGGCAGGTAGGTCTGGATTTAAAGAACCAGCAGGTAAATTCCAGGGGTTCAAGGTTGATATGGACTTGTTCTCTTTGAAATGCAACCTGCCCATGTAGCCTTGTCAATATTCTCTGGAATTTAAGGAGTTTCTTAACTAATTTAGCAGGGGATTCATCTCTCAAGACATGAATAGATTGACTTTAAGGATTAAAGATAGGGAAGAGATAGAGTATTATAGAATATTGAACTGTTTCTATTATTGGTTGGAAAAGAGATATAAAAGATAAAAGCGTTATGATTATATTTAAAAATTTGATAAGCAGAATTTTGTTTCAGTAAGGAAATATTAAAATGGTTTGTATAAAGATCAAGATAGAAGAAAGTTCCTTTTTTGGAAGAAGAAGAAGGACTGAAGATAACACCGAGATGTCACAGGGAGGGGTCGACAGATGTACTAAATGTTTGTTCATTTTTATAAAAAATAATAAAAAGTTATATACAAAAAAAAAAGAGACATGTCTATACCTGAAATCCGAAGAAATTTTTTATTTTGTCTTCTTTAGCTTTTTAACGATAGGTGCCATTTATATCAGCCTCCTGAGGCATCAGCCGTTATGAAACTCAGTGGTATAAATTCTGTCTTTTACTCCGCTTCTCTCTTTTGCTAAAACTGTTCCAATTCTGACCCTTTTGTCATTATTTATTTATTTATTTATTTATTTATTAGTTCGATTTTATATGCCGCCCTTCTCCGGAGACTCAAGGCGCCTTACAATGCATTAAGCCTTCATAATTTTGTATATACCTGCTTAGTAAGGCTTTTGGGCCCCCCCAAGCATTGTTCTTTTTTTATACAAAGTCAGCTTATTGCCCCCACAAACCGGGTCTTTCATTCTCCTGGGCAAAAAGGGGGCCCTCAGGAAAACCTATTTATTTATTTTGTTTATATTTCTTATTTCTTAACCTTCTTATCTTCCCTCAGAGAAGGGTTGTGTACAATGGCGTTCGATCAGAATAGAGATTCGTTCATTCAAAATAGAATTAATAAAAGTAACATTAAAAACAGAATGAATGTCAGATTCAAAGTTTTCAAAAATGTAAAAATAACATGATAAAATGTCAAAAGGTGAACAATGGCAAGATGGAGGAGGTTTGGTAGTTGTTAATACAGGTAGGGGGGAGGTTGTCATGGGGCCTCCATTTCCCCACCACCATCCCCCCCCCGGTCTGGGGACCTCACGCAGGCCCGTGCCATTAGATTTTGACCACTTGCATTGAGTATCCATTGCACAAATCTACAGTTCAAATACAACCACAAGCCCAAAAACTCAACGTATATCTATTTTGACTTGCACACTTTTTTTTTTGTTTTCCAACACAAGCTAATAACTTCTGCAAACGCTTGCAAAACTTTCCAAAACTAATTTCAGAGAAAAAAAACCCGCAAAGCTTACGCCTCCCTGCTTGTGGGCTTTCATCTGATGCTATCGTTTTATGACTAAGAGCTCACAATCTGAGCAGTAGTAGCTTGTCTTCCTGCCTTTCCTGCTGTTGTATTCATTTAGTGACTGAGCTGAAGAATAATGACCTTAAAGAAATCTGCATTAAGTTTGGACCCAAATCTCCATTCGCTCTGCAGAAGGATCAACAACCTAAAAACCAGAGTTACAGAATACAAAATAACAAGAGTTGGAAGGGTCCTTGGAAGTCTTCTGGTCCAAGCAGGAGAACCTATACCAGTGATGGCTAACCTTTTTGCCATCGTGTGCCAGGAAGGGGGGGGCGGGGGAGGTTCATGTGCATGCGTACCCACACCCATAATTCTATGCGCCCTGCCCCGCGCATGCGACCCTCCTCCTCCCCACTCCTAGCACGTAATGGCCCGGTAGGCCTGTTTTTCTTTCTCATCTGGCTCCAGATCCTCTCTATGCATCTGGGGAGGGCAAAAACAGCCTTCCCCACCCCCTCAGAGGCCCCCCGGAGGCCCAAAACAGCCCGTTTCCCAACTTCTGGTTGGACAGGAAGTGACTTTTTTGCTGTCCCCAGCCTCCAGAGACTCTGGCGCATGCGCGCCGGAGCTGAGCTGGTGTGCCAGGTGACACGGCTCTACATGCCGCCTGTGCCACACGTGCCATAGGTTCACCATCATGGACCTATACCATACTGGACAGATAGCTGTCCAATCTCTTCTTATAAACTTCCAGCATTGGAGCACTGTTCGATTAGCTGTGCAATCTCTTCTTAAAAACCTCCAGTGTTGGAGCAACCACAACTTCTGGAGGCAAGTTGTTCTACTGATTAAAAGTTCTCACAGACAGCAAATTTCTCCTTAATTCCAGGTTGGACTTCTCTTTATTAATCTTCCATCCTTTACTGCTTGTCTTGCCCTCAGGTGCTTTGGAGAATAGGTTGAACTCCTCCTCTCTGTGACAGCCCCTCATATATAGCAGTTTTCCAATATTTGAAGTATTGTCACAGAGAGGAGGGAGGTCAACCTACAGTAGCGGCCAAAATTGTGAAAACCTTTTGGGAAAAGTGTATTTTTGAAGTTTGATGGCTAATAACACCACTTTTTTTTTTTTTGAGTTTCAAGATAATCATATTCCATTGCTGGAATGGCCTGGGAGTAGCCCAGACCTTAACCCAATTGAAAATCTATGGAGCCGATTAAAGAAGCAACCGAGCAATAAAACCCAGTTAATAGAAGCAATCATTCAATCTTGGTTTCACATTCTAAAAGCTGCAGAACTAAAAGACTTGGCTCACTCCATGGGAAAACGTTGTAAGGCCGTAATCCATGCTAAAAGTTACCCAACTAAGTATTAACTGACATGGTGATAATTTTTGTCTATCTCGTTTTTTTCTATGGTGATAATTTTTATATATCTTTTTTTTCTATGTGTTTCACTTTTCTTCTTATACTGTAACTGCTATTCTAATAGCAAATCCCTCATAAAAGTTACTGAATTACATTCTTGATTAAATTATCTTTCCATTGATATATAATTTTATGGTAGTACTCCAAAAAAAGTGGTGTTATTAGCTAGTTTTAGAAAATACACTTTTCCCAAAAGATTTCCACATTTTTGGCCACTACTTATTCTTCAAAGACCTGAGGGGAAGACAAGAAGGAAGAAATTCCAGTAAGATCCTGAATTATACAGTCTTATTTGTAACTGGGTAACTGGATGTGACTTAACAGTATAACTTACTAAGTGCAAAATTCTTAGGGTTATGGTATCTGAACTCTGGAAATCTTTAAAGAAACCTACCAGGAATACCAGTAAAATTACTGAATTGGTGGGATCTGGAGGAAGAACAACATGGTCCCAGTGTTAATTTAAATAAAAACTGTATTGAGATGAACCCAGATCTTGGATACCTATCGTAATATCATAAAATTCTTCTCCATCCAATTATCCGCCTGATCCGCCAGTTGCGTCCCTTTCTGGATCAGGACTCCTTACACATGGTCACTCATGCCCTCGTCACCTCCCGCCTGGACTACTGTAATGCTCTCTACATGGGGCTCCCCTTGAGGAGCACCCGGAGGCTCCAACTGGTCCAGAATGCGGCCGCACGGGTGGTTAGGGGAGCGACGTGGCGTTCCCATGTAACACCTCTCCTGCGCGAGGTGCACTGGCTTCTGGTGGTCTTCCGGGTGCGCTTCAAGGTCTTGGTTACCACCTTTAGAGTGCTCCATGGCTTAGGACCTGGGTACTTACGAGACCACCAGTAGCCTCTCACCGGCCAGTACGCTCCCATAGAGAGGGGCTCCTCAGGGTGCTGTTGGCCAAACAGTGTCGACTGGCAGCCCCCAGGGGGAGAGCCTTCTCTGTGGGGGCACCTGCCATTTGGAACGAGCTCCCCCCGGAGATACGGAGGATCCCGGATTTACGCACTTTCCACCGTGCCCTCAAGACCTTTTTATTTCAACAGGCTGGCCCGGCCTAACTTCCTTTTAATTGTTAATTTTAAATTTCTTTTAAAATAATAGGGGTATTTTAATTGTTTGGGCCAAATTATTTAATGTGTTTTTACATTGTTTTTTAAATTTTGTATTATGTGTGTTTTATCTTTTGGCTGTTCACTGCCCTGAGTCCTTCGGGAGTAGGGCGGTATATAAATAAAATAAAATCTAAGTTACCACAGGCTTTGTTTACACTGTCTGAAAATTCTAGAGTTGAGGCCCAACAAATATGGTGATATCTTACTACATGAAACCCCAAGGTTTGAAGGTTTGAAATCAATCACATGACCAACATGTAAAAGTAGTCAAATTATCCCCCTGCCAATAATGCATTTAACTTATACAATAGGAAAAGTACAGAATGGCTCAAAGTGTAATTCTTGAAAATGCACTTGACAAAGTGTCAGTGAAATTGGACAGCTGAGGAAGGGAGTGAGTGAGTGAGTGAGTGAGTGAAAGAGAGAAAGAGAGAAAAGAAAGAAAAGAAAGAAAGAGAAGAAAGAGAGAGAGAGAGAGAAAGGAGAAAAAAGAAAAGAAGAAAGAAAGAAAGAAAAGAAAAAGAGAGAGACAGAAAGAAAGAGAGAAAGAGAAAGAAAAGAAAAGAAAGAAAGAAACAGAGAAGAAAGAGAGAAGAAAGAGAGGGAGAAAAGAAAGAAACATAGAGAGAGAGAGAGAGAAAGAAAAGAAAGAAAGAAAGAGAAAGGGAGAAAAAGAAAGAAACAGAGAGAAAGAAAGAAAAGAAAGAAAGAGAAAGGGAGAAAAAGAAAGAAAGAAGCAGAGAGAGAGAGAAAGAAAGGAAAAAAAAGAAAGGAGAAAGAAAGAAAGAAAGAAAGATCTTACCAGGAAGAACTATAAGTTTAGTTCCACCACCAAACTGAAAATTCCAAGTATCCTATTGAACACTATGAGAAATGTCTTTACAGCAGGGCAGCCTTTTACACCCCTGCTTATCTTGGTGGTGATTGTCTTCACCATGGAAAGTCCTTCACGCTCCCAGCAACACCGACAGGGCAAGCCACAAGTATATACAAAATTCAGAGAAAACTCCACTCTCTAGTACTGATGAGGTTACCTAGTTGGGTGGTGAAATGTCTGCAAGAAAACCACCAAGCTCAGAGGGCACCAAGAACCCCACAAAAGTCCCCATTGTCCCCTAAAGTGCCTTGGTAGTACAGTGGTCTAAGGCACCCTGTTATTAAGCTGGTTATTAAGACCAGCTGCCTGCAATTACTGCAGGTTCGAATCTCGCCAAGGCTCAAGGTTGACTCAGCCTTCCATCCTTTCTAAGGTAGGTAAATTGAGGACCCAGTTTGTGGGGGCAATAAGCTGACTTTGTATAAATATACAAAAGAATGAAGGCTATTGCTGAGCGCATTGTAAGCCGCCCTGAGTCTCCGGAGAAGGGCGGCATATAAATCAAATTAAAAAAATAATAATAATAAAGAAGCACGTTCAAACATTTTCATCTTACCAGGGATGACAACAACTGTGGTCCCACTTCCAAAGTGAGTTTTGACCGAGTACTGTAGCACTACAAGGAACGCCTTTACAAAATGGCCTTCTTTGCTAGTTTCCAAACCCTGATAACTGATCTGTTTATGAATTCGGACCAGTAAGTCCTACATCTAATCTTCGTTACAATACTAAATTACCTCCACCTCCCATAGATATTGCTTCCCCTAAAACAGGGGTGAAATGCTCCTGGTTCGGACCGGATCGCCCGATCCGGTAGCGATGGAGGCGGGTGGTTTGGAGAACCGGTAGCAAAAATCCCTGCTCCCCCCCATGCCCAGATGAGCCGCACAATCATCAGAGGCTTTTTTTTTTTTTAACTTTTAAAATCATTTCTTCTACAACCTCTTTGGGCAAAAAAATGCTTTTAAAAGTAAAAATAAAAAGCCTCTGATGATCGTGCGCCTCAGCTTGGATTGTCAGAGGCATTTAAAAGAACCCCCCCCCCTTTTTTTTCTTTTAAATGCCTCTGACGATCCCAGCTGAGTTGCCTGATCGGCAGAGGCTTTAAAAAGCCTTTTGAAAGCATTTTTTACAACCTCTTCGCCGAAGAGGTTGTAGAAAAAATGGTTCTAAAAGTAAAAAAAAAAAATTGGCCACGCCTACCCAGTCACAATTCCCCCCCCCACCAAGCCACGCCCACAGAACCGGTGGTAACAAATTTTAGATTTCACCACTGCCCTAAAATGTCAATTATTTTTTATGTTGTAAGCTGTCCAGAGTTTTTTTGGTACAAGATGGACAACAAATAAATTTTTATCAACAAACAAATAAATGAACAAACAAACAAATAAATTCCCTCTTTCTTTTTTTTAAAAAAGAAAAGAGACTTAAACAGACTCTTGTGAAAAAAAAGAAAAAAAGTGTGGGACAAGCTAAACGAAGGCCTTTAAAAAAAAAAAAAAAGAGGACATGCTTTGCTGCAGAACCGTCTTCTTTTCTTTTTTCTACATTTTCTGTACCTTCCTAAACATTCCCAAGCATTAAATAAATGTTCCTGTGTTGATTATGTGCAGCACCTGAATTCAGGGTGAGAAACAATCCCACCCAATTCTCATTAAATGTGAGAAAAAAACCACCCTTTCCCCCCTCCTGTTTCACACCATTTTTTTTTATTTTTTTGCACATTTTACACTTGAATTAAATGTGTCACCCGTTTAATTCAACTGTAAAATGTGCAAAAAAAAAAAAAAAAAAAGGAGTTAACAATCTTGGACGGTGTACCCCAATTCAGAAAATACATAGAATCATAGAATTCTAAAAGTTTTGTTCCTTTCCCACCACACCCCAGATTGGACTTTACATATATTTTTTTTTAATTTGATTTATATGCCGTCCTTCTCCGGAGACTCAGGGCGGCTTACAATGCGTTAAGCAATAGCCTTCATACTTTTGTATATTTATACAAAGTCATCTTATTGCCCCCACAAACTGGGTCCTCAATTTACCTACCTTAGAAAGGATGGAAGGCTGAGTCAATCTTGAGCCTGGTGAGACTCGAACTTACTTTAATTGCAGACAGCTGGTGTTAAATTACAGTGCCTTGTCCGCAGAGCTATCTAGGCTCCTGATTATATTGCACTATAATTTATTTATTTTTTTAAATTTGATTTATATGCTGCCCTTCTCCGGAGACTCAGGGCGGCTTACAATGCGCTAAGCAATAGCCTTCATTCTTTTGTATATTTATACAAAGTCAGCTTATTGCCCCCACAACTGGGTCCTCAATTTGCCTACCTTAGAAAGGATGGAAGGCTGAGTCAACCTTGAGCCTTGGCGAGATTCGAACCTGCAGTAATTGCAGGCAGCTGGTCTTAATAACAGGGTGCCTTAGACCACTGTACTACCAAGGGTCCTATACTCCTAATATTCCCCTTATCTGCTTTTTTGAAAACATATGAATGCAATTTAAAGATTTATTCCCCCAAATTACTGGTTTTTGGGGATGCATCTTGAATAAACTGTCCCTGATCACAACTTTCATTTTGTCAGTATCATAGCTCTTTTTTTTTTTGGATAAAATGGCAGGATATGTTATTTTAAATTGCACAATACCAAGCTGGAGGTTATTTTATCAGCATAGATCTGTTGAACTCTGGTGCTGGAGAAGACTCCTGCGAGTCCCTTGGACTGCAAGGCGATCCAACCAGTCAGTCCTAGAGGAGATCAACCCTGATTGCTCTTTAGAAGGCCAGATCCTGAAGATGAAACTCAAATACCTTTGGCCACCTAATGAGAAGGAAGGACTCACTGGAGAAGAGCCTAATGCTGGGAAAGATTGAGGGCAAAAGAAGAAGAGGACGACGGAGAACGAAGTGGCTGGATGGAGTCACTGAAGCAGTCGGCGTGAGCTTAAATGGACTCCAGAGGATGGAGGAGGACAGAAAGGCCTGGAGAATCGTTGTCCATGTGGTTGCAATGGGTCGGACACGACTTTGCAACTAACAACAACATGTTTCAATGGAGCTAATTGGGAATCAACATAGTCCTAAAGCGAAATTACCAGTTTGTATGCTACAGAGTAAAAATAATTATAATGATGTTCTCAAGTAAAAGATAGGATTAATGGAAGTAGGATTTCCTTAGAGAGTTTCTTAGGTTTATTCCTTCAATATGGTATGTATAAAAATGTCAACTTACCCGGATGAATTACTAATCTGGTGCCACTTCCAAATTGAATACTCCATCCACTACCTGTGTAACACTATGACACTTTCCTTTACAAAATGCCAACCTATAGAAAGAGCTCCAGAACATTTTTTGGTCTTCCCTTCAAGATATTATATAGTTTTACATTAAAGGTTTGCCATTTTTGGCGTTAGAATGTCGCTCTTCAAACTTTTAACTATTGCATCCCTTATTTTTACTCCATAAATATGTTTGCTGCAATAACATGTTTCAAGGACTCTAACCTATGGCCTTCTCTCTTCTTTTCAACAGTTTCGCATCGGTAATCCATACTTATACATTTTCTCTCTCTTATCTTAGTATATCTTAGAAATAATAGAAATAGCAATAATAGAAATTTCTATTACTATTCTAATAGAAATAGAAATAATAGAAATAGGAATAATAGAAATAGAAAAGATTCGACTAGACCTTGGAGGACTTCTAATCCAACCCCCTTTTTAGGCAGGATACCCTACACCACTTCAGACAAATGGTTATCCAATCTCTTCTTAAAAACTTCCAGCATTTACAACTTCTGGAGGCAAATTCTTCCACTGATTAATTGTTCTGTCAGGAAATTCCTCCTTAGTTCTATGTTGCTTCTCTCTTTGCTTAGTTTCCACCCATTGCTTCTTGTCCTGCCCTCAGGTGCTTTGGAGAACAGCTTGACCTGCTCCTCTAATTTTCTCTGGATAATTAGTCGTGCCATGTACTGGAGTCTTATGGGAAATGGTGGCAGATAAATGCAAGAAACAAATAGGGAAAGGCTATTGAATGATGGTTGCTATGATGGCTGATGACTACAGACTGTTGAATCTATCACTCTTATTCTGGGATCCATTAAAATGGGAAAATGGGAAGGGAAGAGGAGGGAAGGGAAAAAAGAGGGAAGGAAGGAAAGAGACGGGAATGAGAAGAACGAAGGGAATGATGCATCAAACACCATGGTTGCTCTTAAACATGCTTGGGTGTGAGAACAATACTTAAGCAACTGAAATTCATAAAGGGTAAAAGCTAAAACTAATGAAACTACAACTTCCTTAGGATATTTCTGAAATGTATTCCTTAAATATGGCATGTATACAAATATGGACTTACCAGGGTAAACCACTAGCTTGGTGCCACTTCCAAATGTAATTTTACCCCATGCACTACTGTCACACTGTGATACCATCCTTTACAAAATGGCAACCTTTAGGAAAAGGTTTGTAGGTTTACAAGCCTCTTCCTAAAGGTTTAGGAGAGGAATAGGACAGAGCAGAGGAGAGCAGAGAATAACAAAGTTGGAAGGGACCTTGGAGGTTTTCTAGTCCAACCCTCTGCTCAGGCAGGAAACCCTATACCCGTGATGGCGAACCTATGGCACGGGTGCCACAGGTGGCACGGGGACTCATATCTGTGGGCACACAAGTGTTGCCCTAGCTCACCTCCAGTTCATTTGTGTGCGCCGGCCAGCTGATTTCCAGGTCTTCTGGGCCCACTGGAAGTCGGGATATGGGCGTTTCCGGCCTCCAGAAGACTCCAGGGGTTGGGGAAGGCCGTTTTCACCTTCCCCAGGCTCCTAGAAAGCCTCTGGAGCTTGGAGAGGGTGAAAAACGGGCCTACCAGGCCCACCGAGCCATCGCGTGCCAAAAGTGGGGGGACCGCAGGAGGGGTCACACGGGCATGCGTCGGGGGTGGCGCATTGAAGTATGGGTGTGGGCACACACACACGCGCGATCCCCCCGCTTTTGGCACATGACGGCAAAAAGGTTAGCCATCACTGCCCTATACCATTTCAGACAAATGGCTGTCCAATCTCTTCTTAAAGCTTCCAGCATTTACAACTTCTGGAGGCAAGTCGTTCCACTGATTAATTGTTCTAACTGTCAGGAAATTTCTCCTTAGTTCTAAGTTGTTTCTCTCCTTGATAAGTTTCCACCCATTGCTTCTTGTCCTGCCCTCAGATGCTTTGGAGAACAGCTTGACCTGGTCCCCTAATTTCCTCTAGATAATTAGTCGTGCCATGAGCTTGGCGTCCACTAATATCACTAGAAAAATACGAAGCCACGATACTTACATGGTTTCACCATTAAAAAAGTTCCTTTACCAAAGATGACTTTATAGTCAGGGGCACAGTGATCCCAAAGCTTACAAAACCCCCAGAGCTCATTCATCCTTCACTCCTGATGTTTTAATAGGATCAGTGAAGAATAAGAAGGGTTCGAACGAATCCCATATGATTTTTGAATTCTACAAATCTTTACATAATAACTACAAGGCGACTAGTATCCATATTAAAAAGAAAACTCTTAAGAGGTACTCAGTATATCAGTAACCGTCTGTAGCAAAAGTGAATGTCATTTTGGAGTAGTGGTTAAGGCATCAGGCTAGAAACTGGGAGAAGGCTGTGAGTTGTAGACCCGCTGGGGCCAGTCACTTTCTATCAGCCCTAGGAAGGAAACAATGGCAAGCTACTTCTGAAAAACTAAAGGGAATTGTCCAGGCAGTCTCTGAGATTCAGACACAATTGAGTGAAAGGGGGAATAAAAAATACACAATGTTGATTGAGCTCCATGCATAGAAGGCAGGTAAAATTAGTACTGGAGTCTAATGGGAAGTGGTGGCAGATAAATGCAACAAACAAATAAGGAAAGGCTATTGCATGATGGCTGCTATAATGGTTGATGACTACAGACTGTTGAATCTATCACTCTTATTCTGGGGTCCATTAAAATGGGAAGGGGAGGGTAGGAAAGGGAAAAAAGGGAAGGAAGGAAGAAGGAAAGAAGGCAGGAGATGGGAATGAGAAGAACGAAAGGAAGGGGAGGGAAGAAGGGAAGGAACGAAGAAGGAAGGAGATGGGAATGAGAAGAGGGGAGTGGAGGAAAGGGAGGTGAGGGAAGGGAAGCAAGAGGGAAGGAAGAAAGAAGGAAGGAAGGAGATGAGAGTGAGAAGAAGGAAGGGAAGGGAAGGGAACGGAAGGGAAAAAAGAGGAGAAAGGTAGGTAGAGGAAGGAAGGAGATGGATATGAGAAGAACGAAGGGGAGGGAAGGGAAGGAAGAAGGAAAGAGATGGGAATGAGAAGAGGGGAGGGGAGGGAAAAAGAGGGAAGGAAGAAGGAAGGAAGGAAGGAGATGAGAAAGAAAAATGAAGGGCAGGAATGGGAAGGGAAGGGAAAAGAAAAAAGGGAGGGAAGGAAGGAAGGGAGGAAGGAAGGAAGGAAGGAAGGAAGGAAGGAACAGAAATTGAAACATAGGGAAGGGGGGAAGGGAAGGGAAGGGAAAAACATTAGCCTATTCTCAAGAATTTACTGATCAACTGAAGAAACCAATGTCTTATAAATTAACATCTTGGCTATTTCCTCTCATCTCAGTGTATTTGCACAGGACAGAGCAAAACTACATTTGGCACAGAATGCTGGTGTGTGTGTGTGCAGAAAATGGAAACTATCTTACTACATTTGCAAAATAAATAAATAAATAAGGATGTTAAGAAGAGAGAGAGAGAGAGACAGAGAGAGACAGAGAGAGAGAGAGAGAGAGAGAGAGAGAGAGAGAGAGAGAGAGAGAGAGACAGAGACAGAGAGACAGAGAGAGAGAGAGAGAGACTTACTTGGGGTCACGACTAGTCTAGTCCCACTTCCAAATACTGGCTTCCAGCCACTGCCCTCCCCACAGTGTTTTCAGCCTTGGCAAAAACTTCCCAGACCCAAGAAAGGCAGTGAATGCAGATGGTATGCAACAGTTGGATGGATGGACGATCAATTCAGAGGGAAAACTTTAAGGCCTGTGGACATCCCAATCTAACAGCTAATTGTAAGCTAATAAAGTTGTCCTGGATGAAAAGTATGAAGTTATCTACCAATGAGTGCTAACAGGCCTTCATCATGTTGGAATAAAAGAATAGATTTGTTGATAAATACATAGGGTAGGAAATCCTCACTTCTATCCCAACCTTCAAAGGGGAGAGAGGGCGGGGTAGGGAGGGAAGGAGAGAGACACAGAGAGAGACAGAGACAGAGACAGAGAGACAGAGAAAGACAGAGGGAGACAGATACACAGAGAGAGAGACAGGGAGAGAGAGAGAGACAGAGACAGAGACAGAGACAGAGAGACAGAGAAAGACAGAGGAGACAAACACAGAGAGAGACAGGGAGAGAGAGAGAGAGAGAGAGACAGAGACAGAGACAGAGACAGAGAGACAGAGAAAGACAGAGGGAGACAGACACACAGAGAGACAGGGAGAGAGAGACAGAGACAGAGACAGAGAGACAGAGAAAGACAGAGGGAGACAGACACACAGAGAGAGAGACGGAGAGAGAGAGAGAGAGAGACAGACAGAGACAGAAACAGAGAGAGAGAGAAAGACAGAGGGAGACAGACACACAGAGAGAGACAGGGAGAGAGAGACAGAGACAGAGACAGAGAGACAGAGAAAGACAGAGGGAGACAGACACACAGAGAGAGACAGGGAGAGAGAGACAGAGAGACAGAGAAAGACAGAGGGAGACAGACACACAGAGAGTGAGACAGGGGGAGAGAGAGAGAGAGGGGGAGGGAGGGAGGGAGGGAGGGAGGGAAAGAGAGAGACAGAGACAGAGAGAGACAGAGACAGAGACAGAGACAGAGAGATAGAGAAAGACAGAGGGAGACAGACACACAGAGAGAGAGACAGGGAGAGGGAGAGAGAGAGAGAGGGAGGGAGGGAGGGAGGGAGGGAGGGAGGGCGAGAGAGAGAGAGAGAGAGAGAGAGAGAGAGAGAGAGAGAGAGAGAGAGAGAGAGAGAGAGAGTCATTGCCCAGAGGATCGTTGGTTGCCCTCTTGACTCTTTGGAAGAGCTTTATAGCTCCCGCTACCTTAAGAAAGTTCAAAACATTCTTAAAGATCCATCTCATCCTGGGCACCCCTTTTTTTTTGAACTATTACCATCTGGCAGACGGTACAGGACAATAAGAACAAGGACAAATAGGCTGAAAAATAGCTTCTATCCCAGAACAATAACCATATTGAATTTTATGGTATAGTGCAATATTGGCTTTTCAGTTTCAATTATATAGAATGTAAAGGATGTATGTTTGTGTTTTTATTTTTATAGTTATAAAGTACACCGAAGACGGCATTTAATTTCGTTGTACCATGTGCAATGACAATAAAGTAAACTAAACTAAACTAAACTAAACTAAAATTAATATTAGGGAAGGACTGTTTTGAGCTGACCACAGGGACAAAAATAAAGAAATAAAACTTACTTGGCATTACGGCCAGCCTAGTCCCACTTCCAAAGATTACCTTGTCACCAAAACTAGACACAGTGTTTTCCGCCTTGACAAAAATACCACCCTTCCTTTTTGCATCAGAATTATGCCTTCCTTTTAAAAAGCTAAGTCTTTAGACCTTCGGAATAAAATGTGAAGGATTGTGGATATTGGAAATATGAATCGTTTTGACGTCTACACCTATATATTTTTTTTTCTTTTGGACTCTGGTTTTTTCCCTGGAGGTGTGAATCCATCCTTTCCATCCCATAATTTCCAGACTTTTTTCAAACGTTTCCAGACTCTTCCTTCCTCTGCCTTCCAATTTATCAGTTCACCAAAAGCCTCTATAAATATATTAAATCACAGTGTCTTTAAAGAGCTAAGGCTTCATTGTATCCTGCAATTCTATATACACTGATCATTTAGTAAGCCCTATTGCATTCAGAACTCCTTATTTCTGTGTCTACAGAGAATGAGCAGGTTGATTTGTTACTGCCTTTTTTTCAAAGAATTTTGAAAATGGAGGAAAAAGCCCTTGATTCTAAGATTAGTACAGTAGATGAGTATTTTTTTTTTTTGCTTACGTTTTTAAAATTTTATTTCCAAAGTTAAAATACAAAAATATAGGGGGAGGGGGGAATCAAGAAACAAACTTAACATGTGGGCATTTTTAATTTCTTACTATTTTCCATTTGGTCAGCCCAATGACTTTCTTTTTTTCTTCTTTCTTTCTTTCTTTCTCTCCCTCCCTTTTCCATCTTTCCTTTCTTCCTTTCTCTCTCTCTTTCTTTCCCTCTCCCCTCCCTTTTACCTTCCTTCCTTTCTCTCCCTCCCTTTTCCTTTCTTCTTTCTTTCTTTCTTTCTTTCTTTCTTTCCCTCTCCCCTTCCTTTCCCTTCCTTCCTTCCTTTCTCTCTCTTTCTTTCTCTCTCCCCTCCCTTTTACCTTCCTTCCTTTCTTTCTCCCCCTCCCTCCCTCCCCCTCCCTTCTTTCTTTCTCTCCCTCCCTTTTTCTTTCTTCTTTCTTCTTTCTTTCTTTCTTCCTTCCTTTATCTCTTCCTTCCTTCCTTTCCCTCTCCCCTCCCTTTTCTTTCTTTCTTTCCTTCCTTCTTTCTCTCTTTCTTTCCCTCTCCCCTCCCTTTTCCTTTCTTTCTTCCTTCCTTCCTTTCTCTCTCTCTCTTTCTTTCTCCCTCCCCTCCCTTTTACCTTCCTTCCTTTTTTTTCTTTCTTTCTTTCTCTCCCTCCTCTTTCTTTCTTTTTTCCTTTCTTTCTTTCTTTCTTTCTTTCTTTTCCTTTCTTTTTCCTTCCTTCCTTCCTTTCTTTGAATTGATGGAGAGCTTCTGCCCTTTAGGATCAACCCTCCATAGTAAAGGAACCAAAATAGATAAAGATAATTATGGTGGAGGGAAAATCATAAACAAATAAATAAATACTAGCAAAATAGACACATCGATTAAGAAAAATTAAAAGGGGGAAAGCTATTTTTATAGAAACAGAGCAAACTTACGTGGTTGGACAACTAATTTTGTCCCTGAACCAAATACCAGTGTCCGAAGTTCACACAGTGATTTCTCCTTTACCATAAACATATGCAAGGCTACAGCTATGGCTGTAGGTAGATTACACATGCACACTTTAAGTGCACATTTTAAGGAAGGCTGGTCCTTAATTTGATGAAAAGAAGAGGAAAGGAGAGGAAAGTTCAGAAAACTTCAAATGCTAAGGTTGAGAAACACTGGATAGATTTTTCTCGACGCTGCTCTAGACTTTAGGATTTAAGATGTCAAGGATGGCAGCTACTAGAAATCTGAAGGAGACTCTAGAAAGAGTGCAGAGATCTGCAACAAAGATGATTAGGAGACTGGAGGCTAAAACATATGAAGAACGATTGCAGGAACTGGGTATGTCTAGTTTAATGAAAAGGACTAGGGAAGACATGATAGTAGTGTTCCAATATCTCAGGGGCTGCCACAAAGAAGAGGGAGTCAAACTATTCTTCAAAGCACCTGAGGATAGGACAAGAAGCAATGGGTGGAAACTAATCAAGGAGAGAAGCAACTTAGAACTAAGGAGAAATTTCCTGACAGTTAGAACAATTAATCAGTGGAACAACTTGCCTCCAGAAGTTGTGAATGCTCCAACACTGGAAGTTTTTAAAATGAGATTGGATAACTATTTGTCTGAAGTGGTGTAGGGTTTCCTGCCTAAGCAGGGGGTTGGACTAGAAGACCTCCAAGGTCCCTTCCAGCACTGTTATTCTAATATTCTGTAGAGTGGATAACTTATTTGCAATGCTGTGTCCGAAGTTGATAATGTCTAGACCACTGACCACTGCATTAAATTCTCCTCCTTGGTTATTAACCCACATTGGCTTGGCTACACAGGAAGAATCAACTGTACTAATTATCCAGCAACTAAGACACACTGTCCCCATGATCAGAAAAACAACATTATGTGGATGAGGGAACACTGAGTAGAAATATCAATTCGAAAAAGAGTGTCTCATCAATAGAAGAGAATATTTGTAGCTCAGAGTTGAACTGTGAGGTTCTTGGTGCTCAGTGAACTGACGGTATTACCTAATTTGGTAATGAAATGTCTGCAAGGAAACCACCAAGCTCAGAGAGCACAAAAAATCCCACATAGTCTTTCATTGTTGATCATCTTCAAAGATCTCTAGAACTTCAGGCCCCTTCTCACTTTTTTCCCTCTCTTTCTCTCTCACCAGTGAAACCAGATCGTAAAATTTAATTTAATGTATATCATGATATCATTATTTCATCATTCATGAATGGTTCAATTTCTTCTATGTCTTGAAGCTAAAAATCTGAGAAGCAGAGTAATAGAGTTGGAAGGGAGCTTGGAGGTCTTCTAGTCCAATCCCCTGTTCAAGCAGGAGACCCTATACAATTTCAGACAAATGGTTGTCCAACCTCTTAGAAACCTCCAGTGATGGAGCACCCACAACTTCTGAAGGCAAGTCATTCCACTGATTTATTGTTCTCACTGTCAGAAAATTTCTCCTTAGTTCTAGGTTGCTTCTCTCCTTGATTAGTTTCCATCTATCGCTTCGTGTCCTGCCTTCAGGTTCTTTGGAGAATAGGTTGACTCCCTCTTCTTTGTGGCAGTCGCTTTCGATATTGGAACAGTGCTATCATGTCACCCCTAGTCCTTCTTTTTATTAAAAGCATCCCTTCTAATTCTCCAATGGAAGAACAACTATACATTCCTATTAAAAGTTATATCACTGTCACACCCTAAGAACTTATAAAGCGATAGTATAATTTATCTATGGGGAATCTAGCATAGTAGGGAACAGAACAATTGCTTGTTTATTTACCAGGTTATATATAGAATAGAATAGAATAGAATAGAATAGAATAGAATAGAATAGAATAGAATAGAATAGAATAGAATAGAATAGAATAGAACAGAACAGAACAGAACAGAATAGAATAGAATAGAATAACAGAGTTGGAAGGGACCTTGGAGGTCTTCCAGCCCAACCCCCTGCTTAGGCAGGAAACCCTACACCACTTCAGACAAATGGTTGTCCAACCTCTTCTTAAAAACTTCCAGTGTTGGAGCATTCACAACCTCTGGAGGCAAGTTGTTCCACTGATTAATTGTTCTGTCAGGAAATTTCTCCTTAGTTCTAAATTGGTTCTCTCCTTGGTTAGTTTCCACCCGTTGCTTCTTGTCCTGCCCTCAGGTGCTTTGGAGAATAGGTTGAGTCCCTCTTCTTTGTGGCAGCCCCTGAGATATTGGAAGACTGCTATCATGTCTCCCCTAGTCCTTCTCTTCATCAAACTAGACTACCCAGTTCCTGCAACCGTTCTTCGTATGTTTTAGTCTCCAGTCCCCTAATCCTCTTTGTTATAATTCAAGGGTTGAACATAATTCAACGGTTGTGTAAACCCACACGTGGACGAACCGTTTTGGTTGCTTAATACTTCTTGACATAGCGCTGACCATCTTTCAAGTCATAGTCATTTTTCCTCAACTGAAAATAGTGAGACCAGAATTGAATCTGGATTATTTTTTTTTTCAAAGCACGCTCCTCCACATGTCACTACATGGTGGGATGGGATAAACAAAGAAAGGACCCTCTTGAACTGACTTTGTTGTTGTTAGTTGCGAAGTCGTGTCCGACCTATCACGACCTCATCAACAACATTCCTCCTGGCCTTCCTGTCCTCTACTATCCTCTGGAGTCCATTTAAGCTCACACCTACTGCTTCAGTGACTCCATCCAGCCACCTCGTTCTCTGTCATCCCCTTCTTCTTTTGCCCTCAATCTTTCCCAACATTAGGCTCTTCTCCAGTGAGTCCTTCCTTCTCATTAGGTGGCCAAAGTCTTGAACTGACTACAAAGCATAAATAAAAGGATGAAGCTTACCTGGCCTTACAACCAGCCTAGTCCCACTTCCAAAGATCACCTTACTGTATCCAGTATTAGACACAGTGCTTCCTGCCTTGACAAAAACAGGTTCTTCTCCCAAAGATGCTTTTCCAAAAAGGCAGCTGGACTTTCTAGGGTTTTTTTCCCCTCCTTGAAAACATGTTGCTTTTCATCCCAGAAAAAGCTTCTTATCCTGCCTTCAGGTTCTTGGATGCTTTTTTTGGATGAGAATTGAAATGTTTTCAAGGGGAAAAAAAACCCCAAGGAAATCCAGTTTTTCTTTTGAAAAGCACTATTGGGACAACCATGAATCGGGTGATTGAGAATCTCCATAGATAACACATCCTCCTATTTGTATCAGCAAGTATAGCTTCCTTTTGAAAAGCTAAATCTCTGGGATAAAAAATATTGAGCACTGTCACTTGTAATTATCTCCCAAAAGGAATTGGGAGGGGGGAAGAGAGAGGAGATTAAAATATGGCAACAGATTAAAAAAAATGGTAACAGAAATTAAACAATATTATAGCAATAACACTTAGACTTATATACCGCTTCACAGTGCTTTACAGCCCTCTCTAAGCGGTTTACAGAGTCAGCCTATGGCCCTCAACAATCTGGATCCTCATTTTACCCACCTCGGAAGGATGGGAGACTGAGTCAACCTTGAGCCTGGTGAGAATCGAACTGCCAAATTGCTGTCAGCTGGCAGTCAGCAGAAGTAGCCTGCAGTCCTGCACTTTAACTACTGTGCCACCTCGACTCTTTATAGATGGATTCAACCCTTTATTTATTTATTTATTTTATTTTATTTATTGGTTCGATTTATATGCCACCCTTTTCCAGAGACTCAGGGCGGCTTACAATGCGTTAAGCAATAGCCTTCATACTTTTGTATATACCTGCTTAGTAGGGCTTTCGTCCCCCACCTCCAAGTGATGTTCTTTTTTTAAATTTTTTATATAAAGTCAGTTTATTGCCCCCACAAACCGGGTCCTCATTTTACCTACCTCGAAAGGATGGAAGGCTGAGTCAACCTTGAGCCTGGTGAGATTTGAACTTGCAATAATTGCAGGCAGCTGGTGTTACTTAACAGTGCTTTAGTCTGCTGTGCCACCAAGGCTCTTGAAAGTAGACGTATAATATTTCCACAGGTCCATTTTCATATCAGTTATCTAATATTCTTAATTTCTTACTATTTTCCATTTGTTCAGCTCAATGACCTACCTTCCTTCCTTCCTTCCTTCCTTCCTTCCTTCCTTCCTTCCTTCCTTCCTTCCTTCCTTCCTTCCTTCCTTCCTTCCTGGATAAAAATATTGAGCACTATCGCTTGTAATTATCTCCCAATTTGGGGTGGGGGAGGAGGAGATTAAAATATGGCAATGACTGGATAGAAATGTCAAGATTCCCAAATCTTATCATGATACTGTATTTTCCTGCTGATAACAGAAATTAAACAATATTATAGATGGATGCAACTCTTGAAAGAAGACATATAATATTTCCACTGGTCCATTTTTGTATCAGTTATCTAATGGCATTCACTCTCAATTTTTACGAGATCAATCATTTTCTGCACATTTAAGCTTAGTGCAATTGCCACCCTTCAGGTAGCGTGGCTGCACTTTACATATTACTTTCTAGTTTATTTATCACATGTATGTATTTTTATGTCAAATGTATGTAATTACATGAATGCCTGAATACATGCACACAAAAAAAGGAAAATTAATGTTAGGAAAGGACTGTTTTGAGTTGACCACAGTGTCAAGAATGAAGAGAGAAAACTTACTTGGCATTACAACCAGCCTAGTCCCACTTCCAAAGATCACCTTGTCGGCAAAGTTAGACACAGTGCTTTCCGCCTTGACAAAAACATCCTTTCCTTTTTGCATCAGAATTATGCCTTCCTTTTAAAAAGCTAAGTCTCTAGACCTTTGGAATAAAATGTGAAGGATTGTGGCTATTGGAAATATGAATCGTTTTGACATCTATACCTATAAAATATATATTTTTTCTTTTAGATTCTAGTTTCTTCCCTGGAGGAGTGAATCCACTCTGCCCTTTCCATCCCATAATTTCCAGGCTTTTTTCAAATGTTTCCAGACTCTTCCTTCCTCCAATTTATCAGTTCACCAAAAGCCTCTATAATTATATTAAATATATTAAATCACAGTGCCTTTAAAGAGCAGTGTGCAGTGGCAGCCAAAAAAGCCAATGCAATCCTAAATTGCATTAACAGAGGGATACAATCAAGACCAGGTGAGGTACTAATACCACTCTATAAAACCCTAGTAAGACCACACCTAGAGTACTGCATCCAGTTTTGGTCACTAAACTATAAAAAAGATGTTGAGACTCTAGAAAAAAGTGCAGAGGAGAGCAACCAGGATGATTAGGGGACTGGAGACTAAAACATATGAAGAACGGTTACAGGAACTGGGCATGGCTAATCTAGTGAAGAGAAGGACCAGGGGAGACATGATAGCAGTCTTCCAATATTTAAGGGGCTGCCACAGAGATGAGGGTGGTCAAGCTATTTTCCAAAGCACCTGAAGGCCAGACAAGGAATAATGGATGGAAACTGACCAAGGAGAGATTCAACCTAGAAATGAGGAGGAACTTTCTGACAGTGAGAACAATCAACCAATGGAACAGAAGTTGCCTTCGGAAGTTGTGGGAGCTTCATCGCTTGAGACTTTCAAGAAAAGATTGGATTGCCATTTGTCAGAAATGGTGTAGGGTCTCCTGCTTGAGTGGGGGGTTGCACTAGATGACCTATAAGGTCCCTTCCAACTCTGTTAATCTGTTAAACATCAGCTAAGGCTTCATCGCATCCTGCAATTCTATATACACTGATCATCCAGTAAACCCTATTGCATTCAGAACTCTTTATTTCTGTGGTAAACAGAAAATGACCAGGTTAATTTGTTACGGTCTGTTTTTCAAAGAATTTTGAAAATGGAAGAAAAAATCCTAGATTCTAAGTCCCTCTCTTTTTCTTTCTTTCTCTCTTTCCCTTTTCCCCTCTTTCCCTTTTCCCCTCTTCCTCTTTTGCTTTCATACTATATGCCAAACGGTACATACATTTTAAAAGAAAAGAATAGAAAAGACATTTCAGGGTACTACTATCTGAAGATTTCTATCTTTTTACTTCTGAAACTGTCCTGATATTCTTAGCTTTAAATCTTCTGAAGCTGAGGAATAACTAGAAAATAGAAGCATTTCCACGAGACTTTGTCTTTGGAAAGAAATATATTAAGCATAAAAAAGTGGAGAGGGAAATGCACAGAACACAATACTCAGTAAGATCTGAAGTTTGTTCCAGACCCAAAAGTAACTTTGGTTCTGTAATTTGAACAATGATCTCTCCTTCAGCCTAAGATTTTAGAGGGATACAGCTGGGACTGTCCCCATCTAAAGAAAGTCATTTGCGAAAGGACAATTCTAGAATGAGGCAAAGACCCAAATAATGAGACTAAAACATATGAAGAATGATTGCAGGAACTGGGCATGGCTAGTCTAGTGAAGAGAAGGACCAGGGGAGACCTGATAGCAGTCTTCCAATATTTGAGGGGCTGCCACAGACAGGAGGGGGGGTCAAGTTATTTTCCAAGGCACCTGAAGGCCAGACAAGGAACAATGGATGGAAACTGATCAAGGAGCGATTCAACCTAGAAATAAGGAGAAATTTCCTGACAGTGAGAAACAATCAACCAATGGAACAGAAGTTGCCTTCGGAAGTTGTGGCAGCTTCATCCCTGGAGGCTTTCAAGAAGCAACTGGACTGTCATCTGTCAGAAATGGTGTAGGGTCTCCTGCTTGGCTTAGTGGGTGGGGGGACTGGACTAGATGACCTACCAGATCCCTTCCAACTCTGTTACTCTGTTAATCTGCTTTCCCAGTTTATATAGTTGGGTTTGCAAGTTACTCAGACATGACTATTTGCCTGAGTTCAGGGATGCTAAAAAAGAAATATTAAGGTGGCAGCCACCTTCTTTATACATTACTTGTTCAAAATGTGATAAAAACTAACCAAAACCATGATAAAGAAATGTAAAAAAGAAAAGAAAGGGGAAAAAAACACACCGAAAAAAGGCAAAAAGAAAGAATGGAAAGAAACAGAAAGGAATTTCAGATTTTTGTTTACAGGAAATGGGAAAAATAACTTACTTGGCATTACGACTAGCTTAGTACCACTTCCAAAGATGACCTTACTGTAGGTATTATTCACAGTGATTTCTGCCTTGACAATTACCTGATTTCCTATTTCTGTCAGCAATTATAACTTCTTTTTCGAAAGCTAAATCCCTAGATTCAAGGGAAATGTCAAGGAAAATAACTACTGGAAATCCAAAATGTTATTTGGACATCTGTGCCTGCAAAATACTTTACTTTGGACTCTAGTTTCGTTCTCCAAAGGTGTGAACACTTTGCCTTTTCTATCCCATAATTTAGAGTATTTCCTAACTCTTACTAGGTTATCCAACTTGTTCAGGAAAAAGCCCCGATAAATATACTAGGATTTAAACATTTTACAAAGGAGACAAAAACTAATAAGAGCGAAGATGGAGGAAAGGCAAGGAAAGAAAAACAAAAAAAACAAATGAAAGCCAACATTGGAAAAAATAATAATGAAAAAAATAACAGAAAGGAGCTTCGGATTTTCTTTTCAACAATTATAAGTGCAAAATAACTTTTCGTGCTGACCACCGTGGGAAAAATAACTTACTTGGCATTACGACCAGCCTAGTCCCACTTCCAAAGAAAAATCTGTAGCCATTGTTAGACACAGTGCTTTTTGCCTTAACAAGAACATGTCTATTTGTGTCAGGAATTAGAACTTTGTTCACAAAGATACGAAATAAAATACTGTGTACCAAATAAAATTAGGAAAATTTACTCAGGGTTGGACTAGAAGATTTCCAAGGTTCCTTCCAAGTATTCTATTCTATTCTATTCTATTCTATTCTATTCTATTCTATTCTATTCTACTCTACTCTACTCTACTCTACTCTACTCTACTCTACTCTACTCTACTCTACTCTACTCCATTCCATTCCATTCCATTCCATATTTTCTATTCTATTCTATTCTATTCTATTCTATTCTATTCTATTCTATTCTATTCTATTCTATTCTATTCTATTCTATTCTATTCCATTCCATTCCATTCCATTCCATTCCATTCCAATTTTCTATTCTATTCTATTCTATTCTATTCTATTCTATTCTATTCCATTCCATTCCATTCCATTCCATTCCATTCCATTCCATATTTTCTATTCTATTCTATTCTATTCTATTCTATTCTATTCTATTCTATTCTATTCTATTCTATTCTATTCTATTCTTTCTATTCCATTCCATTCCATTCCATTCCATTCCATTCCATTCCATTCCATATTTTCTATTCTATTCTATTCTATTCTATTCTATTCTATTCTATTCTATTCTATTCTATTCTATTCTATTCTATTCTATTCTTTCTATTCTATTCCATTCCATTCCATTTCCAATCCATTCAATTCCATTCCATTCTCCAAAAAGAAATGGAAAGAAAATTAAAAGATTGAAATATGGCAAGGAACAGATAGAAATACAACATTCCCAAATCCTGTCCTGATATTTTCCTGCCGATAGGAGAAATCACCTTTTGGGAAATTTAATTTGGGTCTTGGAACAAAATATTTGGATTTTTTTAAAAAAAAGTTTTATTGGATTTTTATTTTTAAATATACATCAATATCAATACATGATCAGTGTGGCCTCTGGGTATAATTCATTTTGATACAAGTAGCGATAATATTAATATTATTAATAATATTTAATTAATAATATTTGTTACATTAACATTTGTTACTTTATCAAATGTAACATTAACAAAATGCATTTGCTACATTATCAGCAATAGAGACCTTCAAATTTCTAGGTTCTACCATATCTCAATATGTAAAATGGACAGCTAACATCAAAAACGTCATCAAAAAAGCACAACAAAGAATGTTCTTTCTGCGCCAACTCAGAAAGCTCAAACTGCCCAAGGAGCTGCTGATACACTTCTACAGAGGAATGATTGAGTCTGTCATCTGCACCTCTATAACTGTCTGGTTTGGTTCTGCAACCCAACAAGACAGACACAGACTTCAGAGGATAATTAGAACTGCAGAAAAAACAATTGCTACCAACCTGCCTTCCATGGAGAACCTGTGTACTGCACAAGTCAAAAAGAGGGCTGTGGAAATATTTACAGACCTCTCACATCCTGGACATAAACTGTTTCAACTCCCACCCTCAATGACGCTATAGAGCACTGCACACCAGAACAACTAGACACAAGAACAGTTTTTTCCCGAACGCCATCACTCTGCTTAACAATTAATTCCCTCAACACTGTCAAACTAGTTACTAAGTCTGCATTGCTATTAATCTTCTCATCGTTCCCATCACCCATCTCCTTCCACTTATGACTGTATGACTGTAACTTTGTTGCTTGTATCTTTACAATTTATATTGATATTGTTTCCTGATTGCTTATTTGTACCCTATGACTATCAATAAGTGTTGTACCTTATGATTCTTGATGAATATATCTTTTCTTTTATGTACACTGAGAGCTTATGCACCAAGGCAAATTCCTTGTGTGTCCAATCACACTTGGCCAAAAAAAAAACACCAACAACCCACTATTCTATTCCATTCTAATCAAATTTATGTAATCCTAGTATTAATATACGTTTGTTTTAAAGTAATCATTCAATATTTCAATGTTCCATTTTAATGCCAATGATACTATTTAAATATACACAGTAATACCATCTTTTCAGCCTCTAATCTTTCCATCTAGTTATTGCTTATATTCTAATATATAAAAATTATATATGCTAATATTCCCCCTGTTTCTTATTTCTACCTCTATTCTTGCTATTAGTCAGGCCACCATTAATAATGGTTGTTCCAGTGATGCTTTTCCAAATGGCATGTAGACTTTCCTGGTTTTTTTCCCTCTTGAAAACATTTCCCTTTTCATCCAAAGAAGCTTCATCAATTCTGAGTCAGAACTGAAGAAGCTTCTTGGATGAGAAGTGAAACATCTTCAGGGAATAACAAACTCCAGTTGTCTCTTGAAAAAGCACCTTTGGGACAACCATGTCTTGGATGACTGAGAATCTCCATAGACGCTCAGGGATTTTGTTAAACTCTGTAGACTGCATATAAATTGTGGGTAGGGATGAGCAAAAAAAGGACCCCCTTGTGCTAATGACAGTGGCAAGAATAAAGAGCTAAAAACTTACTTGGCATTACAACCAGCCTAGTCCCACTTCCAAAGGTGACCTTATAGTTGTTAACATTAGACACAGTGCTTTCTGCCTTGACAAAAACATGGCTTCCTATTTCTATCAGCAGTTATAACTTCCTATTGGCAAGCTAAATCTATGGACTTTAGGATTAAAATGTAAAGGAATATGGCTGCTGAATATCGGAAGCCTCCGATCTGAGGCCTGAGAACAATAAAGTTCTCAAACTTCAGGCCCAGAGGTGAGTCTCAGCAGGTTCTGACCAGTTCTGGAGAACTGGTAGTGAAAATTTTGAGTAGTTCGGAGAACCAGTAGTAAAAATTCTGACTGGCCCTGTCCCCATCTATTCTCTGCCTCCCAAGTCCCAGCTGATTGGAAGGAAATGGGGATTTTGCAGTAACATTCCCCTGGATTGGGGAGGGAATGGAGATTTTACAGTATCCTTCCCTTGCCACACCCACCAAGCCACGCCCACAGAACCGGTAGTAAATTTTTTTGAAATCGATCACTGTTCAGGCCCTCTTGTTGTCTCCCTCATAATTAAAATGTAGATACCCAGAGACCTTCATCTTATTTCTGTTCCCTCAAACCTCTACCTCTATAAGAAAGCGCTTAAAAAAGAGTCAGAATTGGCCTGAAACTTTAGAAAAACAGGTCTTTTTGTCAAGAATGGTTGATGGAACTATGTCTAGTTTAATGAAAAGAATGTTTAATGAAAGGATGCAGAGAAGAGTAACAAAGATGATTAGGGGACTGGAGGCTAAAACATATAAAGAACGGTTGCAGGAACTGGGTATGTCTAATTTAATGAAAAGAAGGACTAGGGGAGATCTGACAGCGGTGTTCCAATATCTGAGGGGCTGCCACAAAGAAGAGGGAGTCAAGCTATTCTCCAAAGCAACTGAGGGTAGGACAAGAAGCAATGCGTGGAAACTAATCAAGGAGAGAAGCAACTTAGAATTAAGGAGAAATTTCCTGACAGTTAGAACAATTAATCAGTGGAACAACTTGCCTCCAGAAGTTGTGAATGCTCCAACAATGGAAGTTTTTAAGGAGATGTTGGATAACCATTTGTCTGAAGTGGTGTAGGATTTCCTGCCTAAACAGGGGGTTGGATTAGAAGACCTCTGAGGTCCCTTCCACTCTGTTATTCTATTCTATTCTATTCTATTCTATTCTATTCTATTCTATTCTATTCTATTCTATTCTATGCTATGCTATTCTATTCTATTCTATTCTATTCTATTCTATTCTATTCCCAAGGTTCTCAAACCTTGTCATGATATTCTCCTGCTGATAACAAAAAATTGCATATATTAATTCAGTCCTTGAAAGTAGAATTTATAATGTTTCCATAGGCCCATTTCTATGTACTGAATGAGATTCACTCTTAGTGTTGCGAGATAAAAGAGTAAATTAAGCACGTGTGAGCTTAATGCAATTGTCACCTATTGGTATCTTGACTGCTTATTCCTTACCGATTACGTTTTCTCAGTTTATATATCACACGCATGTGTTTTTACGTCATAAGTGCATAATTATAGGCAGATACACACAAATCAAGAAAATTAATGGATAATAATTGTGGTGGGGATGAGCAAGGAAAGGGCCCACTTGGGTTGACCACACGGGCAAGAATAAACAAATAAAACTTACTTGGCACTACAACCAGCTTAGTCCCTCTTCCAAAGATGACATTTCTGACACTACCAGTATACACAGTGCTTTCTGCCTTGACAAAAACACGTCTTCCTATTTCTATCAGCAACTATAACTTCCTTGGGAAACGCTAAATCTTTAACATTTAACGTTAAAATATCAAGGAATACACACCTGCTCGGAATCTAAAGAATCATTTGGATATGTGTTCCTGTAAAATACTTTCCTTTAAGATGTTGGTTCTCTGGAAGCGTGAACCCACACTCTGCAGTTTACATTTCCATAATTTAGACAGCTTCAAGAATCTTACTTATCCTGCAGTCAGTATTGTCCAAAGGATGACTCTCAAAAAGACGAAGCAAGCATGGAAAAATCCAAGATTTGATTGAAAGAGCCCATTGAAACTTTTAGGAATGGAGGTGGCTTTGTGGTCTAAGCAATCATCAGCTTCATCTGCTCCATGTGGAAAAGCCAAAGAACAAATATTTGGAAGGTGGACAACTGAATTGGGCAGGACATGAGAGGGATAAAGGGAATAAGAAACGGAATTTACTTGGAGTCACATCCAATTTAGTTCCACCTCCAAAGATGAGTTTATTGAAACTACCGTAGATTCACAATGCTTTCTTTCTTGACCAAAAAGTGCCCAAAGCAGGACAACATTGAAAGCAAAGGTAGAGGAGATGCCCTCAGAAATGTTTGACTTGGCAAAGAAAGCTTTTCTCCAGTTCACATTCAGCCAATTTTCTTGGTGAACTCTAGCTATGAGGACTTCAAATCAGGAGTGAAATCCAGCAGGTTCTGACAGGTTCTGGAGAATCGGTAGCAGAAATTTTGAGTAGTTCGGAGAACCGGCAAATACCACCTCTGCCTGGCCCCAGAGTGGGGTGGGAATGGGGATTTTGCAGTATCTTTCCCCTGGAGTGGGATGGGAATGGGGATTTTGCAGTATCCTTCCCTTGCCATGCCCACCAAGCCACACCATGCCCACCAAGCCACGCCCACAGAACCGGTAGTAAAAGAAATTGGATTTCACCACTGCTTCAAATCCCAGATTTCTCAGCAGTTCAGAGCCATTAAGATAAATTTAGATGGATTGTTGTACATTAAAAGCAAGAGGACTTCCTCTTAGCTATGTCCTTAATATTTCAGAACTACTGAGAAATCAAGGATTGTAAATTATTTTGCACAGAGGTTGACCATGGTGAAGCAGTATAGGAAGTTGTGGGGGAAAACATATAGATTTCTTGATTTCTGTGCTTCCTTTCTCCCAAAGAAGGAAAATGGTCACCTGTAATTTATACTATTATGCTATTATACTATTATTTATACATCCTATTAAACAAAGCTTTTGGGAAGCAGGGAGGAAACATCAAATTTCTAAAGCGGTGTTGAATATATAAAGCAAAATTCCATTCATTCTCACAAGGAATGAAAAAAAAACCCTACTCTCCTTCATTTCAGAACAATGAAGGTGAGACCTTACTCATCTGTAACACCCAAAAGAAGCCAATGAAGTGAGAATGTTCTGACGTACCTGGTATTATGGTTAACCTGGTGCCTTGCCCAAATATCACTGCCCTGTAGCCATCTTGACTACACAATAAGAAATGACTTTACAAAAAAGGAAGCCAAAACACTGTTTTTTTCCCTTTGCTCCATTTGGTGTGTTCTTAAATGAACATGAGTTAAGCGCTTCATGAAGATACTTGGAATAATGTGGAGCCACTGATCTTGTATGCAAACATCCAGATAGACACACATTTGCTATACACACTTTGTTCCCACCTAATAATCATTCAGATTTTTGCAATCCTGGTCTGCTAGCTCTAGAAATGTGATCTCTCCTGTCAGGGTTCCAAGTAACACCCCCAACGAAATCATACTCTGAGGCTTGAGGTTCCTCAAAGCTCATTTTTATTAGAGATGTCATATTGGCACATCTGGGAATACTCAAATCTGAGAGCTTCCGGGTTTTCCTCACCCAAAAGAAAGTTCAAGACCTTGCCCTTCACCCATGAACCAATCAAGTACCCTCCAGAACAGAAGACACCTCCTCATTTTTCTCAGCACAGCTGCAGGGCACAACGGCCTTGACTTTCTGGAAAGAATGTTATTTTGACTACATATCATCTTCACTCCATACACCTCCCATTTTCCCACAGTAGAATTTGTGGCAGGCCTGAAGGCTCGAAGGTAAAAGATGGCTTCCAGGTCTGACATTTTCCTTCTCAAGGGAAAACACATGAAGTTGCCCTATTCCCACATGAAAGGACATCTAAACAAATTTAAATGTTTATATTCACATCCCACTGTAACAATGATGTTCTTAGTCCTAAAGTCCTTTTGTGGTCTCCCTCATAGTTAAGAAGGACCTTCTTCTTACTTCTGTTGCCCTCAAAACTCCATCTCTATAAGAAATGCTTAGAGGTCAGAGTCAGAATCAGCCTGCAACTCTACAAAAACAGATTGTTTTAAAAAAATCCCAAATGCACCACTGGTAGAATTACAGAGAGTTTATCTTTGTTGAGAAACTCACGTGGATGAACCTTCAGCTCTGTTCCAGTCCCAAAGACAACTCTAGAAGAGATGTAATTTATCACAGTGTTCTGAATCTTTACATAAAGTCATCACTTAAGCCAACTTGGATGAGAAGTCCTGAGGAGACTTCAAATCCTCTTTTTTTTTGTCATGGGTATGGATGGTTTAATTTTGGCAGTTCTAAGAAGTTCTTAGTTGGACCATAAAAAAGGCTGAGAGCCAAAGAATTGAGGCCTTTGAACTCTGGTGCTTGAGAAGACTCCTGGGAGTCCCTTGGACTGCAAGGCGATCCAACTGGTCAGTCCTAGAGGAGATCAACCCTGACTGCTCTTTAGAAGGCCAGATCCTGAAGATGAAACTCAAATATTTTGGCCACCTAATGAGAAGGAAGGACTCGCTGGAGAAGTGCTTAATTCTGGGAAAGATTGAGGGCAAAGGAAGAACGGGACGACAGACAATGAGGTGGCTGGATGGAGTCACTGAAGCAGTCGGTGTGAGCTTAAATGGATTCCAGAGGATGGTAGAGGACAGGAAGCTGGAGGAACATTGTCCGTGGGGTCACAATGGGTCGGACACAACTTCGCAACTACCAACAACAACAAGAAGAAGTTCTACTCCCAAACATCATAAGCATTAAATATTGAATATAAATATGAAATGAAATATTGAAGACCAAGTCACGATTAGGAAAATGTGCATAACAATTTTTTGAGAATTGTTTATAATCACTGAAGACTGCGTATAAATTGGGGGTGGTTTTTCTCATCACTGAAAACTGCATATAATGGGGGATGAGCAAGGAAAGGACCCCCTCTTGCGTGGACCATGAGACCAAAACAAAAATGCTAAAACTTACTTGGAATTACGACCAGTCTAGTCCCACTTCCAAAGATGACTTTAAAGCTGCTCTGGTATACACAGTGCTTTTTGTCTTGACAAAAATATGCCTTCCTGTTTTTTTGTTTTTTTTTAAATTTGATTTATATGCCACCCTTCTCCAGAGACTCAGGTCGGCTTACAATGTGCTCAGCAATAGCCTTCATCCTTTTGTATATTTATATAAAGTCAGCTTATTGCCCCCACAACTGGGTCCTCAATTTACCTTCCTTAGAAAGGATGGAAGGCTGAGTCAACCTTGAGCCTTGGCGAGATTCGAACCTGCAGTAATTGCAGGCAGCTGGTCTTAATAACCAGCTTAATAACAGGGTGCCTTAGACACTGTACTACCAAGGTTTCAGCATTGATAACTTCCTTTCGAAAAGCTAAAGCTCTAGACTTGAAGATTAAAACATCAAGGACAGTAGCTGGTGGAAATCTGAAGCATTACTTGGGAATGGAATGATTGCATATCCAAAATTCAATCTGAAGGCCACCCAGATACTTTTAGGAATGGAGGTTGCTTTATAGAACTAAGTGTTGTGACCCGCCAGCAGCCAGCAGAGCTGGCAGCAGAGTCAGACTGTGAGGAGGTTGGGGAGGAACTTGGGCCAGTCCTGGGGGCTGGGGAGAGCTCGGACGAGGGCCCTGCGTCGGAGGCAGAGAGGGAGATAGACAGCAGCAAGGCAGAGGAACAGCTGGAGCCCATTCCCAGTGTGCGCACGCGCAGAGCTGCCAGAAGACAAGAACAATTAAGAAAGTAGGGTTGACTGGGGAGATAATTGGCCCCTCCCATAGGACATAAAAGAGGAGCGAACGGGACGTGGGCTTTTGCAAGAAGCAATTAGTTCACTTGGTCGATTCAAGATTGGAAAGTTCTGTTCATGACTCTAATAGAATGTGTGCCAAGTTTGGCCTTGCCTTGCGTTTGGACATTGGTTCTCTGGCAGCGTTCCAAGTGAGATACGGTGGGTGTTGATAAACATTCCTCTGAAAGACTGTTTGCCAAAGCCCTTTTGACTGTGAATGACAGTAATTCACTGTCGTTTAAATAAAAGAGGTTTGGCCAGACTTTGCTTCATGCTTTCTAAGGAAGCCTAGGTCCGAACACTAAGCAGTCATTAGGTTCCTTCCTCTGCTCCATGTGGAACAGACCCAAAGACTAAATATGGGGAAGGTGGAGACATGAATGAGGCAGGACATGAGAAGGTTAAAGGAAATAGAAGAAAGGAAACCAAGGCATAGAACTAAAATCATGTGAAGCATTAGTGCCGCTTTACAAAACCCAGCTGGAACCATGCAACTAATTTTGGTCACCATGCTATAAAAAAAGATGTTGAGACTTTGGAAAAAGTTCAGAGAAGAGCAACTAAGATGATCAAAGGCCTGGAAACTAAACCAGACTTTTGGCCCTGAGAAAAACATGCCTTCCTATTTGCATCAAAATTATAACATCTTTTTGAAAAACTAGATCTCTAGAGTTTAGACTTAAATCTCAAGGACGATGCACCTGGAAATCTTGAAGCATCGTTTGGAAATCCTTCCTTATTAACATATTTTAATTTGGACTGTAGGGGTTCTTTGGAAGTTTGAACCTAATCTTCCTTTTCAGTTCCCATAATTTAGAGTTTCAAGAATCTTTCTCATCATGCACTCAATACTGGACAACAGGTAACTCCCTATAAAAGGCAACAGAAACAAAATTTGACCTGAGGGACAAAAGATATTTTTTTAGGAATGGAGGTTGCTTTGTGGGTTAAGCAGACATTGGCTTCATCTGCTCCTTGTGCAAAAGCCAAAGATCTAATTTTGAGAAGGTGGACATTGACAAGGGGAGGATAAAGGGAATGAAAAGCTGAAGTTTATTTGAACAGAACAGAACAGAACAGAACAGAACAGAACAGAACAGAATAACAGAGTTGGAAGGGATCTTGGAGGTCTTCTATTCCAATCCCCTGCTTAGGAAGGAAACCCTACACCACTTCAGATAAATGGTTATCCAACATCTTCTTAAAAGCGTCCATTGTTGGCGCATTCACAACTTCTGGAGGGAAGTTGTTCCACTGATCAATTGTTCTAACTGTCAGGAAATTTCTCCTTAGTTCTAAGTTGCTTCTCTCCTTGATTAGTTTTCACCCATTGCTTCTTCTCCTGTCCTCAGGTGCTTTGGAGAATAGGTTGACTCCCTCTTCTTTGTGGCAGCCCCTGAGATATTGGAACCCTGCTATCATGTCTCCCCTAGTCCTTCTTTTCATTAAATTAGACATACCCAGTTCCTGCAACCGTTCTTTATATGTTTTAGCCTCCAGTCCCCTAATCATCTTTGTTGCTCTTCTCTGCATTCTTTCTAGAGTCTCAACACTACATCGTGGCGACCAAAACTGGATGCAGTATTCCAAGTGTGGCCTTATCAAGGCATTACAAAGTGGTATTAACACTTCACGTGATCTTGATTCTATTCCTCTGTTTATGCAGCCTAGTTCACAACAGTAGTTGATTCACTTAACAAAGATGACAAGAAAGGTTGCAGAATGAGGCAAAACTCACATAGCAACTCTTTTACTTAGCAAAAGAAATTTGGGGCTCACTTGTGGTCATAAGTGAGAGTGAAGGGAGAGGGGCTGGATGTCAATGTCCCAGCACTGACATATATAAAGAGAGGAGAAGCTTGAACTTTTGCCTACTAAATCCCTTTGAAGATTCTGTCTCCTCGGAGATGGGGGGGGGAACATTCCTGTGATCTGACGAAGAAGAGATGAGGAAAGTGGCTTGGAAGATAGCCAATGAGAAGCAGAGAATTGGGGATCGGAAAGGGAGGGATTGGGGGGTAAAGGTCAGTACTGACCGTGAAAGAGCCAGGATCAGATCGCTGTGCTCAATAAAGAGAAAATTTCCTCAAAGATCGGCAGTTTGGAAATTCATTTATTTTGAGATAGCATCGAAACCTGACATCGGAGATACCTGTATTTTTTTTTCTTTTTGTGGTTTAGTTTGTTTAAATCAATGAAACACCTTTTTTTTCCCCCCTGATATGGCCAATAACTAATTCTTAGTTACAGAACTACTTATGGAAACTATCCAGATCTAACAGACTAATTACAATAGGATACGGGCATATACAGTATGTTAGAAATAGATGGGAAAGGAAAATAGATTTTTATAATAACTGAAGACTGCATATAAAATGGGGAGTGTACTACAGGAAAGATCCTCCTGTATGAACCACAATGGCAAGAATCAAGGGCTAGCACTTACTTGGCATGACAACCAGCCTTGTCCCACTTCCAAAGATGGGCTTGTAGTTGCCACTTTGTACACAGTGCTTTCAGCCTTGACAAAAACTGCTTTGGGAGGTTTTCATCAAAAAAGGAAAGCAACTGTGGAGCTAGCTGTATCTTGAATAAGCTTAGCTTCAGAACTGGAACTAAATTCGATGTTGACTACAAGGAAGCTTCAAATTTCCATTCAACTTCATTCTTTTCCTGTCCTGCCCACTCAGGTGTCCACCTTCCCAGTTCTAAGTTGTTTCTCTCCTTGATTAGTTTCCACCCATTGCTTCTTGTCCTGCCCTCAGGTGCTTTGGAGAATAGCTTGACTCCCACTTCTTTGTGGCAGCCCCTGAGATACTGAAACGCTGATATCATGTCACCCCTAGTTTGACTTTTCATCAAACTCGGCATACCCAATTCCAGCAACGGTTCATCGTAAGTTTTAGCCTCCAGTCCCCTCATCATCTTTGTTGCTCTTCTCTGCACTCTTTCTAGAGTCTCAACATCTCTTTTACATCGTTTAATATTAATTAGGCTTAATTAAAAGATACAAAGATTTCTCTCATTCGGCAAAATAAGTGATGAATTCAGGAAAAATAACTACTTCAAACATGGGCAGCACCCTTGAAAAAGTCTCAGGCGCAAATATGATAGAATTATGATCGAAACTTCCTCAAGCAGAATGGAAGTACATTAATGTTCAATATTAGTGAATCAACTTACTTGGCTTAATGATGAGTCTTGTGCCAGATCCCCAAGTGACCTTGAAAGAGTTACTACTCACAATATTACAGTCCCTTACAAAAACCCCATTCGTTTGAGGGAGAGCTTACTATTCATAACAATTATTTTTAGTTTGGTCGAAGAACCTCAAATCCATCAATGGTTCAATCTGACATAAATTATCTTCACAACATTCCCAATATTTTTATCGGTCCAATCTATAGTTTCCCTCCTATTGTAAGATCCCAGTTTTAGGCTATTTCTTCTAAATACTTGAGTGTCTAGGCTAGCTTTTCTAAATAATTGAGTGCCTATTAACAAACCAAATTTGTTAATAGGCACTCATACAAAAATCCTTAACAACAGCAGGAGCAAATTACTACTCCAGTTTCCTAGAGCAGTGGTTCTCAATCTGGGGAGGCCATGATGTCATTACATGGAGTCCACAAAGGCTTGAAGAAATGTTATGATTTAAATGTAAGGTTTTCCCTACGTAACCAAGGTTTTTCTGCAGCACCAGCTCAGTAGAGTGGATGTGATCGAGTGGATGTGATTCTACTGAGCTGGTGCTGCAGAAAAAGCTTGGTTACGTAGGGAAAACCTGGCTAGAGGAAATATATATATATATATATATAATACTTTTCTAGTCAGGGTTTTTTCTTATGTAGCTCAAGATGTTTGTATAGCCATAGTGGGGTGATATCTCAAATCACCACTTACAGGCTTTATCAGACATTTTGTGTTGTCTGTTGTGAGACCTAAGGGAGACTGGGATAGTGCTATTTCTGTCTTATGAGACTGCATCGGCCAGCCACACCCTTATTTTATGACTCCTCCCTGTAAAGGTCAAATATTTATTTTTATTTTGTTCTTTTAATTCGAAAGTTCATATGTATAATACTTTTCTAGTCAGGGTTTTTTCTTGAGCTACGTAAAAAAAAAAAACCCTGACTAGAAAAGTATTATACATATGAACTTACGAATTAAAAGAACAAAATAAAAATAAATATTTGACCTTTACAGGGAGGAGTCATAAAATAAGGGTGTGGCTAGCCAATATATATACATATACATATACATATACATATACATATACATATACATATACATATACATATACATATATGTAGGTCTTTGGTTATTTGGGTTTTCTCCCGCGTAAAATTGGAGGTATCTTGACAACATTTCGACGAAGTCTCATTCGTCATCTTCAGGCGGGTGTTTTCGGCTTGGTGCTTCTAGGAGCAATGTGTGTGATCGCAACTGTTTCTTCCTTTTGGAAGCCGTCTTTTGGAAGCCGAAAACACCAGCCTGAAGATGATGAATGGGACTTCATTGAAATGTTTCCAAGACACCTCCAATTTTATGTGGGAGAAAACCCGAATACCAAAGGCTTACATACAAACACCCGCGAAAACCTCAGAATATATATACCTAAATATATTACGTAAATATATTTACATAAATATGTAAATATGTAAATATATGTAAACATGTAAATATATATGTAAATATGTAAATATATTTACATAAATATGTAAAATAGAATAAAATGAGATAAAATTATATTTTTTTTATCACCCCTGTGATCTACCCCAATCAGGCCCACAATTGTTTATTTAGAATTATATTGGTAATATGTGTTTGAACCTGTACATTTCATATGGCCTATAAGCTAATCGATCTCTCTCTCTTTCTCTCCCTATCTATCTATCTATCGATCGATCTATCTATAATCCAGGAGCCCTCAAGCAGTCACATTCACGACAAACCATTTTATACCAAATTTATATTTCGCTGATAAAAAAATAAAGGGAGATATATATATATAGTGTTTTTCTATTGAAGCACCTGGTCTACTCCAATATGGGAGAGAGCATACTGCTTCCCTTTTGCCTTTCAGCTCCAATCCAGGAGCCCTCAAGCAGATATGTGTGTATGTGTGTGTGTGTGATATTTAAATGTTGAGTCTTGGGGGGTCCGTGGCCATGGTCTGTGGCCACAAAAGGTATTTAAAGGAGGTCTGTAATGAAAAAAAGGTTGAGAGCCAATGTCCCACCTAGAATGTCCCACTTCAGAAAACAGCTGTAATCCAGTAGTGGCCAAAATTGTGGAAACCTTTTGGGGAAAAATGTATTTTCTAAAACTAGCTAATAACACCACTTTTTTTTTTTTAGTAGTACCATAAAATTATATATCAATGGAAAGATAATTTAATCAAGAATGAAATGCAATAACTTTTATGAAGGGTTTGCTATTAGAACACCAGTTACAGTTTAAAGAAGAAAAGTGAAACACATAGAAAAAATGAGATGTACAAAAACGATCAACATAGAAAAAAATGAGATATGCAAAAATGACCACCACATCAGTTAATACTTAGTTGGGTAACCTTTAGCATGAATTAGGGCCTTACAACGTCTTCCCATGGAGTGAACCAAGTCTTTTAATTCTGCAGCTGTTATAATGTGAAACCAAGATTGAATGTTTGCTTCTATTAACTGGGTTTTATTTCTGGGTTGCTTCTTTAGTCAGCTCCATAGATTTTGGGTTAAGGTCTGGGCTATTCCCAGGCCATTCCAGCAGTGGAATATGATTATCTTGAAACGCCAAAAAAAAAAAAAAAAGTGGTGTTATTAGCCATCAAACCTCAAAAATACAACTTTTCCCAAAAGGTTTCTACAATTTTGGCCACTACTCTAGTTCCCACCTAACTTGGAGAAGTCCGAGCTACAGTTTCCTTTCTTTTCCTCTGCTTTCAGGTAGGACTTGATTCCATACATAAAGGTTGAAGTTTAGGAACCATGAGAAAATGGCACCTCTATCCTTGGGAGAACTGGCAAAGCCTCTCCTAATAAAATAACTGCTTTAATATAATTTAAGTTAAATTTAAAGGCATGATATTCTCTGTATTAGGCTACCATGTAAATATGTATATTTTTAATATCAAAGTAATCACTGGAATAAGCATTGATTTTGCATGATTGCTGAAGACTGCATATAAATGTGGAGAGAAAGAGAGAATGAGTGATGGAGAAAATATCTTAGCTGATCATAATGGCAAGAATAAAGATCTAAAACTTACTTGGCTTGATAACTAGTCTGGTCCCACTTCCAAAGATGATCTTACCGAAACTACTGGTATACACAGTGCTTTCTGCCTTGACAAAAACATGTCTACCTATTTGTATAGGCCATACAGCCACATGTTTTCTACACACTTTGTTGCCATCTAATCTTCATTTGTTTATTGCAGCCCCAATCTGAAAGCCCTCAAGATGTAGACTTTCCCTTCTCAAGGGACAGGAACATTAGGTTGTCCTCCTTCCCAGACGAACTGACATCTAACACACCAGAACAACTAGACACAAAAACATTTTTTCCCCGAAGGCCATCACTCTGCTAAAAAAAATAATTCCCTCAACAGTGTCAAACTAGTCACTAAATCTGCACTACTGTTAATCTTCTCATCGTTCCTATCTCTCATCTCCTCCCACTTATGACTGTATGACTGTAACCTTGTTGCTTCTATCCTTACAATTATATTGACTGTTTCCTAATATGATTTGATTGCTTATTTGTACCCTATGACTATCATTAAGTGTTGTGCCTTATGATTCTTGATGAATGCATCTTCTCTTTTATGTACACTGAGAGCATATGCACCAAAGACAAATTCCTTTTGTGTTCCAATCACACTTGGCCAATAAAGAATTCTATTCTATTCTACAGACATTTAAGGGATTATACTAGCAACCCATTGGAACAATGATGTGCTCCTGTTGTCTTCTTCATATTTAACAGAGTTGAAGGGACCTTGAGGTCTTCTAGTCCAACCCCCTCCTCATGTACGAAACTCTATTCTACTTCAGACAAATTGTTGTCCAATCTCTTCTTTAAAACCTCCAGTGTTGGAGCATGCAGAATTTCTGGAGGCAAGTTGTTCCTTTGATTAATTGTTCTGTCAGGAATTTTCTCCTCAACTCTAGGTTGGTTCTCTCCTTGATTAGTTTCTATCTATTGCATCCTGTCCTGACTTCAGGTGTGTTTTTTTTTTAATTAGATTTATATGCCGTCCTTCTCCGGAGACTCAGGGCGGCTTACAATGCGTTAAGCAATAGCCTTCATACTTTTGTATATTTTATACAAAGTCAGCTTATTGCCCCCACAACTGGGTCCTCAATTTACCTACCTTAGAAAGGATGGAAGGCTGAGTCAACCTTGAGTCAAACCCTGAGTCAAGCTTTGGAGAATACGTTGACTCCCTCTTCTTTGTGGCAGCCCCTTAGATATTGGAACACTGCTATCATGTCACCCCTAGTCCTTCTTTTCATTAGAAGGACCCCTTCTAATTCCCCAATGGGAAAACAATTATAAATTTATATTAAAAAGTTATAGCATCTACGCACCCCAAAAACTTATAAAGCTACTGTATAATATAATTTATCTATGGGGAATTTAGCCTATTAGGAAACAGAACACTGATTTGATAATTTTCCAGATTACAATTCAAAGAGTTGTGTAAACCCATAGAGTCCTTTTTTTCATTAAACTAAACATATCCAATTCCTGCAACCTCTTTTCAAATGTTTTAGCCTTCAATCCCCTATATTTAAAATGTAGATACATGGGAACTGTCTTCTGACTCCTATCACCCTCAAAACTCCATCTCTATAACAAATGTTTAGGAGTCAGAATCAGTTTGCAACTCTATATAAACAGATCCCTGTCATAAATACACTAACAGTTTATGTTAGGATTACACAAATTTTATGTTCAGAAACTTACGTGGATGAACTTTCAGCTCTGTTCCAGTTCCAAATACAAGTCTAGATGAGTCATAATTACCACAGTGTTCTGGGTCCTTACATAAAGTCAAAACGTAAGCCAACTTTGATAACAGGCACTGAAGAGACTTCAAATCATGTTTATGTTGGGGGTATGTCAAGTGAGGTACTAATACCACTCTATAAAGCCTTAGTAAGACCACACCTGGAATATTGCATCCAGTTTTGGTCATCGCATTATTTTAAAATGTTGAAACTCTAGAAAGAGTGCAGAGAAGAGCAACCAGGATGATTAGGGGACTGGAGGCTAAAACATGTGAAGAACGGTTGCACGAACTGGGCATGGCTAGTCTAGTGAAGAGAAGAACCAGGGGAGATGTGATAGCAGTGTTCCAATATTTGAGGGGCTGCCACAGAGAGGAAGGGATCAAGCTATTTTCCAAGACACCTGAAGGCCAAACAAGGAATAATGGATGGAAACTGAACAAGGAGAGATTCAACTTGGAAATCAAGAGAAATTTTCTGACAGTGAGAACAATCTACCAGTGGAACAGAAGTTGCCTTCAGAAGTTGTGAGAGCTTCATCACTGGAGGCTTTCAAGAAGAGATTGGACTGCCATTTGTCAGAAATGGTGTAGGATCTCCTGCCTGGGTGGGGTGTGGGGTGGGGGGGTTGGATTAGATGGCCTACCAGGTCCCTTCCAACTCTGTTAATCTGTAACCATCTATATGGATAGTTTAATTTTAAACATCCAAGATAAGTCTATCTCCAAACATCACAGGCATTAAAGGCTGAAAATAAAGTTTTATTGAAAATAAAATAAAGAAAATAATACACGAAATACTGCAAGCCACCTCAAACTCATGAAAATTGGCTCAATCAACTTTTGAGAAATTTGATTTGGCTATTGGAACAGAATATTTAGACAATTGAATTTGAATACATTCAAAAAGAGAATTCAAGATTACACCCTATGGTTTCCTTAGATAGACCCCCAAATTCCCTTTGTCCTGAAATATAACAAGGACTGGGTAGAAATGCCAATATTCCCAAGCCTTGACATGATATTAATCCTTCTGATACCAGAAAATAAAGATATTATAAATGATCTCAATCCTTGAAAGCCGAATTTATAATTTTCCATAGTTCTATTTCTGTATCACTTACTTACTGGGATTCACTCTCAGTGTTTTAAGACAAATCTGTTGTTGTTTTTGCACATTTCAGCTTAATAGACATTTCACCTTTCGGTATCTTGGCTGCTCATTCCTTACTGATTACCTTTTTCTGGGTTTATTTATCATTTTTATTTGTTTTTAGGTCATATGTGCACGACTATATGAAGACATGGACGTGCGCACAGAAATCAGGAACATTAATGTGATATGACCGGTGAATTTCTTCAATGTCAAAATAATTTCTGAAACCACAGAAATAATCAGTAAATGTGTTAATCACTGAAGACTACATATCAAATGTGCGAGTGGGAAAACAAAGACACTCTTGCTCTTACAATGACAAAGAAATAACTTACTTGGAATTACAACCAGCCTAGTCCCACTTCCAAAGATGACTTTAGAAGTGTCCTGGTATACACAGTGCTTTTTGTCTTGACAAAAATATGCCTTCCTGTTTGTTTCAGCATTGATAACTTCCTTTCGAAAAGCTAAAGCTCTAGACTTGAGGATTAAAACGTCAAGGACGATGGCTGGTGGAAATCTGAAGCATTACTTGGAAATGGAATGGTTGCATATCCAAAATTTGATCTGAAGGCCACCCAGATACTTTTAGGAATGGAGGTTGCTTTGTGGAACTAAGCAGTCATTGGGTTCCTCTGCTCCATGTGGAACAGCCAACGACTTAATATTGGGAAGGTGGACACCTGAATGAGGCAGGACATGAGAAGGTTAAAGGAAATAGAAGAAAGGAAACCGAGGCATAGAACCAAGATCATGTGAAGTATTAGTGCCACTTTACAAAAACTCTAGTAAGACCACTTACTAGAATATTGCAACCAATTTTGATCATCGTATTACAAAAAAGATGTTGAGAGAAGTTCAGAGAAGAGCAACTAAGATGATCCAAGGCCTGGAGACTAAACCATATGAAAAAGGGCTGCAGATTTTTTTTTAGGTCTGGCTAGTCTAAAGAAAAGAAGAATTAGGGGTGACATGATAGCAGTATTTCAGTATTTGAGGGGCTGCCACCAAGAAGAGGGGGTCAAATTATTCTCCAAAGCACCAGAGGGCAGGACAAGAAACAATGGTTGGAAACTGATCAAAGAGAGAGAAGCAATTAAGGAATTGAGGAGAATTAAAGAGAAACTTCCTAACAATAGGGAAAATTAACCAGTGGGAACAGCTTGCCTTCAGAAATCGTGGGTGCTCCATCAATGGAAGTTTTTAAGATGAAAGTGGACAGTCCCTTGTCTGAGATTGTATAGGTTCTCCTGATTAAGTGGGGGGGCTGGACTAGAAGACCTCCAAGGTCCCATCCAGCTCCTATCCTATCCTATCCTATCCTATCCTATCCTATCCTATCCTACCCTACCCTACCCTACCCTACCCTACCCTACCCTACCCTACTCTACTCCTATTCCTATTCCTATTCCTATCCCTATTCCTATTTTTATTCTTTTATTTTTTATTTTTTTTATTTTTTATTTTTTTTAATTTGATTTATATGCCGCCCTTCTCCGGAGACTCAGGGCGGCTTACAGTGCGTTAAGCAATAGCCTTCATACTTTTGTATATTTATACAAAGTCAGCTTATTGCCCCCACAAACTGGGTTATTCTAATTCTAAATGAAAATCCAAAGCTTCCTTAGAGTCACATCCAATTTAGCTCCTCTTCCAAAATTAACATTATTGAAGCTTCTACTTCAATAGTGCTTCCTTTTCATGGCAGGAGAACCTTGAAAAGGGAAGGTAGTGGAGATACCCTCAAAAAATGCTTGTCCTGACAGAGAAAGACCTTTTTCTTCCCAACTTTATAATCAAGCTTGTATCTAATCCAATGCTGAAACTAGACTCTCACTCAAAGAAAAACAGCCTCTTACAAACTGCTCAAGACATTACCGCATCCAATGCTTATTAATGTACAGATCTCAAAATAGAAACCCCTTAAGCCATAGTTTACGGTTTAGCATTTCTGCGCTACTAAACTGTGATTAATGCAATGAGTATGGTTAAAGAAGCCATACCTCTTTTAAAAAGTTGGACAGAAGGAAGACTCTCTTGATAGATAAGTCTATTCAGAATTATTTGTTGAAATATTTTAAGGCATCCTTCGCCTCGTTGAGTCCTCCAAGGTGTGAGATGACAAAGTTCATAATTGTCCCAACGGTGCTTTTCAAAAGGCAACTGGATTTTCTTGGGTTTTTTTCTTGAAAATATTTCACTTCTCATCCAAGAAGAAGCTTCTTATTCTGCCTTCAGGTTCTTGGGTGTTTCTTGGATGAGAAGTGAAACATTTTCAAGGGGAGAAAACCCAAGAAAGTCCAGTTCCCTTTTGGAAAAGCATCTATGGCACAACCATGATCTGGATGTCGGTAGAGATTCTCAGTCATCCAAATCATGGTTGTCCCAAAGGTGCTTTTTCTGGAGGCAACTGGACTTTCTTGCTCCATTCCCCACTATCCTGTCAGAGCTGAAGAAGCTTCTTGGATGAGAAGCAAAACATCTAGAAAGAAAAAAACAAGGAAGTCCAGTTGCCTTCAGAAAAAGCACCTTTGGGAAATGATCTGGAAGACTGAGAATCTCCATAGACATCAAACCTTCACAATTCTAATCACAATCCAACTTTCCAGAGAGCTGCACATTTATAACCATTGACATCAGTGGTGGGTTTCAAAAATTTTTACTACCGGTTCTGTGGGCGTGGCTTGGAGGGCATGGCAGGGGAAGGTTACTGCAAAATCCCCATTTCCTCCCGATCAGCTGGGACTTGGGAGGCAGAGAATAGATGGGGGTGGGGCCAGTCAGAACTTTTACTACCGGTTCTCCGAACTACTCAAAATTTCTGCTACCGGTTCTCCAGAACTGGTCAGAACCTGCTGCAACCCACCTCTGATTGACATCCACTCAGTTTCTCCTCCAGAATTTTTAGGAAGACAATTTCTAGAATGCCCACTTATACTAACCACAATCTGCCTGACCACATTAGATGGACATTCATAAAATTCTTATCCTAACATTTTTGGAAACCCCTCTTGTCAGATGTAGTAGAACCGTTATTTCCATTTCCTATTCTCCCCTTGTAACATACCTTGAGAAAGCCAAGACTTTTTCCTTAATTTTTTCCAATAAGTCTGTGAAAAGAGAAAAGATCTCCAATGCATAAGCAGAGAGAAGCTTTTTCAAGCACCACACATGTGTAATATCAGTGGTTCAACTTACCTGGCATAACAATCAGCCTGGTGCCAGATCCCCAAGTGATCTTGCCATAGTTATTATTCACAGTGATACAATCCCTTACACAAACCCATTAGTTAAGTGTTTCAAACACAGCTAGTAAACATATAGGATGGGTTGGGGAAGAAGTTTAAGAATAAACCCCAAAAAGTTAATAACAGTTGAAATCCTAAAAAGGGCAAGAGATGATGGATAGATATAGAAAGTATTTTTTAACATGGTGATTATTTTATGAAGTGTTAGAAAAAAGAAGTAGAAAGTAGAAATTGGGAAAATAGTATTATGTATACTGAAATATCATAGAACATATATTATATTATACTATATTATATGTTATGTTATGTTTTGTTATATATTATATTGTATTATATTATATTTATTATATTATATTATATTATATTATATTAACATATTATAACATATTATATTATAACATTATATTATAACATATTATATTATATTATATCATATTAAATTATATTATATCATATTATAACATATTATATTATATTATAACATATTATATTATATATTTATAATATAATATAACATATTATAATTTCTATCTATAGACAAATATTGGAAGTATTAGAAATAGAAAATACATTTGTGCAAAAATTGTGGAAGATGTTGTTTAAGGAGATTGAAGAAATTGTAGGAATAAAGGTAGAAGAGGCACCAAAGGTAGCATTACTCTCACTATTGGAAGATATTTATTTATTTATTTTATTTTATTTTATTTTATTTTATTTTATTTTATTTTATTTTATTTTATTTTATTTTTTATTTTATTTTATTTTATTTTATTTTATTTTATTTTATTTTATTAAATTTTATTAAATTTTATTAAATTTTATTAAATTTGTATACCGCCCTACTCCCGAAGGACTCAGGGCAGTGAACAGCCATAGAATAAAACATATAGATACAAAATTTAAAATAAACTAAAACGAATTAAATAATTTGGCTGAACAAATTTAGGACGAGTAACAACAGTTAAGTCGTATATTCTACCAAAATTTAACTTTCTATTTCAAACTGCTCCAGCGAATTTATCCAAAAAATTTTTTAGGGAACTAAACCAAATAATAACTAAATTTATCTGGCAGGGGAAAAAACCAAGGATTAAGAAAAAGATGATGCAGGAGACAAGAGAAAGAGGAGGCCTAGGATTACCATATTGGGAGAATTATTATTCAGCAGCGTTATTAACGTGGGTGAAAGAATGGATTACCTTGGGTAATAATCGTCTTCTTAAATTAGAAGTTTACGACCTACAACAGGGATGGCACATGGCACTCTGGCGAAATGGCTCCCCACAAAGTAAATGGTTTACTAGACATTACATAAGAAATATTCTAATTCGAAATTGGGAAAAGATTAGTAAAAAATATTATATTAAAACACCATGCTGGATATCTCCTGTGGAAGCATTGACATATCCTAAACTTTATAACCCAACAAAGAAATTAACATACAAGGATTTATTGAATGTACAGGGTAAACTAAAATCCAAACAGGAATTGAACTCATTAGGAATACAAATAGACTGGTGGACCTATTTGCAGATCCAATCCAAATTCAAAAAAGACAGTTCATGTTTCGAACTCATAGCTTCCAAATGAAACATGAGCCTGAAGATGACAGGGTTGTGAGCCTGTCGAAACGTTGCTATAAGAGAGATTTTTAAAGTCACTGGTAGGATTTTAGCTGAGTTTTTAAAGGACCTTGCAGAGTGCTCTATAGGGATTTTTAGAAGATTTTAAGCTGGGGTTTTAACCAGAGTTTTAAACATTTTAACCAACTTATTTATAATGACGCGTATATATATATATATATATATATATGTATGTATGTATGTAGGTCTTTGGTTATTCGGGTCTTCTCCCACCGAATAACCAAAGACCTACATACAAACACCCGCGAAAACCTGAGAAAACATATATATATATATATATATATATATATATATATATATATATATATATATATATATATGTCTTTTTCTTTTTCGTAGGCTTTTATGTGCATATTCTTTCTAGCCAGGTTTTATCCACGTAAACTAAGTTGTTCTGCAGCCTAGGAATGAGATTTCACAGAACCTAGGCTGCAGAACAACTTAGTTTACGTGGGTAAAACCTGGCTAGAAAGAATATGCATATATATATATATATATATATATATATATATATATATATATATATATATATATATATATATAGTCAACTCTTAGCGACCACCTATGAGTCAACTTTTAGCAACTACCTAGATCTCTCTTATGGTAAGAAAAATTATCAGTTAATGGTTTTTTTAAAAAAGAATGTCTTTTTTCAGAGCCCAAAATGTTTCATAATAAAGTATGTAGTATGCTTTTTCTTTTGGGGAATTAGCATATTTAGTAGGGTAACAGTGGTTGTATGAAACCAAATATGGATCGAAAGTAGTAATTGCTTGATAGGGTTGACTTGGTTTTTCTAAGCAAAGTTATTATTCCTCAACTGGAAATGGGGAGATCAGAATTGAATCTGGAATTTTCTGCAAAGCAGGCAGCTCAAGATGCCGCTATGTTTTATAATATGGGGAGAGGGGAGGAGGGTATAAGGCAAGAAATCAACCTCTTGAACTGACCACAATAGCAGAAACAAAGAACAAAAACTTACTTGGCATTACGACCAGCCTAGTCCCACTTCCAAAGTAAACCTTGTAGCCAGTATTATACACAGTGCTTTCTGCCTTGACAAAAACATGTTTTCCTACTTGTATCAGCCATTAAAAACATTCCTTGTCAAAGGTATGAAATGAAATATTAGAAGATTAGGAAAATTTCTAGATTAGGAAAATCTGCTCAATCTCCTTTTTAGAAATTTAATTTGGCTCTTGGAAAAGAATGTTTATATTATTGAGTTTGAATGGATTCAAAAAAGGAATGGGAGATTAAAGCCTATTATTTTCCTCAGATACTCCAAAATTTCTGGTTTCCTGAAGATTTTCAGCAGATTAAAATATGACAAGGAGTGGAAAGAAATGCCGAGATTTTCAAACCCCGTCATAATATTTTCTTGCTGATAATAATAAAAAAATATAAGGTACTATAGATGGAGTCAGTCCTTTAAAATAGAATTTATAATTTTTCCATCATTCCATTCCAAGATGCCTTTTCAAGGGGCAATTGGATTTTGTTTCTCCTTGAAGACATTTTGCTTCTCATCCAAGAAGCTTCTTCTGAAGAACTGAACTGAAGAAGCTTCTTGAATGAGAAGCAAAATGTCTTCAAGGAAAAGAAAATCCAGTTGCTTCTTGAAAAAGCAACTTTGGGACAACTATAATCTGCATGGAGAATCTCCAAAAACATCATTCCATTCCTACATCACTTATTACTAAGATTCACTATCAGTGTTGTGAGATTAATGTGTACATTTTCTTAACATTTAAGTAAAAAAGATGTGGAGACTCTAGAAAGAGTGCAGAGAAGAGCAACAAAGATGATTAGGGGACTGGAGGCTAAAACATATGATGAACGGTTGCTGGAATTGGATATATCTAGTTTGATAAAAAGAAGGACTAGGGGAGACATGATAGCAGTCTTCCGATATCTCAGGGGATGCCACAAAGAAGAGCGAGTCAAGCTATTTTCCAAAGCATCTGAGGGTAGGACAAGAAGCAATGGGTGGAAACTAATCAAGGACAGAAGTAAGCTAGAACTAAGGAGAAATTTCCCAACAGTTAGAACAATTAATCAGTGGAAGAACTTGCCTCCAGAAGTTGTGAATGCTCCAACACTGGAAGTTTTTAAGACGATGTTGGATAACCATTTGTCTGAAGTGGTGTAGGGTTTCCTGCCTAAGCAGGAGGTTGGACTAGAAAACCTCCAAGGTCCCTTCCAACTCTGTTATTACATTCTATTCTTAATACAATTGTCACCTATTGGTATCTTGGCTGCTTATTCCATATCAATTACCTTTTCCCCCCAGTTCATTTATCAGACAAATGTGTTTTTATGTCATTTCAGCATGATTATGTGAATACATAAACTGCACACAATTCAGGAAAATTAATGTTATATGACTGATACATTTCTTAAATGGTAAAATAAGCTCTGAAATCTCTAAAAAAATCACTGATTTTGATAATCACCAAAGACTTCATATAAATAAGGGGTGGGAAAAGCAAGGAAAAGACCCTCTTATGCTGACCACAATGATAAGAATAACTTACTTGGCATTACAATCAATCTAGTCCCACTTCCAAAATGAAACTTATCGTAGGTGTTATACACAATGCTTTCTGCCTTGACAAAAACATGGCTTCCTGTTTGTATCAGCAAGTACAACTCCCTGTTATGAAGCTAAGTCTATAAAAAAAAAGTCCAGTTGCCTCTTGGAAAAGCACCTTTGGGACAACCTTCCGTTAACATTCTATTGTATTTCAAATGAAGGAAGTCCACAACAGCTTCTGGTCTACCATAAGTCACCATAATCATTGTCTCTAGTCCATCCAGGATCAAATATCCTTGCTTGTTTTCCTTAAGATCTTTCCTAACAGTTGGATTTCATTTCCTATCCATTTGTGTGTTTTTAAGTGAACATTAATTAAGCACTTAATGAAGCTTCGTGGAGTAATCTGGAGTCTCTAGTATGCAAAAATCCAAACAACTACAAGATTGCTACAGATGTTGCTGTCATCTAACAATCATTCAGATTCTTGCAGTCCCAATCGAAAGGCCTTGAGATGTAGTCTTTCCCTTCTCAAGAGAGAGGCACATGAGGTTGTTTGGCTTCCCACTTGAAATAAATTTATTGATTGATTGATTGATTGATTGATTGTATTTATATGCCACCCTACTCCCGAAGGACTCAGGGAGTAGGCTTACATAAATTAAAACAATGAAAACAGTAAAAATGACTACACAAGACAATCAATTTAAAAATCCACCCAATTAAAATCATCCATCAGATCAGCCAATTTGTTGGAAAAGCCATGTCTTCAGCTCTCGGCGGAAGGAGCGGAGGTCGGGGGCCGTCCGGAGCTCCGTGGGTAAACCATTCCAGAGGGTCGACACACCCACAGAGAACGCTCTCATCCTGGGTGCCGCCAGCCGACATTGTCTGGCCGATGGCACCCGGAGGAGGGCAGTCCTATGTGAGTGCACAGGTCAGTGGGAGGCAGGCAGAAGGTGGTCCTGTAAGTACCCCAGGCCCATGCCATGTAGGGCTTTATAGGTAAGTACCAGCACCTTGAAGCGAATCCGAAGGACCACCGGTAACCAGTGCAGCTCGCGCAGGAGAGGTGAAACACCGGAGTAACGGGAAACTCCCATAACAACCCGCGCGGCCGCATTCTGGACCAGCTGGAGCCTTCGAGTACACCCCAAGAGCAACCCCATGTAATGACATCTAAACAAATGTAAGGGCTCCAATTCACACCTCATTGTGACAATTAAATTCTAAATCTTGGGTCTGCCTATTGTCTTCCTCATAGTTAAAATCCAGCTCACCTGGGACCTTCATACTTCTGATGGCCTCAAAACTCTGACTGATACATTTCTTAAATGGTAAAATAAGCTCTGAAATCTCTAAAAAAAAATCACTGATTTTGATAATCACCAAAGACTTCATATAAATAGGGGGTGGAAAAAGCAAGGAAAAGACCCTCTTATGTTGACCAAAATGACAAGAATAACTTACTTGGCATTACAATCAATCTAGTCCCGCTTCCAAAATGAAACTTATCGTAGGTGTTATACACAATGCTTTCTGCCTTGACAAAAACACGGCTTCCTATTTGTATCGGCGAGTACAACTCCCTTTTTAAAAATCTAAAGATATAGACTTTAGGATTAAAATGTCGAGGACTGTGGCTACTGGAAATCATTTCGGCCTCTGTCCCTATAAAATACTTTTCTTGGAACTGCTCTGCTGTTACCATTCTCATAATTTAGAGAGTTTCATGAGTATTATAATCATTGTCTTTTCCTCAATTTCCCCTCATGATTTTTCAAGAAGACAAATTCCCACCTATCCTGACCACGGTCTGCTTGACCAGATGAGATGGGAATTCATACATTTCATATCCTAATATTTCTGAAAGCTCTCTTTGTCAGGAAGCCTAGGTAGCATTAGAACCTCATTTGAAATTCCCATTCTTCCCTTCTAATCAGTGGTGAAATCCAATTTTTTTAACTACTGGTTCTGTGGACGTGGCTTGGTGGCTATGGTGTGGCTTAGTGGGCGTGGCAGGGGAAGGGTACTGCAAAATCTCCATTCACACCCCACTCCAGGGGAAGGATACTGCAAAATCCCCATTCCCACTCCACTCTGGGGCCAGCCAGAGGTGGCATTTGCCAGTTCTCCAAACTACTCAAAATTTCCGCTACCGGTTCTCAGAACTGCTCAAAATTTCCACTACCGGTTCTCCAGAACCTGTTAAAACCTACTGGATTTCACCCCTGCTTCTAATATCTCTTGATAAATCCAAGGGGTTTTTCTTTTCCTTCATTTTTCCAACCAGTCAATGAAAAGACGAAAGGTCTCCAACACACTAGCAGACGGAAGCATCCTAAAGCACCATATAAGGACATTAATCTTTAATTGGACCCACTTACTTGGCATAACGATTAGTCTTGTGCCAGATCCCCAAATGAACTTGACATTGTTATACTCCACAGTGTTATAGTTCCTTACAAAAACCATAAAGGATGGGTTGGGAAAGTAGTTTTAAAAAATAAACCCAGGTTTTTGAAAAGTAGCATAAATGTAAAGGTAAAGATTCCCCTCACACACACTGTATGTGCTAGTCGTTCCTGACTCTAGGGGGCAGTTCTCATCTCTGTTTCAGAGCCAAAGAGCCAGCGCTGTCCGAAGATGTCTCCATGGTCACGTGGCCAACATGACTAAATGCCGAAGGCGCACGGAACTCTTTTACCTTCCCACCAAAGGTAGTCCCTATTTTTTCTACTTGCATTTTTTAGATGCTTTCAAACTGCTAGGTTGGCAGAAGCTGGGACAAGTAACGGGAGCTCACCCCATTACGCAGCACTAGGGATTCGAACCGCTGAACTGCCGACCTTTCGATCGACAAGCTCAGCATCTTAGCCACTGAGCCACCAGGTCCCTTTTGAAAATAGCATACAGAATTGCTATTCTTCTTCCCATGATTTAAACAGATCTAAATCCAGATCTCCTCATATATTTCCCCACAATCCAACAATCCCTAATGAGGTTATTGCATCAAAGCTGAGATCTCTTTGGATAATTCACAGATCTATTACCTGCTTTCCAGAAAACTGGAAAGAAGTTTTTGTTTCCAGAAAACAAAACTGTCGTTTGCTATCAAAGCTTGGGAAGTGCTGGGATCAAGAAAAGCTGAGGAAAATAGTGTCTTATCTTTGCTCATCTTTAAGGATTTCCAGAAGGTCATGGTCCACCCCACCCCTATAACCAATTATGATGATAACCTTGTTCAGTCATTGAAGTCCAAGTTATTTAAGATCAGGCGGCTGAAATTCCTAGAAGCACATATCTTGATTGATTGATTGATTGATTGATTAATTGATTATGTGCATCCTTGAAGTAATTGGCTTATTTGGGAAAGAGAATAATTGTTTAATTATTTGCTGAGTTTAAATTTAAATTTACAGATTAACAGAGTTGGGAGGGACCTTATAGGTCATCTAGTCCAACCCCCCACTCAGCAGGAGATCCTACACCATTACTGACTTTGACATTTTGAGTTGGGCTGCAAATGGTTCTGTGAAGCCAGATATGGATCCACGGTACCGATAGCTTAATAGTGTTGAAAAGAGCTTTCTAATCAAAGTCATTTTTCCCTCAACTGGAAATGGAGAGACCAGAATTGAATCTGGATATTTTTTAAAGCATGTAGCTCCAGATGCATCCATATTATGTTTTATAATATATGGCGGGGGGGGGGGAGAGGGGGAGGGAAGGAGGGAGGGAGGGAAAGAGAGAGGGGGGAGGGAGAGTGAGTGAGAGAGAAAGAGGGAGGGGGAGGGAGGGAAAGGTAGAGGGAGGGAGAGTGAGAGAGAGGAGGGGGAGAGAAAGAGAGGGGTACAGAGAGAAGGGGAGGGAGGGAGCAGGAGAGAAAGAGAGAGAGAGTGTGAGAGAGAAAGAGATCCTAATCTCTTGTGCTGACCCACAATAGCAGACTAAAGAGAGGGGGGAAGGAGGGAGAGCAAGAGAGAGGGAGGGAGGGAAAGATAGAAGGAGGGAGAGGAGGGGGAGAGAAAGAGAGAGGGAGGGGAGGGAGGGGGAGGGAGGGAGGCAGGGAAGGGAGGTGGGGGGAAGAGAGAGTGGGAGGGAGGGAGAGAGAGAGAGAGGGGGGAGGGAGGGAGGGAGGGAGGGAGAGAGAGATCCTAATCTCTTGCACTGACCACGACAGCAGAAATAAAGAACAAAAACTTACTTGGTATGACAACCAGCCTGGTCCCACTTCCAAAGAAAACCTTCGTGTTACCAATGTTAGACACAGTGCTTTCTGTCTTGACAAAAACATCCCTTTCTATTTATATCAGCAATTTCAACTTTCTCTAGACTAAAAACTCTGTAGAGTTCAGGATTCAAATGTTGAGGTCTCGACTACTGGAAACCTGAAGCAGTCTTTGGAAATCTGGACCTATATATAAATCTCTACTTATATTAAATCTTGTCTAAACACCTATCACATTAAAGCAGGCATATACTCCGGTATTGCTGTCTGAGATGTTTTGGGAGAGGAAAGTTCAGAAAATTTAAAATGGCTAAGGTTGAGAAACACTGGCTAGATTTTTCCCGACGCTGCTCTAGTCTTTAGGATTTAAGATGTCAAGGATGGGAGCTACTAGAAATCTGAAGGATAATTTGGACATCTGTAACTATAAAATTAAAATAAAAAGGAACGCGGTGACTCAGTGGCTAAAATGCTGAGCTCGTCAATCGAAAGGTCGGCAGTTCAGCGGTTCGAATCCCTAGCGCCGCATAATGGTGTGAGCTCCTGTTACTTGTCCTAGCTTCTGCCAACCTAGCAGTTCGAAAGCACATAAAAAATGCAAGTAGAAAAATAGGGACCACCTTTGGTGGGAAGATAACAGCGTTCTGTGTGCCTTTGGCATTAAGTCATGCCGGCCACATGACCACGGAGACATCTTCGGACAGCGCTGGCTCTTCAGCTTTGAAACAGAGATGAGCACCGCCCCCTAGAGTCGGGAACAACTAGCACATATGTGCAAAAGTTACCTTTTAACTATAAAATTATTGAAAGGTCTTTGGTGCTCTCTGAGTTTGGTAGTTTTCTTGCAGATGTTTCATTCCCCAAACTAGGCAACATTATCCATGCTAGCGATGAAAGTGTGCCTACAAGCAAATTTTTCCCACTTCCATGCTTTCTAAAGTGTTTAGTGCCCATATAAAGGAGAATTAGAGTTCAAAGAATAATATTTTATATTGATAAAGGTCAATATTTGTAGCTTGGGGTTGAAATGACGGTCCTTGGTGCTCTCTGAGCTTGGTTGGGGGTTTTTTTTGCAGACATATCATTACCCAAAGGACATCATAAGCAAAATAATATAAAACATTTGCAAGAAAACAAACAAGCTCAGAGAGCAGGAAGTTTCATTTCAACACTGAACTAAAAATATTCTTCTTTATTGGTATAAAATTGGAACCCTAGTTTCTTCAGAGGTGTGAACACTCTGCATTTCCCATCCCATAATTTATAGTTTTTCCAGACACTTTACTGGTTCATCAAATTTGTTCAGGAAAAGCCCTCTAAATATATTGAAAATTAATCAAGTAAAGTTCTACATTTAGGCAAGAAAAACAAAATGCACAGGTACCGTATAGGTGGTACCTTGCTCAATAGTGGTGACTGTGAGAGGGATCTTGGAGTCCTAGTAATCATTTAAATATGGGCCAGCAATGCATAGCAGCTGCCAAAAAAGCCAAAACAGTCCTAAGCTGCATAAACAGAGGGATAGAATCAAGATCACATGAAGTGTTAATATCACTTTATAATGCCTTGGTAAGGCCACACGTGGAATACTGCATCCAGTTTTGGTCTCCACAATGTAAGAAAGATGTGGAGACTCTAGAAAGAATGCAGAGAAGAGCAACAAAGATGATTAGGGGACTGGAGGCTAAAACATATAAAGAACGGTTGCTGGAATTGGGTATGGCTAGTCTAGACAAAAGGACTAGGGGAGACATGATAGAAGTGTCCCAATATCTCAGGGGCTGCCACAAAGAAGAGGGAGTCAAGCTATTCTCCAAAGCACCTGAGGGCAGAACAATAAGCAATGGGTAGAAACTAATCAAGGAGAGAAACAATTTAGAAATAAGGAGAAATTTCCTGACAGTTAGAACAATTAAACAGTGGAACAACTTGCCTGCAGCACCATGGTAAGGATAAATGGCTAAAACTTACTTGGCATTACGATCAGCCTAGTCCCACTTCCAAATATCACTTTATTGATGTTACCGGTATACACAGTGCTTTCTGCCTTGACAAAAACCATGTCTTCCTATTTGTATAAGCTAAATCCCTAAACTTTAGGACTAAAATGCCAAAGTTATAGTTGTGGCTACTGGAACACTGAAGATCATTTGAACATCTGTAGGTTTAAAGTTCTTTTCTTTATGCTCTAGTTTCTTCTTTGGATGTATGAATCCAAATTCCTTTCCTTTCCTTTCCTTTCCTTTCCTTTCCTTTCCTTTCCTTTCCTTTCCTTTCCTTTCCTTTCCTTTCCTTTCCTTTCCTTTCCTTTCCTTTCCCTTCCCTTCCCTTCCCTTCCCTTCCTTACCTGATTCCATATATGAATACTGAAATTAAGGAATCATGAGGAAATGGCACCTATCCCCTTACCACTGGTAAAGCTTGTTCCAATAAAATGACTGATTTTATATAATTTCATTTTATTCAATTTTTAAAACTTGATATTCTCTGTATTAAGGAACCACAAAAATACATATAAATTCAAAGACTTACTCCCAAGTACTCTTAATCTTGTTCCACTCCCAAAGACAACTTTCCAGTTTCCATCATAATTTATCACAGTGAAACAGATCTTTTCATAAACCTCTTTAGTCTAATATGCTTCTAGTTCTTTAGAACTACAAGTCCCAGAAGCCCTAATTCATACCCATATGATTATAAACACTGTGTCAACTTGCAAAGCATTCCTGGCCTGCTCTCGAGTTGCCATAGGCAAGGGGGATGGGAAACCGATGAAGTGGCATGCAGCCAAAGACAGGAGCATATTTGAGACATATCTGTCTCAAGGCTGTCTCCCAGGGTTACCCATAGCGGCTGGAGGGGAGTGATCTCTACAACCTGCAAAATTGCTCCATTGGAGAATGTGATTGATGACACACCCTTGGGGGAGGGTGGAAACAGGGTCATGATTGGGGCCGTGAATTATGTGGGGTCAGAGTTGGCTTCACCTGGAATGTGCCAACACACTGGTATTGGTCATGAAAGTAGAGCATAGAGATGGCCACATCAGATAAAGAATGGCCAACATGGATTCCTAAGTTGAAAGTTGAGAGTCAAGTTTAAGGCACCAGGTTAAAAAGTGAGAGACTGTGAATTCTAGTGGTGCCTTAGGCATGAAAGCCAGCTGGGTGACTTTGGGCCATTCATTCTCTCTCAGGCCAACCTAGTAAGGTTATTGTTGTGGAGAAAATAGGAGGAGGAAGGTATGTTGGATATGTTCACTGCCTTGAATTATTTGTAAATAAGAAGGCAGGATAGAACATATACATAAATGTTTGCATGTATGTATATATGAATGATCGGGGACTGGGATGAAGTCAAAGCAATTTGTTCTCATTAATTTGTCTTGAAAAGTCAAGCAATATTAAACGGTAGAAAATTGAACGATGCATGATGAATGCAGATTTGTGTGGAAAATAGAGGACATTAGGAATATAAGAACTTCCTTAAAATGACTCCCATTATTGCTGACTCCAACCCAGGTATTTGTTTCATGCTAATTTGTTTCATGCTAAAAAAGATGTTGAGACTCTAGAAAGAGTGCAGAGAAGAGCAACAAAGATGATTAGGGGACTGGAGGCTAAAACATATGAAGAACAGTTGCAGGAACTGGGTATGTCTAGTTTAATGAAGAGAAGGACTAGGGGAGACATGATAGCAGTCTTCCAATATCTCAGGGGCTGCCACAAAGAAGAGGGAGTCAAACTATTCTCCAAAGCACCTGAGGGTAGAACAAGAAGCAATGGGTGGAAACTAATCAAGGAGAAAAGCAATTTAGAAATAAGGAGAAATTTCCTGACAGTTAGAACAATTAATAAGTTGTGAATGCTCCAACACTGGAAGTTTTTAAGAAGATGTTGGATAATATTTGTTTGAAGTGGTGTAGGGTTTCCTGCCTGGGCAGGAGGTTGGATTAGAAGACCTCCAAGGTCCCTTCCAACTCTGTTATTCTATTCTATTCTATTGTTAATTTAAAAGTTAACCACAGAGTTATGCTATATGACACGTTTAGCTATGCTAAAAAGATACTTTCATATATCCAGATTTTCTACTTGGGTTGTCCCTTTCTGGTAGGTGATTCTACAGCTTTTCTCAAAGTGCCAAACTTCCCAGAATTCCCAATCATTCATGGTCTCCTCAAGGACTGCTACTTCTTAAGAACATCCATTTGACTTCAGCTGGTGCACATCATGCTGAATTAAGAACAGAATTGGGCCCCTTTCTTCCCTGATTTGAACATGGACATTCCCTAACGTAGGAAGAAGGGAAGGATCCTCACTTCACTGATGTATCTACACAAAGAGAAGAACTGCACCAGTCCTTCCTTGGAGAAATGATTCCACCACCAGTTAATTTATAAAAGTACTTACTTGGTATTACTTTCAGTCTGGTACCAGACCCAAGAAAGAATTTGTAATCGTTACTTACACAGCATTACAACCCTTTCTTAAAACCCTCTCATACTAAGACAGCTACTTTACATTCTGTAAGCCTAAAGGTAAAGGTAAAGGTTCCCCTTGCACATATGTGCTAGTTGTTCCCAACTTTAGGGGGCGATGCTTATCTCCATTTCAAAGCCGAAGAGCCAGCGCTGTCCGAAGACGTCTCCGTGGTCATGTGGCTAGCATGACTAAATGCCAAAGGTGCACGGAACGCTGTTACCTTCCCACCAAAGGTGGTCCCTATTTTTACTACTTGCATTTTTTAGGTGCTTTCGAACTGCTAGGTTGGCAGAAGCTGGGACACGTAATGGGAGCTCACCCTGTTACGCGGCACTAGGGATTCGAACCGCTGAATTGCTGACCTTTCGATCGACAAGCTCAGCATCTTTTTTATGTGCTTTCAAACAGCTAGGTTGGCAGAAGCTGGGACAAGTAACGGGAGCTCACCCCGTTACGCGGCACTAGGGATTCGAACTGCTGAATTGCCGACCTTTCGATCGACAAGCTCAGCATCTTTTTTACGTGCTTTCAAACTGCTAGGTTGGCAGAAGCTGGGACAAGTAATGGGAGCTCACCCCGTTACGCGGCTCTAGGGATTCGAACCGCTGAATTGCCGACCTTTCAATCAACAAGCTCAGTGTCTTAGCCACTGAGCGTCCCTTACTCTCTAAGCCTAGTTAGAGTCTATTCAACACAAACTGGGTCATTTCAATACTATCTTCTGAAGAACCCACATACTCAGTCTCCGCTCTAGCCTATTTCTACTCCCAAATATTATCTTTGAATTGTAACGGTTAACATAGTAGAATCAATCTACAAAAGCATTCCACCAGCTAAAACATACTGGGGAAGGCTGGCCTACGGTATTTAGTGCTACGTGTTCCAGAATCAACCGAAATCATAGATAGCATTCGGATTGGAACCAGAATTTCCACTGCTGAGCAAGACAGTTGTTAAGTGACTTATGCCTGCTTGTAGGACCTTTCTTGCTATCATTTTTAAATGAGTCTCTGCGTTTGTTAAGTTGAATCACATAGTCATTAAATGAATACAGCTTCTCCCGTGGACTTTGTAATAGTATCTAGGCGGCTCAGTGGCTAAGACACTGATCTTGTCGATCAGAAAGGTTGGCAGTTTGGCGGTTCGAATCCCTAGTACAGATCTCCTGAGTGAGCAGGGGGTTGGACTAGATGACCTCCAAGGTCCGTTCTAACTCTGTTACTGTTAAACTGTTAATAGGCAGGCATATGAAGTGCTGAGTTCTCCTTCGCTAGAAGTTTTCAAGCCAACCTTGGATGGCCCTTTGTCAGACACTTTCTGAACAAACCTTGTCCTGAGTAGGAGGTCGGTCTAAATGACATTTTCTCACAACTCTTTGCTTTTAAGAGAATTAGCTCAGGGCAAGTGATCTCGGAGCTGAGTTTCTCCAGCAGTAATTCAACATTTCTAACCAGTACCCAAAAGAGCTTAAAGGTTTGCTTAAAAAAACAACCAATCAACCACCTGAACCCATAGATCTATTTGTATAGGTTAAAAGTCTTTATAGCAAATAAACCCTTTTGTTCTGAAAGGAACAGTAACAAATTCATAGTTGTTTGAAGTAATTATGGAAACTACCCAGGTACAGTTGACTAGTAACAACAAGAGAAATGAATAGAAGCTGGAAATGGGAGAGGAGCGGACGAAGGGAAGGAAGGACTAGGAGGAAGAGGAAGGAAGGAAGGAAGGAAGGAAGGAAGGAAGGAAGGAGGGAGGGAGGGAGGGAGGGAGGGAGGAAGGAAGGAAGGAAGGAAGGAAGGAAGGAAGGAAGGAAGGAAGGAAGGAAGGAAGGAAGGAAGGAAGTTTGCCTGTGGTGGTCATGCATTGGCCATCACAGGAGAAATAAAGACCAAAAACTTACTTGGCATGACAACCAGCCTAGTCCCACTTCCAAAGAAAATCTTATCATTTGCAGTATTGAACACAATGCTTTCTGTCTTAACAAAAACATGTCTTCCTATTTCTACTAGCAGCTAGAACTTTCTTTTAATCAAACTCAAGCTCTATACATTAGGAATTAAATTTCAAGGACTGTAGCCATTGGAAATCTGAAGCAACATTTGGACATTTGTAGCTGTAAAATCCTTTCTTTCATACTCTAGTTGCTTCTTCAAGGATGTGAATCCTCACTGGCCTTTCCATCAATTAATTTCCAGGCTCTTTTCAGTCACTTCAAGACTCTTATCTACAGGCTCATCTAATTAATTCTAATGTTCAGAAAAAGACCTTGTAATGAAACTTTTGTTTCTGAGGTACCTAAGGACTAACTGATAGTTCCTGAAATGGTCAAGGAAGCTATCCAGGTGTCATAGAGTAGTTACAATAGAATATCGGAATATATTGTATGTTAGACATAGATGGGAAAGAGAAAGTGAGGGAGGGAGAAAAGGAAGGAAGGAAAGAAGAAAGAAGGAAGGAAGGAAGGAGGGAGGGGAAAGAAAGAAAGAAAGAAAGAAAGAAAGAAAGAAAGAAAGAAAGAAAGAAAGAAAGAAAGAAAGAAAGAAAGAAAGTTCAATCGCTCTTAAAAATATATCACCACAATATCACTCACTCGGTATAACATGCTGTTTTGTCCCGGAACCAAACGTGAATTTGCTGCTTACTCCTCCATAATAGACACATTGATTTAAATCTTTGCAACATCTCTCTCTACAATATTTCCACACTATTCACTCCTTTGCAACTGCCTGGTGAACAAATGGATTAATGGATTTATCTCAAACTCTAGAGTCATCATTGAACGTAACTACATGAAGGTCTTTCTAATTTTGGTGGACTCAACCCAGAGGCTACATCAAGAGATGGATAGGATCATTGGAGAGTTGGACCATGCCAGATAAGATGAGCAAAGATAGTAGCCCCTTGGGCTGACCACCACAGCAGAAATAAAGAACAAAAACTTACTTGGCATGACAACCAGCCTGGTCCCACTTCCAAAGTAGACCTTCCAGATTCCACCGCTATACACATTGATTTCTGTCTTAACAAAAAACAAGTCTTCCTATTTCTCCTAGCAATTAAAACGTCCTTTCGAAAAGTTACAGCTCTAGACTTTAGGATTAAAATATCAAGAAAAGGCAGCTACCTAATAAAGCAACATTTGGACATCTGTAGGTATAAAAAAATTTTCTTTGTGCTCTAATATCTTCTTTGGAGGTTTGAATACACTCTGGCCTTTCCATCAATTAATTTCCAGGCTCTTTTCAGTCACTTCAAGATTCTTATTTACAGGCTCATCCAATCGGCCTATTCAGAAAAAAACCTTGTAATGAAACTTGTGTTTCTGAGATGCCTTACTGAAATGTAATCACCACACTATCACTCACTTGGTATAACATGCAGTTTCGTCCCGGCACCAAACATGAATTTGCCACTTACTCCTCCATAATAGACACATTGATTTAAACCTTTGCAACTTCTCTCTCTACAATATTTCTGCACTATTCATTACTGTGCAACCGCCAGATGAACAAATGGATTAAAAGGTTTATTTCAAAATTGAAGGTCATCATTAAACCTAACTACATGAAGATCTTTCTACTTTTGGTGGACCTGGCCCGGAGGCTACAACAAGAGATGGATAGGATCATTGGAGAGCTGGACCATGCCAGATAATATGAGCCAAGAAAGCATCCGTTTGCACTGACCACCACAGCAGAAATAAAGAATAAAAACTTACTTGGCATGACGACCAGCCTAGTCCCACTTCCAAAGTAGACCTTTCCATATCCACTGTTAGACACAATGCTTTCTGTCTTAACAAAAACATGTCTTCCTATTTCTACTAAGTTTAAAAAACTCAAGCACTAGGCTTTAGGAATTGAATATCAAAGATTGTAGCCAAGTGGGAATCTGAAGCAACATTTGGACACCTGGAAGTATAAAATCCTTTTCTTCATGCTCTAATATCTTCTTTGGAGGTGTGAATCCACTCTGGCCTTTCCATCAATTAATTTTCAGACTCTTTTCAGTCACTTCAAGACTCTTATTTTCAAGCTCATCTAATCGATCTGTTCAGAAAAAGACTTTGTAATTGAAACTTTTGTTTCTGAGATACCTAAGGATTAATTGATAGTTCCTGGAATGGCCATGGAAGCTGTCCAGGTGTAATAGACCAGTTACAATAGAATATCGGAATATACTGTATGTTAGAAATAGAGGGAAGGAAGGAAGGAAGGAAGGAAGGAAGGAAGGAAGGAAGGAAGGAAGGAAGATAGGAAAGAAGAAAGGAAGGAGGGAGGGAAGGAAGGAGGGAGGGAGGGAAAGAAAGAAAGAAAGGGAAAAAAGAAAGAAAGAAAGGGAACAAAAGATAGATAGATAGATAGATAGATAGATAGATAGATAGATAGATAGACAGATAGATAGCTTTGATAATCACTGAAGATTGTGTATAAATTGAGGGATGAGATGAGACTGTCTTGCACTGACGACAGTAACTTACTTGGGTTTATGACCAGCCTAGTTCCACTTCCAAAGATGACTTTTCTGAGGCCGCTGGTGTACACAGTGCTTTTTGCCTTGATAAAAACATGCCTTCCTATTTCTTTAAATATTCATTACTACATTTAGAAAAGCTAAATTTCTCGGCTTTAGGATTAAAATGTCCAAGACTCAGGTCTTAAGAGATCAGAAGCTTCATTTGGACATCTGTACCCATCAGATAATATCATTAGGGCTCTAATATCTTCTTTGCAAGTGTGAATTCACTCTCTGCCATTTTCTATCCTAAACTTAAGACTTTTTCCAGATTCTTATTGGCCACCCAATTTGTTCCTATAAATTTATTGGAATGTATTTCTTTTTTTTAAAAAAGGAGGGTTTTTTTTTTAAAAAAAAACTAACTAGAACTTAGATAAAGGAACAGAAGGAAGGAAAGAAAGAAAGAAAGTAAGCCAAAAGCCAGAAGTATAAAAAATGGAAAGAAAAGGAGTTTCAGATTTCCTTTAAATCATTGTTAAAATGTTAACAATGGTTGATGCAGGATTGTCAAATATTGGATAGTTGTGGCCAGAAGCTACACCCTTCTATCCACCCTTCTCAGGGTGCCGTCAACCAAACAATGTCGACTGGTGGCCCTCAGAGGGAGAGCCTTCTCTTTGGGGGCACCTGCCATCTGGAACGATCTCTCCCCGGAGATATGGAGGATCCCGGATTTACGCACTTTCCACATTGCGGTCGAAAGATTCTTATTCCAGCAGGCTGGTCTGGCCTAACCTCCCTTTTAAATTGTTTTAAATTTGTTTTGTAAATTGGGGTGTTTTAAATTTGTTTGTGGGCCAAAGTATTCAATGTATTTTTAAATGGTTTTTTTTAAAACGTTTGTACTATGTGTATTTTATCTCTTGGCTGTTCACCGCCCTGAGTCCTTTGGGAGTAGGGCGATATATATATTAAATAAAGAGAGAGAGAGAGAGAGAGAGAGAGAGAGAGAGAGAGAGAGAGAGAGAGAGAGAGAGGGAGAGAGAGAGAAAGCTTTGCTGATCACTGAAGATTGTATATAAATTGAGGGATGGGATGAGACGCTCTTGTACTGACCACAGTGGCCAGGATAACTTACTTGGATTTATGAGCAGCCTAGTCCCACTTCCAAAGATGAGTTTCCTGAAGCTGCTGGTCTACACAGTGTTTTCTACCTTGATAAAAACTTGTCTTCCTATTTCTTTAAATATTCATTGCTTCATTTAGAAAAGCTAAATTTTTCAACTTTAGGATTAAAATGTCCAAGACTCAGGTCTTAAGAGATCAGAAGCTTCATTTGGACATCTGTACCCATCGGATACTATCATTAGGGCTTTAGTTTCTCCTTTAGAAGTGTGAATTCACTCTCTTCCATTTTCTATCCCAAACTTAAGATTTTTTCCAGATTCTTATTGGCCACCCAATTTGTTCCTATAAATTTATTCAAATGTATTTCTTTTTTAAAAAGGTGGGCGTTTTTTTAAGAAAAAAAAAAACTAACTAGAACTTAGATAAAGGAAAGGAAAGGAAGGAAGGAAGGAAGGAAGGAAGGAAGGAAAGAAAGAAAGAAAGAAAGAAAGAAAGAAAGAAAGAAAGAAAGAAAGAAAGAAAGAAAGCCAAAACCCAGAAGTATAAAAAAATGGAAATTAAACAGGAGTTTCAGATTTCCTTTAAATCATTGTTAAAATGTTAACAATGGCTGATGCAGGATTGTCAAATATTGGATAGTTGTGGCCAGAGGCTACACCAAGAGATGGATAGGATAACTGCAGAGTTGGACCATGCCAGATAATATGGGCCAAAATGTAGCTTTTTACACTGACCACCACAGCAGAAATAAAGATCAAAAACTTACTTGGCATAACAACGAGCCTAGTCCCACTTCCAAAGAAAACCTTATCATATATGTTGGACACAATGCTTTCTGTCTTAACAAAAACATGTCTTCCTATTTCTACCAGCAGCTAGAATTTTCTTTTAATAAAACTCAAGCTCTAGACTTTAGGAATTAAATTTCAAGGACTGCAGCCACTGGGAATCTGAAGCAACATTTGGACATCTGGAGCTATAAAATCCTTTTCTTCATGCTCTAGTTTCTTCTTCAAGGTTGCAAATCCTCTCTGGCCTTTCCATCAATTAATTTCCAGACTCTTTTCAGTCACTTCAAGATTCTTATTTACAGGCTCATCTAATCGATCTGTTCAGAAAAAGACCTTGTAATGAAACTTTTCTTTTTGAAATACTTAAGGACTAATTGATAGTTACTGAAATGGTCAAGGAGGCTATCCAGGTGTGATAGACTAATTACAATAGAATATTAGAATATGCTGTATTTTAGACATAGATGGGAAAGAGGGAGGGAGGGAAGGAAGGATGGAAGGAAGGAAAAGAAAGAAAAGAAAGAAAGAAAGGGAAAGAAAGAAGGAAGGAAGGAAGGAAGGAAGGAAGGAAAGAAAGAAAGAAAGAAAGAAAGAAAGAAAGAAAGAAAGAAAGAAAGAAAGAAAGAAAGAAAGAAAGAAAAGACAAAAGTATAAAAATTGGAAAGAAGTTTCAGGAGTTTCAGATTTCCTTTGTAGCAATTTTTACCAATGACCCTCCTGTGTAGACCAGCAGGGCAAAATAAACAGCTAAAACTTACTTGGCATGACGACCAGCCTAGTCCCACTTCCAAAATAGATCTTATTTCCAGTGCCATACACAGTTTTTTCAGTCTTGACAAAAACCTGTCTTCCCATTTGTATCACCATTTTATACTTTTCTTTTGAAAAGCTAAATGACTAAACTTTAGGATTAAAATGTTAACAATAGCTGATGCATGATTGTCAAATATTGGATAGTTGTGGCCAGAGGCTACACCAAGAGATGGATAGGATAACTGCAGAACTGGACCATGCCAGATAATATGAGACAAAAAGGCAGCCTCTTGCACTGACCACCACGGTGGAAATAAAGACCAAAAACTTACTTGGAATGACAACCAGCCTGGTCCCACTTCCAAAGTAGACCTTATCGATTCCACCACTATACACAGTGTTTTCAGTCTTGACAAAAACTTGTCTTCCTTTTTGTATCACCATTTTCTACTTTCCTTTTCAAAAGTTAAATCATTAAACTGTAAGATTAAAATGTTAACAATGGCTGATGCAGAATTGTCAAATAGTTGATCGTTTCTTCATGGGAACAAATTTAAAGTTATTCTCAATGTTGTACCATACCTACTATGGGCTAAAGAGAAAAGGACCATGCCAGATAATATGAGACAAGAAGGCAGCCTCTTGCACTGACCATCACAACAAAAAGAAAGATCAAAAACTTACTTGGCATGACAACCAGCCTAGTCCCACTTGCAAAGTAGACCTTTCCGTATCCAGTGTTAGACACAATGCTTTCTGCCTTAACAAAAACATGTATTCCTATTTCTCCTAGCAATTAAAACGTTCTTTTGAAAAGCTACAGCTCTAGATTTTAGGATTAAAATATCAAGAAAAGGCAGCTACCTAATAAAACAACATTTGGACATCTGTAAGTATAAAAAAATTTTCTTCGTGCTCTAATATCTTCTTTGGAGGTGTGAATCCACTCTGGCCTTTCCATCAATTAATTTCCAGGCTCTTTTCAGTCACTTCAAGACTCTTATTTACAGGCTCATCCAATTGGCCTGTTCACAAAAAAACCTTGTAATGAAACTTGTGTTTCTGAGATGTCTAAGAACTAATTCAAAGTGACTGAAATGGTTATGGAAGCTATCCAGGTGTAAATGACTAGTTATAATATTTGAATATAGTGTATGTTAGAAATAGATGGGAAGGAGGAAGGAAGGAAGGAAGGAAGGAAGGAAGGAAGGAAGGAAGGAAGGAAGGAAGGAAAGAAAAAGAAAGAAAGAAGAAAGAAGAAAGAAAGAAAGGGAAGGAAGGAAAGAAAGAAAGAAAGAAAGATAGATAGATAGATAGATAGATAGATAGATAGATAGATGATAGATAGATAGATAGATAGATAGATAGATAGATAATTTTATTTCTATACCGCCCCTCTCCCGAAGGACTTGGGGCAGGAAAGAAAGAAGGAAGGAAGGAAGGAAGGAAGGAAGGAAAGAAAGAGAAAGAAAGAAAGAAAGAAAGAAAGAAAGAAAGAAAGAAAGAAAGAAAGAAAGAAAGCTTTGATAATTACTGAAGATTGTATATAAATTGGGGGATGGGAAGAGACCCTCTTGCGCTGACCACAGTGGCCAGGATAACTTATTTGGATTTATGACCAGCCTAGTCCCACTTCCAAAATGAGTTTCCTGAAGCCGCTGGTCTACACAGTCCTTTCTACCTTGAGAAAAACATGCCTTCCTATTTCTATAAATATTCATTGCTTCATTTAGAAAAGCTAAATTTCTCAGCTTTAGACCTGCAAGATTCAGGTCTTAAGAGATCAGAAGCTTCATTTGGACATCTGTACCCATCAGATACTATCATTAGGTCTTTAGTTTCTCCTTTGGAAGTGTGAATTCACTCTCTGCCATTTTCTATCCACAAATTAAGACTTTTTCCAGATTCTTATTGGCCACCCAATTTGTTCCTATAAATTGATTGGAATGTATTTCTTTTTTTTTTAAAGGAGTGTTTTTTAAAAAAGAAAAACTAACTAGAACTTAGATAAAGGAACAGAAGGAAGGAAAAAAAGAAAGAAAGAAAGCCAAAAGCCAGAAGTATAAAAAGTGGAAAGCAACAGGAGTTTCAGATCTCCTTTACAGCAATTTTTAGTACCAACGACCTTTCTGTGTAGACCAGAAGGGCAAAATAAACAGCTAAAACTTACTTGGCATGATGACCAACCTAGTCCCACTTCCAAAGAAAACCTTATCATTTGCAGTGTTGGACACAATGCTTTCTGTCTTGACAAAAACCTGTCTTCCTATTTCTACTAGCAGCTAGAACTTTCTTTTAATCAAACTCAAGCTCTAGACTTTAGGAATTAAATGTCAAGGACTGCAGCCACTGGGAATCTGAAGCAACATTTGGACATCTGTAGCTATAAAATCCTTTTCTTCATGCTCTAGTTTTTTTTTTTCAAGGATGCAAATCCTCTCTGGCCTTTCCATCAATTAATTTCCAGACTCTTTTCAGTCACTTCAAGACTCTTATTTACAGGCTCATCTAATCGATCTGTTCAGAAAAACACTTTGTAATGATTTTTTTCTTTTTGAAATACATAAGCACTATTTGATAGTTACTGAAAAGGTCATGGAAGCTACTCAGGTGTAATAGACTAATTACATTAGAATATTGGAATATGCTGTATTTTAGTTATAGATGGGAAAGAGGGAGGGAGGGAGGGAGGGAAGAGGGAGGGAAGGAAGGAAGGAAGGAAGGAAGGAAGGAAGGAAGGAAGGTAGGAAATGTAGACTTCAGTTTTGATAATCACTGAAGAATGTATATAATTGAGGGTTGGGATGAGACCCTCTTGACTGATCAAAATGGCCAGTGTAACTTACTTGGAATTATGACCAACCTGGTCCCACTTCCAAAGATGAGTTTCCCAAGGCTGCTGGTGTGCACAGTGCTATCTACCTTGATAAAAACATGCCTTCCTATTTGTGTAAATATACATAACTTCTTTAGAAAAGCTAAATTTCTTGACTTTATAAGCAAAATGTCAAGGACTCAGCTCCACGAAATCAGAAGCATCATTTGGAAATCTGTACGGATCTAATACTATTATTAAGGCTCCAGTTTCATCTTTGTAAGCGTGAAGCCACTCTCTGCCATTTTCTATCCCAAAATTAAGACTGTATCCAGATTCTTATTGGCCATCCAATTTGTTCCTATAAATTTATTGGAATTTATTTGTTTTCTTAAAAAGGAGTTTTAAAAAAAAAGACCGAACTAGAATTAAGATAAAGGAACAGAAAGAAGGAAAAAAGAATAAGAAGGAAGGAAGGAAGGAAGGAAGGAAGGAAGGAAGGAAGGAAGGAAGGAAGGAAGGAGTGTCAATTGCTCTTAAAAATGTATCACCACAACATCACTCACTTGGTATAACATGCAAGTTCGTCCCGGCACCAAGTGTGAATTTGCCGCTTACTCCTCCATAATAGACACATTGATATAACCCTTTACAACATCTCTCTCTACAATATTTCCACACTATTCACTACTTTGCAACCGCCTAGTGAACAAAGGGATTAATAGGTTTATTTCAAAATCTAGAGTCATCATTGAACATAACTACATGAAGGTCCTTCTACTTTTGGTGGACCTGGCCCAGAGGCTACACCAAGAGATGGATAGGATCATTGGAGAGCTGGACCATGCCAGATAAGATGAGCCAAGAAAGCATCCGTTTGCACTGACCACCACAGCAGAAATAAAGAATAAAAACTTACTTGGCATTATGGCCAGCCTAGTCCCACTTCCAAAGTAGACCTTTCCATATCCACTGTTAGACACAATGCTTTCTGTCTTAACAAAAACATGTCTTCCTATTTCTACTAAGTTTAAAAAACTCAAGCACTAGGCTTTAGGAATTAAATATCAAAGATTGTAGCCACAGGGAATCTGAAGCAACATTTGGACACCTGGGAGGTATAAAATCCTTTTCTTCATGCTCTAATATCTTCTTTGGAAGTGTGAATCCACTCTGGCCTTTCCATCAATTAATTTTCAGACTCTTTTCAGTCAGTTCAAGAATCTTATTTACAGGCTCAAACCTTAATTAATCATTCATTGAGTTCTTAATTCCTTTACTTAATCATTGTAATTAGTCATTAATACATCAATTATTAGACCAAAGAAAATTAATCTTCCATTCTTCCTTTCTTTCTGTATTTTTTCCAATCTTTCTTCCTCCCTCTTACTTTTATTTTGAGGAGGTTTTGAATTTCAACTGGGGGTTGTTGTATCTTTAAAACTTGTCCCTTTCTTGGAACCATTTCCTCTGATTTGGAGCCCCCATATCGACTCTTCTTGCTTATATAATCAGTCAGTTCATAGAACGAAGAGTTAACTCGATGAGTTTGCAAGGAAAAGTCCAGTTGTTGCATTTCAATTAATATTTGAATTTTGAGAATAAAAGTAGGAGGGAGAGTAAAATGATTAAGTAAATGAACTAAGAATATTTTACAGATGTATTACGAGAATTTTAGGCTTTGAATGATCTATTAGTGTTTGTTAATGTTTGTAAAACTCTTAGGCTTAAAGGATTATATGTTATTTTGAGTTTAGGGAGGTTGATGAATAATCTGTAGAAGGGGAGTTAAGGGGTCTAGGGAGTTTTAAGTCTTGCATTAATTTAGGATATTTTAGCGTATGTTTGGTAAAATTTATACCCTGTTTTTCTTCTGGGAAGTCGGGGGAGGGGGTGGGAAGGGGGGGTGGAAAGTTGGGTTTATAAATGTTTAAATAGACAAGTGAAAATGTTATTTGTTTGATTATAAAAAAATAATAAAAACTTTTTCTCAAAAAAAAAAAAAAAGAAAGAAAAAAGGAAAAAAAAGAAGACTCTTATTTACAGGCTCATCTAATCGATCTGTTCAGAAAAAGACTTTGTAATGAAACTTTTATTTCTGAGATAACTAACGACTAATTGATAGTTCCTGGAATGGCCATGGAAGCTATCCAGTGTAATAGACTAGTTTTAGTAGAATATTGGAATATACTGTATGTTAGAAATAGAGGGAAAAGAGGAAGGGAGGGAGGGAGGAAGGAAGGAAGGAAGGAAGGAAGGAAGGAAGGAAGGAAGGAACAAAAGAAAGGGAAAGCAAGCAAGCAAGCAAGCAAGCAAGCAAGCAAGCAAGAAAGAAAGAAAGAAAGAAAGAAAGAAAGAAAGAAAGAAAGAAAGCAAGCTTTGATAATCACTGAAGATTGTATATAAATTGGGGGATGGGAAGAGACCCTTTTGCGCTGACCACAGTGGCCAGGATAACTTACTTGGATTTATGACCAGCCTAGTCCCACTTCCAAAGATGAGTTTCCCGAAGCCCCCGGTCTAAACAGTGCTTTCTATCTTGATAAAAACTTGTCTTCCTATTTCTTTAAATATTCATTGCTTCATTTAGAAAAGCTAAATTTTTCACCTTTAGGATTAAAATGTCCAAGACTCAGGTCTTAAGAGATCAGAAGCTTCATTTGGACATCTGTACCCATCAGATACTATCATTAGGGCTTTAGTTTCTCCTTTGGAAGTGTGAATTCACTCTCTTCTCTTTTCTATCCCAAACTTAAGACTTTTTTCCAGATTCTTATTGGCCACCCAATTTGTTCCTATAAATTTATTGGAATGTATTTCTTTTTTAAAAAGGAGGTTGTTTTTTTTTAAAAAAAAAAAAACTAACAGAAACTAAGATAAAAGAAAGGAAGGAAAGAAAACAAAAAGAAAAAACAGAAAGGAAGGAAGGAAGGAAGGAAGGAAGGAAGGAAGGAAGGAAGGAAGGAAGGAGGAAGGAAGGAAGGAAGGAAGGAAGGAAGGAAGGAAGGAAGAAGGAAGGAAGGAAGGAAGGAAGGAAGGAAGGAAGGAAGGAACGACTAATTGATAGTTCCTGGAATGGCCATGGAAGCTATCCAGTGGAATAGACTAGTTTTAGTAGAATATTGGAATATACTGTATGTTAGAAATAGAGGGAAAAGAGGAAGGGAGGGAGGGAGGGAGGGAGGAAGGAAGGAAGGAAGGAAGGAACAAAAGAAAGGGAAAGCAAGAAAGCAAGCAAGCAAGCAAGCAAGCAAGCAAGCAAGAAAGAAAGAAAGAAAGAAAGAAAGAAAGAAAGAAAGAAAGAAAGAAAGCTTTGATAATCACTGAAGATTGTATATAAATTTGGGGATGGGAAGAGACCCTCTTGCACTGACCACAGTGGCCAGGATAACTTACTTGGATTTATGACCAGCCTAGTCCCACTTTCAAAGATGAGTTTCCCGAAGCCCCCGGTCTAAACAGTGCTTTCTACCTTGATAAAAACTTGTCTTCCTATTTCTTTAAATATTCATTACTTCATTTAGAAAAGCTAAATTTTTCAACTTTAGGATTAAAATGTCCAAGACTCAGGTTTTAAGAGATCAGAAGCTTCATTTGGACATCTGTACCCATCAGATACTATCATTAGGGCTTTAGTTTCTCCTTTGGAAGTGTGAATTCACTCTCTTCCATTTTCTATCCCAAACTTAAGACTTTTTTCCAGATTCTTATTGGCCACCCAATTTGTCCCTATAAATTTATTGGAATGTATTTCTTTGTTAAAGAGGAGGTTGTTGTATTTTTTTTAAAAAAAACTAACTAGAATTTAGATAAAGGAACAGATGGAAGGAAAAAAAGAAAAAAAAGAAAGCCAGAAGCCAGAAGTATAAAAAATGGAAAGAAACAGGAGTTTCAGATTTCCTTTACAGCAATTTTTAGTACCAACGACCTTCCTGTGTAGACCAGAAGGGCAAAATAAAGAGCTAAAACTTACTTGGCATGACAACCAGCCTAGTCCCACTTCCAAAATAGATCTTAGTGGCTGCAGTGCCATACACAGTGTTTTCTGTCTTGACAAAAACTTGTCTTCCTTTTTGAATCACCATTTTATACTTTCATTTTCAAAAGCTAAATCAATAAACTTTAGGGTTAAAATTTTAACTAGAGGCTACACCAAAACATGGATAGGATAAGAACTACAGAGCTGGACCATGCCAGATAATATGAGACAAGAAGGCAGCCTCTTGCACTGACCACCACAGCAGAAATAAAGATCAAAAACTTACTTGGCATGGCAACCAGCCTAGTCCCACTTCCAAAGTAGACCCTTTGGTTTCCAGTGTTAAGCACAATGCTTTCTGTCTTAACAAAAACATGTCTTCCTAATTCTACTAGCAGCTAGAACTTTCTTTTAATAAAACTCAAGCTCTAGACTTTAGGAATTAAATTTCAAGGACTGCATCCACTGGGAATCTGAACCAACATTTGGACATCTGGAGGTATAAAATCCTTTTTTTCATGCTCTAGTTTCTTCTTCAAGATTGTGAATCCACTCTGGCCTTTCCATCAATGAATTTTCAAACTGAAAAGTCACTTCAAGACTCTTATTTACAGGCTGATCCAATGGGTCTATTCAGAAAAAGACCTTGTCATCAAACTTTTGTTTCTGAGATGCCTAAGAACTAAGTGATAATTCCTGAAATGGTTATGGAAGCTATCCAGGTGTAATAGACTAGTTACAGTAAAATATCGGAATATACTGTATGTTAGAAACAGAGGGGAAAGAGGAAGGAAGGAAGGAAGGAAGGAAGGAAAAGAAAAAAGAAAGAAAGAAAGAAAGAAAGAAAGAAAGAAAGAAAGAAAGAAAGAAAGAAAGAAAGATAGCTTTGATAATCACTGAAGATTGTATATAAATTGAGGGATGAGATGAGACCCTCTTGCACTGACCACCACTAAATCGGGATATATTGTATATTAGACATAGATGGGAAAGAGGAAGGGAGGGAGGGAGTAAACGAAGGAAGGAAGGAAGAAAGAAGGGAGGAAGGAAGGAAAGAAACAGAAAGAAAGATCTTCACATTTTCTTTGCAGAAATGATTACATTAAAAGACCTTCCTGTGCAGATCTGAAGGGCAACAATAAAGAGCTAATAGTTGTGAAAATATTTATGTAAACTGTCCAGGTCTAATAGACTAGTAAACAATAGGATAAATGAATAGAAATAGATGGGAAAGAAAGAAAGAAAGAAAGAAAGAAAGAAAGAAAGAAAGAAAGAAAGAAAGAAAGAAAGAAAGAAAGAAAAAAGTAGGAAGGGAGCAAGGAAGGAAGACTTTAGTTCTGATAATCACTGAGGGTGCATGAAAATTTGGGGGTGGGATGAGCAAGGAAGGGAAGAGAGCCTCTTGTGTTGACCACAATAGTCCAGGGTGACTTACTTGGCATGACGAGCAGCCTAGTCCCACTTCCAAGGAAAATTTTATCATTTCCACTGCCATACACAATGCTTTCTGCCTTAACAAAAACATGACTTCCTATTTCTATCAGCCAGCATAACTTCCAAATGTCCAGGACTCCTTTTTTTTTTGGAGATCAGAAACTTCATTTTGACATCTGAGCCTATCAAGTAGTATCATTGGGGCTCTAGTTTCTACTTCGGAGGTGTGAACCCACTCCCTGCCATTTTCTATCCCATACTTTAGAGGTGCTTCTTCGGCCATCCAATTTTTTTTATATATATTTTATTTTATTTCAAATTTATATACCGCGCCTTCTCCTGAGGGACTCAGGGTGGTGTGCAGCCAGATAAAAACATACAATACAAGCATTAAAAACAATTAAAACAATATATATTAATTTGGCCCCAGTTTAAAATGACAAAAAAATTAAAAATGTTTAAAAATATGTTAAGCCAGCCCGGCTTGCTGAAAAAAGAAAGTTTTAAGGGCACGGCAGAAGGCACCGAGGTCTTGGATTCTCCTTATCTCTGGGGGCAGCTGGTTCCAGAGGGTAGGTGCCCCCACAGAGAAGGCCCTCCCCCTGGGGGTCACCAGCCTACATTGTTTGGCTGATAGCACCCCGAGGAGGCCCTCTCTGTGGGAGCGCACAGGTCGATGGGAGGTTGTCGGTAGCAGCAGGCGGTCTCGAAGATAACTAGGTCCTATGCCATGGAGCGCTTTGTTCAGCAAAAGCTCCTATAGATTTATTGAAATTGAAATTTCTTTAAAAGAAGCTAAAAACTAACAGAAACTAAGATAAAAGAAAGGAAAGAAAGAAAACAAAAAGAAAAAGCAGAAAGGAAGAAGGAAGGAAGGAAGGAAGGAAGGAAGGAAGGAAGGAAGGAAGGAAGGAAGGAGGGAAAGAAGGAAGGAAGGAAGGAGTGTCAATTGCTCTTAAAAATGTATCACCACAACATCACTCACTTGGTATAACATGCAAGTTCGTCCCGGCACCAAGTGTGAATTTGCCGCTTACTCCTCCATAATAGACACATTGATATAACCCTTTACAACATCTCTCTCTACAATATTTCCACACTATTCACTACTTTGCAACCGCCTAGTGAACAAAGGGATTAATAGGTTTATTTCAAAATCTAGAGTCATCACTGATGACACTATTATTTACAGGCTGATCCAACAGGTCTGTTCCGAAAAAGACCTTTTTGTTTCTGAGATGCCTAAGAACTAAGTGATGCCTAAGAACTAAGTGATAGTGTCAGACTGCGGTGCTATCTCGAAATTAAATGCCAATTTCCAAACTGCCAATCTTTAAGGAAATCTTTCTTTAATTGAGCTCAGCCACTGGATCATGACTCTGCGCGGACAGGACTGACCTTTTGTCTCCCAATCCCTCCCTTTCCGATCCCCAAATCTCTGCTTCTCATTGGCTGTCTTCCAAGTCATTCTTCAGACTTCTTTTCCTCGTCATTTCTCAGGAATGTGCCCCCCTCCCCTCATTTCCACGACAACCGGGCTTCAAAGGGATTTATCAGGCAAAATTTCAGAGTTTATCTTTCGCTCTCCTCTGCTCTCTCTATGCCAGTGTCGCAACGCTGACAGATAGTTCCTGAAATGGTTATGGAAGCTATTCAGGTGTAATAGACTAGTTACAATAGAATATCAGAATATACTATATGTTAGAAATAGAGGGGAAAGAGGAAGGAAGGAAGGAAGGAAGGAAGGAAGGAAGGAAGGAAGGAAGGAAGGAAGGAAAGAAAGAAGGAAGAAAGGAAAAGAAAGAAAGAAAGAAAGAAAGAAAGAAAGAAAGAAAGAAAGAAAGAAAGAAAGAAAGAAAGAAAGATAGCTTTGATAATCACTGAAGATTGTATATAAATTGAGGGATGAGATGAGACCCTCTTGCACTGACCAGAGTGGCCAAGGTAATTTACTTGAAATTATGAGCAGCCTAGTCCCACTTCCAAAGATAACATCTGTACCCATCAGATACTGCCATTAGAGCTCTAGTATCTTCTTTGTAAGTGTGAATTCACTCTCTGCCATTTTCTATACCAAAATTAAAATTGTTCCCAGATTCTTATTGGCCACCCAATTTGTTCCTATAAATTTATTGGAATGTATTTGTTTTATTAAAAAAGGAGGTTTTTTTTTTTTTTTTTAAAGCTAACTAGAACTAAGATAAAGGAACGGAAGTAAGGGGGGAAAAAAGAAAGAAACTAAAAGCCAGACGTATAAAACATGAAAAAGAAACAGAAGGAGTTTCAGATTTCCTTTATAGCAATTTTTAGTACCAATGACCCTCCTGTGTAGACCAGAAGGGCAAAATAAACAGCTAAAACCTACTTGGCATGACGACCAGCCTGGTCCCACTTCCAAAGTAGACCTTATTGGCTCCACCACTATACACAGTGTTTTCAGTCTTGACAAAAACTTGTCTTCCTTTTTGTATCACCAGTTTATACCTTCCTTTTCCAAACTTAAATCACTAAAGTTTAAGTTTAAAATGATGCAGGATTGTCAAATATTTGATAGTGGTTTCGTAGGAACAAATTTAAAAGTTAACCTCACTGTTGTCCCAGTGATTAATTGTAAAAAGAGAGACTTTACCTCTAGAGAAGCTTCTGCCATTTGATAAAATTTGTTAGTTAGAAAAGGTGTATTTAGAGTACTTTTGCCACAGTGAAAAAAGCATTTGTAACATTCACCTCAGTGTTGAACCACTTTAATCAAAAAATTGTCTCGTCAGAAAGAGAAGAGGGAAAGAAAGGAAAAAAGGACAGAAAGAATGAATGAAAGAACGAAAGAAAAAAAGAAAGAGAGAAAGAAAGAAGAAAGAAAGAAAAAAGAAAGAAAGAAAGAAAGAAAGAAAGAAAGAAAGAAAGAAAGAAGGAAATAAGAAAAAAGAATATGAAAGAAAAATAAAAAAGAGGGGAAGAGAAAGAAAGAAGAAAGAATGGAAGAATGAAAGAAAGAATTAAGAGTGAATGAGAGAGGAAGAAAGAAGAGAGAAAAAGAAAGAGAAATAGAAAGAAAGAGAGAGAGAGAGAAAGAAAGAAAGAGGGAAAGGAAGAAAGAGGGAAATAAGAAAAAAGAATATGAAAGAGAAATAAGAGAGGGGAAGAGAAAGAGAGAAAGAAGAAAGAAAGAAAGAATTAAAGAAAGAATAAAGAGTGAATGAGAGAGAAAGAAAGAAGAGGGGAAAAGGAAGAAAGAGAAAGAAAGAGAGAGAGAAAAAGTAAGAAAGAGAAATAAATAGGAAAAAGAGAGAGAGAAGGAAAGAGGAAGAGAGAGAAAGAAAGAAAGAGGAGAGAAAGAAAGAGAGAGAAAGGAAGAAGAAACAAAGGAGAAACAAACTTCAATCACTCTTAAAAATGTATCACCACAATATCACTCACTCGGTATAACATGCAGTTTCGTCCCAGCACCAAACGTGAATTTCCTGCTTCCTCCTCCAGAATCGACACATTGATTTAAACCTTTGCAACATCTCTCTCTACAATATTTCTGCACTATTCATTACTGTGCAACCGCCTGATGAACAAATGGATTAATAGGTTTATTTCAAAATCGAAAGTCATCATTGAACGTAACTACATGAAGGCCTTTCTACTTTTGGTGGATCTGGCCCAGAGGCTACACCAAGAGATGGGTAGGACCATTGGAGAGCTGGACCGTGCCAAATGATATGAGTCAAGAAGGCACTGACCACCACAACAAAAATAAAGACCAAAAACTTACTTGGCATGACAACCAGCCTAGTCCCACTTCCAAAGTAGACCTTATTGATTCCACTACTATACACAGTGTTTTCTGTCTTGACAAAAACCTGTCTTCCTTTTTGTATCACCATTTTATATTTTCCTTTTGAAAAGCTAAATCACTAAACTTTAAGATTAAAATGTTAACAATGGCTAATGCAGGATTGTCAAATAGTGGATAATTCCTTCATGGCAAGAAATTTAAAAGTTATTCTCAATGTTGTGCCATACCAGCTATAGCCTACAGAGATGTTCTCCTGTATCCAGAATCCCTGCCTGGATTGTCCCTCTCTTGTAGGTTACAGAGCAGCTTCTCTTGAAGGATAATAATTGAGAATAATTGGGAAGCTTTTGGTAGGGAAGCTTCTGCCATTTGAAAAAAATTTGTTAGTTAGAAAAGGTGCCTTCAGAGTACATCTGCCACGGTGCAAAAAGTAATTGTAATATAGTGTTGACCCACTTTAATCAAAAAATAATCTTGTCAGAAAGATTTATTTTATTTTAATTTATTTGTTTAGACTTATATGCCACCTTTTCTCTGAGAGGACTCAGGGCGGCTCACAACAATAAAACAGAAAAATAAAACAAAAACGCCGGGTTAAAAGTTACACATAAAATCCCTAGAATTAATTAAAATCCATTTTAAAACCCCCATCAGTCCAGGCCGGCCAGGTGAAATAGCCATGTTTTTAGTTCGCGGCAGAAAGATGAGAGGGAAAGAGAAAAAAAGGGGGAAATAAGAAAAAGAAAGGGAAATTAGACAGGGAAAAAAAGAGAGAGGGAGAAAGAGAGAGGGAGAGAAAGGAAAGAGAGAGAGGAAGAGAGGAAAAGGAAAGAGAGAGAGAGAGAGAAAGAGGAAAGAGAGAGAAAGAAAGAGAAAGAAAGAAAGCATGAGAAAGAAAGAGGAAAGAGAGAGAAAGAAGGAAAGGAAGGAAGGAAGGAAGGAAGGAAGGAAGGAAGGAAGGAAGGAAGGAAGGAAGGAAGGAAGGAAGGAAGGAAGGAAGGACTTGAATGGATCTTAAAAATGTATCATCACAACATCACTCACTCGGGATAACATGCAGTTTCGTCCCGGCGCCAGACGTGAATTCCCTGCTTCCTCCTCCAGAATAGACACATTGATTCAAACCTTTGCAACATCTCTCTCTACAATATTTCCACACTATTCACTCCTTTGCAACCACCTGATGAACAAATGGATTAATAGGTTTATTTCAAAATCGAAAGTCATCATTAAACGTAACTACGTGGTCTTTCTACTTTCGGTGGACCTGGTCCAGAGGCTACATCAAGAGATGGGTAGGATCATTGGAGAGCTGGACCATGCCAGATAATATGAGCAAAGAAGGCACTGACCACCACAACAAAAATAAAGACCAAAAACTTACTTGGCATGACAACCAGCCTAGTCCCACTTCCAAAGAAGACCTTAAAGGTTCCACTGCTATACACATTGATTTCTGTCTTGACAAAAACCTGTCTTCCTTTTTGTATCACCATTTTATATTTTCCTTTTGAAAAGCTAAATCACTAAACTTTAAGATTAAAATGTTAACAATGGCTAATGCAGGATTGTCAAATAGTGGATAATTCCTTCATGGCAAGAAATTTAAAAGTTATTCTCAATGTTGTGCCATACCAGCTATGGCCTACAGAGATGTTCTCCTGTATCCAGAATCCCTGCCTGGATTGTCCCTCTCTTGTAGGTTACAGAGCAGCTTCTCTTGAAGGATAATAATTGAGAATAATTGGGAACTTTTGGTAGGGAAGCTTCTGCCATTTGAAAAAAATTTGTTAGTTAGAAAAGGTGCCTTCAGAGTACATCTGCCACGGTGCAAAAAGTAATTGTAATATAGTGTTGACCCACTTTAATCAAAAAATAATCTTGTCAGAAAGATTTATTTTATTTTAATTTATTTGTTTAGACTTATATGCCACCCTTTCTCTGAGAGGACTCAGGGCGGCTCACAACAATAAAACAGAAAAATAAAACAAAAACGCCGGGTTAAAAGTTACACATAAAATCCCTAGAATTAATTAAAATCCATTTTAAAACCCCCATCAGTCCAGGCCGGCCAGGTGAAATAGCCACGTTTTTAGTTCGCGGCAGAAAGATGAGAGGGAAAGAGAAAAAAAGGGGGAAATAAGAAAAAGAAAGGGAAATTAGACAGGGAAAAAAAGAGAGAGGGAGAAAGAGAGAGGGAGAGAAAGGAAAGAGAGAGAGGAAGAGAGGAAAAGGAAAGAGAGAGAGAGAGAGAAAGAGGAAAGAGAGAGAAAGAAAGAGAAAGAAAGAAAGCATGAGAAAGAAAGAGGAAAGAGAGAGAAAGAAGGAAAGGAAGGAAGGAAGGAAGGAAGGAAGGAAGGAAGGAAGGAAGGAAGGAAGGAAGGAAATGTAGATTTCAGGTTTGATAATCACTGAAGAATGTATATAAATTGAGGGATTGGATGAGACCCTTTTGATTGATGAAAATGGCCAGTGTAACTTACTTGGAATTATGACCAGCCTAGTCCCACTTCCAAAGATGACTTTCCCAAGGCCGCTGGTGTACACAGTGCTTTCTGCCTTGACAAAAACATGCCTTCCTATTTCTTTAAATATTCATTACTTCATTTAGAAAAGCTAAATACCTCGGCTTTAGGATTAAGATGTCTAATTTCTTGGAGTAATTTCATTTGGACATCTGTACCCATCAGATACTATCATTAGGGCTCCAATTTCTTCTTTGTAAGTGTGAAGCCACTCTCTGCCATTTTCTATCCCAAACTTAAAACTGTTCCCAGATTCTTATTGGCCACCCAATTTGTTCCTATAAATTTATTGGAATGTACTTCTTTTTTTTTAAAAAAGGAGCTTTTTTAAAAATAATAAAATAATTAAAATTAACATGAAGGAATGGAAAGATGGGAAAAAAAGAAAGAAACCAAAAGCCAAAAGTATAAAAAATGGAAAGAAATAGGAGTTTCAGATTTCCTTTACAGCAATTTTTACCTATGACACTCCTTTGTGCACCAGAAGGGCAAAATAAAAAGCTGAAACTTACTTGGCATGACGACCAGCCTAGTCCCACTTCCAAAATAGATCTTAGAGACTCCAGTGTCATACACAGTGTTTTCAGTCTTGACAAAAACCTGTCTTCACCATTTTATACTTTTCTTTTGAAAAGCTAAATGACTAAACTTTAGGATTAAAATGTTAACAATGCCTGATGCAGGATTGTCAAATATTGGATAGTTGTGGCCAGAGGCTACACCAAGAGATGGATAGGATAACTGCAGAGTTGGACCATGCCAGATAATATGGGCCAAAAATGCAGCTTCTTGCACTGACCACCACAGCAGAAATAAAGATCAAAAACTTACTTGGCATAACAATGAGCCTAGTCCCACTTCCAAAGTAGACCTTATCATATACATTGGACACAATGCTTTCTGTCTTAACAAAAGCATGTCTTCCTATTTCTACGAGCAGCTACAACTTTCTTTTAATCAAACTCAAGCTCTAGACTTTAGGAGTTAAATGTCAAGGACTGCAGCCACTGGAAATCTGAAGCAACATTTGGACATCTGTACCTATAAAATCCTTTTTTTCATGCTCTAGTTTTTTTTTTTTTTCAATGATGCAAATCCTCTCTGGCCTTTCCATCAATTAATTTCCAGACTCTTTTCAGTCACTTCAAGACTCTTATTTACAGGCTCATCTTATCAATCTGTTCAGAAAAAGACCTTGTAATGAACTTTTTCTTTTTGAAATACGTAAGGACTATTTGATAGTTACTGAAATGGTCATGGAAGCTATTCAGGTGTAATAGACTAATTACATTAGAATATTGGAATATGCTGTATTTTAGTTATAGATGGGAAAGGGGGAAGAGGGAGGGAAGGAAGGAAGGAAGGAAGGAAGGAAGGAAGGAAGGAAGGAAGGAAGGAAGGGGGAAGGAAGGAAGGAAATGTAGACTTCAGTTTTGATAATCACTGAAGAATGTATATAAATTGAGGGTTGGGATGAGACCCTCTTGACTGATCAAAATGGCCAGTGTAACTTACTTGGAATTATGACCAACCTGGTCCCACTTCCAAAAATGAGTTTCCCAAGGCTGCTGGTGTGCACAGTGCTTTCTACCTTGATAAAAACATGCCTTTCTATTTGTGTAAATATACACAAGTTCTTTAGAAAAGCTAAATTTCTTGACTTTATAAGCAAAATGTCAAGGACTCGGCTCCACGAAATCAGAAGCATCATTTGGAAATCTGTACGGATCTAATACTATTATTAAGGCTCCAGTTTCATCTTTTTAAGTGTGAAGCCACTCTCTGCCATTTTCTATCTCCAAATTAATAGTCTTGGTAGTACAGTGGTCTAAGGCACCCTGTTATTTAGCTGGTTATTAAGACCAGCTGCCTGCAATTACTGCAGGTTCGAATCTCGCCAAGGCTCAAGGTTGACTCAGCCTTCCATCTTTTCTAAGGTAGGTAAATTGAGGACCCAGTTGTGGGGGCAATAAGCTGACTTTCTATAAATATACAAAAGAATGAAGGCTATTGCTTAACGCATTGTAAGCCGCCCTGAGTCTCCGGAGAAGGGCGGCATATAAATCAATTTTTTTTTTAAAAAAAAGAGTGTTTCCAGATTCTTATTGGCCATCCAATTTGTTCCTATATATTTATTGGAAGTTATTTGTTTCCTTAAAAAGGAGTTTTTTAAAAAAGACCTAACTAGAACTAAGATAAAGGAACAGAAAGAAGGAAAAAAGAATAAGAAGGAAGGAAGGAAGGAAGAAAGGAAGGAAGGAAGGAAGGAAGGAAGGAAGTAGTATCATTGGGGCTCTAGTTTCTACTTCGGAGGTGTGAACCCACTCCTTGCCATTTTCTATCCCATACTTTAGAGGTGCTTCTTCGGCCATCCAATTTTTTTTATATATATTTTATTTTATTTCAAATTTATATACCGCGCCTTCTCCTGAGGGACTCAGGGTGGTGTGCAGCCAGATAAAAACATACAATACAAACTTTAAAAACAATTAAAAGATATATATAAATTTGGCCACATAATTAAAAACAGTAACAAACCAATTAAAACATTTAAAAAATGTTAGGCCAGCCCAGTTTGCTGAAAAAAGAAAGTTTTAAGGGCACGGCAGAAGGCACCGAGGTCTTGGATTCTCCTTATCTCTGGGGGCAGCTGGTTCCATAGGGTAGGTGCCCCCACAGAGAAGGCCCTCCCCCTGGGGGTCACCAGCCTACATTGTTTGGCTGATGGCACCCCGAGGAGGCCATCTCTGTGTGAGCGCACGGGTAGATGGGAGGTTGTCGGTAGCAGCAGGCGGTCTCGAAGATAACTAGATCCTATGCCATGGAGCGCTTTGTTCAGCAAAAGCTCCTATAGATTTATTGAAATTGAAATTTCTTTAAAAGAAGCTAAAAACTAACAGAAACTAAGATAAAAGAAAGGAAAGAAAGAAAACAAAAAGAAAAAGCAGAAAGGAAGAAGGAAGGAAGGAAGGAAGGAAGGAAGGAAGGAAGGAAGGAAGGAAGGAAGGAAGGAAGGAAGGAGTGTCAATTGCTCTTAAAAATGTATCACCACAACATCACTCACTTGGTATAACATGCAAGTTCGTCCCGGCACCAAGTGTGAATTTGCCGCTTACTCCTCCATAATAGACACATTGATATAACCCTTTACAACATCTCTCTCTACAATATTTCCACACTATTCACTACTTTGCAACCGCCTAGTGAACAAAGGGATTAATAGGTTTATTTCAAAATCTAGAGTCATCACTGAACATAACTACATGAAGGTCTTTCTACTTTTGGTGGACCTGGCCCAGAGGCTACACCAAGAGATGGATAGGATCATTGGAGAGCTGGACCATGCCAGATAATATGAGCCAAGAAAGCATCCGTTTGCACTGACCACCACAGCGGAAATAAAGACCAAAAACTTACTTGGCATTACGACCAGCCTAGTCCCACTTCCAAAGTAGACCTTTTCGTATCCAGTGTTAGACACAATGCTTTCTGTCTTAACAAAAACATGTCTTCCTATTCCTACTAAGTTTAAAAAACTCAAGCACTAGGCTTTTGGAATTAAATATCAAAGACTATAGCCACTGGGAATCTGAAGCAACATTTGGACACCTGGAGGTGTAAAATCCTTTTCTTTGTGTTCTAATATCTTTTTGGAGGTGTGAATCCACTCTGGCCTTTCCATCAATTAATTTTCAGACTCTTTTCAGTCACTTCAAGACTCTTATTTACAGGCTCATCTAATCGATCTGTTCAGAAAAAGACTTTGTAATGAAACTTTTGTTTCTGAGATACCTAACGACTAATTGATAGTTCCTGGAATGGTCATGGAAGCTATCCAGGTGTAATAGACTAATTTTAGTAGAATATCGGAATATACTGTATGTTAGAAATAGAGGGAAAAGAGGAAGGAAGGAAGGAAGGAAGGAAGGAAGAAAGGAAGGAAGGAAGGAAGGAAAGAAAGAACAAAAGAAAGGGAAAGAAAGAAAGAAAGAAAGAAAGAAAGAAGGAAGGAAAGAAAGAAAGAAAGAAAGAAAGAAAGAAAGAAAGAAAGAAAGAAAGAAAGAAAGAAAGAAAACTTTGATAATCACTGAAGATTGTATATAAATTGGGGGATGGGAAGAGACCGTCTTGCGCTGACCACAGTGGCCAGGATAACTTACTTGGATTTATGACCAGCCTAGTCCCACTTCCAAAGATGAATTTCCTGAAGCCACTGGTCTACACAGTGCTTTCTACCTTGATAAAAACTTGTCTTCCTATTTCTTTAAATATTCATTGCTTCATTTAGAAAAGCTAAATTTTTCAACTTTAGGATTAAAATGTCCAAGACTCAGGTCTTAAGAGTTTGGAAGCTTCATTTGGACATCTGTACCCATCAGATACTATCATTAGGACTTTAGTTTCTCCTTTAGAAGTGTGAATTCACTCTCTGCCATTTTCTATCCCACATTTAAGACTTTTTTCCAGATTCTTATTGGCCACCCAATTTGTTCCTATCAATTTATTGGAATGTATTCCTTTTTTAGAAAGGAGGTTTTTTTTTTTTTAAAAAAAAAAACTAACTAGAATTTAGATAAAGGAACAGATGGAAGGAAAAAAAGAAAAAAAAGAAAGCCAGAAGTATAAAAAATGGAAAGAAACAGGAATTTCAGATTTCCTTTACAGCAATTTTTAGTACCAACGACCTTCCTGTGTAGACCAAAAGGGCAAAATAAACAGCTAAAACTTACTTGGCATGACAACCAGCCTAGTCCCACTTCCAAAATAGATCTTAGAGGCTGTAGTGCCATACACAGTGTTTTCTGTCTTGACAAAAACTTATCTTCCTATTTCTACCAGCAGCTACAACTTTCTTTTAATAAAACTCAAGCTCTAGACTTTAGGAGTTAAATGTCAAGGACTGCAGCCACTGGAAATCTGAAGCAACATTTGGGCATCTGTAGCTATAAAATCCTTTTCTTCATGCTCTAGTTTTTTTTTTTCAAGGATGCAAATCCTCTCTGGCCTTTCCATCAATTAATTTCCAGACTCTTTTCAGTCACTTCAAGACTCTTATTTACAGGCTCATCTTATCGATCTGTTCAGAAAAAGACCTTGTAATGAACTTTTTCTTTTTGAAATACGTAAGGACTATTTGATAGTTACTGAAATGGTCATGGAATCTATTCAGGTGTAATAGACTAATTACATTAGAATATTGGAATATGCTGTATTTTAGTTATAGATGGGAAAGGGGGAAGAGGGAGGGAAGGAAGGAAGGAAGGAAGGAAGGAAGGAGGGAAGGAAGGAGGGAAGGAAGGAAGGAAATGTAGACTTCAGTTTTGATAATCACTGAAGAATGTATATAAATTGAGGGTTGGGATGAGACCCTCTTGACTGATCAAAATGGCCAGTGTAACTTACTTGGAATTATGGCCAACTTGGTCCCACTTCCAAAAATGAGTTTCCCAAGGCTGCTGGTGTGCACAGTGCTTTCTACCTTGATAAAAACATGCCTTTCTATTTGTGTAAATATACACAAGTTCTTTAGAAAAGCTAAATTTCTTGACTTTATAAGCAAAATGTCAAGGACTCGGCTCCACGAAATCAGAAGCATCATTTGGAAATCTGTACGGATCTAATACTATTATTAAGGCTCCAGTTTCATCTTTGTAAGTGTGAAGCCACTCTCTGCCATTTTCTATCTCCAAATTAATAGTCTTGGTAGTACAGTGGTCTAAGGCACCCTGTTATTTAGCTGGTTATTAAGACCAGCTGCCTGCAATTACTGCAGGTTCGAATCTCGCCAAGGCTCAAGGTTGACTCAGCCTTCCATCTTTTCTAAGGTAGGTAAATTGAGGACCCAGTTGTGGGGGCAATAAGCTGACTTTCTATAAATATACAAAAGAATGAAGGCTATTGCTTAACGCATTGTAAGCCGCCCTGAGTCTCCAGAGAAGGGCGGCATATAAATCAATTTAAAAAAAAAAAAAAGAGTGTTTCCAGATTCTTATTGGCCATCCAATTTGTTCCTATATATTTATTGGAATTTATTTGTTTCCTTAAAAAGGAGTTTTTAAAAAAAGACCTAACTAGAACTAAGATAAAGGAACAGAAAGAAGGAAAAAAGAATAAGAAGGAAGGAAGGAAGGAAGGAAGGAAGGAAGGAAGGAAGGAAGGAAGTAGTATCATTGGGGCTCTAGTTTCTACTTCGGAGGTGTGAACCCACTCCTTGCCATTTTCTATCCCATACTTTAGAGGTGCTTCTTCGGCCATCCAATTTTTTTTATATATATTTTATTTTATTTCAAATTTATATACCGCGCCTTCTCCTGAGGGACTCAGGGTGGTGTGCAGCCAGATAAAAACATACAATACAAACTTTAAAAACAATTAAAAGATATATATAAATTTGGCCACATAATTAAAAACAGTAACAAACCAATTAAAACATTTAAAAAATGTTAGGCCAGCCCAGTTTGCTGAAAAAAGAAAGTTTTAAGGGCACGGCAGAAGGCACCGAGGTCTTGGATTCTCCTTATCTCTGGGGGCAGCTGGTTCCATAGGGTAGGTGCCCCCACAGAGAAGGCCCTCCCCCTGGGGGTCACCAGCCTACATTGTTTGGCTGATGGCACCCCGAGGAGGCCATCTCTGTGTGAGCGCACGGGTAGATGGGAGGTTGTCGGTAGCAGCAGGCGGTCTCGAAGATAACTAGATCCTATGCCATGGAGCGCTTTGTTCAGCAAAAGCTCCTATAGATTTATTGAAATTGAAATTTCTTTAAAAGAAGCTAAAAACTAACAGAAACTAAGATAAAAGAAAGGAAAGAAAGAAAACAAAAAGAAAAAGCAGAAAGGAAGAAGGAAGGAAGGAAGGAAGGAAGGAAGGAAGGAAGGAAGGAAGGAAGGAAGGAAGGAAGGAAGGAAGGAGTGTCAATTGCTCTTAAAAATGTATCACCACAACATCACTCACTTGGTATAACATGCAAGTTCGTCCCGGCACCAAGTGTGAATTTGCCGCTTACTCCTCCATAATAGACACATTGATATAACCCTTTACAACATCTCTCTCTACAATATTTCCACACTATTCACTACTTTGCAACCGCCTAGTGAACAAAGGGATTAATAGGTTTATTTCAAAATCTAGAGTCATCACTGAACATAACTACATGAAGGTCTTTCTACTTTTGGTGGACCTGGCCCAGAGGCTACACCAAGAGATGGATAGGATCATTGGAGAGCTGGACCATGCCAGATAATATGAGCCAAGAAAGCATCCGTTTGCACTGACCACCACAGCGGAAATAAAGACCAAAAACTTACTTGGCATTACGACCAGCCTAGTCCCACTTCCAAAGTAGACCTTTTCGTATCCAGTGTTAGACACAATGCTTTCTGTCTTAACAAAAACATGTCTTCCTATTCCTACTAAGTTTAAAAAACTCAAGCACTAGGCTTTTGGAATTAAATATCAAAGACTATAGCCACTGGGAATCTGAAGCAACATTTGGACACCTGGAGGTGTAAAATCCTTTTCTTTGTGTTCTAATATCTTTTTGGAGGTGTGAATCCACTCTGGCCTTTCCATCAATTAATTTTCAGACTCTTTTCAGTCACTTCAAGACTCTTATTTACAGGCTCATCTAATCGATCTGTTCAGAAAAAGACTTTGTAATGAAACTTTTGTTTCTGAGATACCTAACGACTAATTGATAGTTCCTGGAATGGTCATGGAAGCTATCCAGGTGTAATAGACTAATTTTAGTAGAATATCGGAATATACTGTATGTTAGAAATAGAGGGAAAAGAGGAAGGAAGGAAGGAAGGAAGAAAGGAAGGAAGGAAGGAAGGAAAGAAAGAACAAAAGAAAGGGAAAGAAAGAAAGAAAGAAAGAAAGAAAGAAAGAAAGAAAGAAGGAAAGAAAGAAAGAAAGAAAGAAAGAAAGAAAGAAAGAAAGAAAGAAAGAAAGAAAGAAAGAAAACTTTGATAATCACTGAAGATTGTATATAAATTGGGGGATGGGAAGAGACCGTCTTGCGCTGACCACAGTGGCCAGGATAACTTACTTGGATTTATGACCAGCCTAGTCCCACTTCCAAAGATGAATTTCCTGAAGCCACTGGTCTACACAGTGCTTTCTACCTTGATAAAAACTTGTCTTCCTATTTCTTTAAATATTCATTGCTTCATTTAGAAAAGCTAAATTTTTCAACTTTAGGATTAAAATGTCCAAGACTCAGGTCTTAAGAGTTTGGAAGCTTCATTTGGACATCTGTACCCATCAGATACTATCATTAGGACTTTAGTTTCTCCTTTAGAAGTGTGAATTCACTCTCTGCCATTTTCTATCCCACATTTAAGACTTTTTTCCAGATTCTTATTGGCCACCCAATTTGTTCCTATCAATTTATTGGAATGTATTCCTTTTTTAGAAAGGAGGTTTTTTTTTTTAAAAAAAAAAACTAACTAGAATTTAGATAAAGGAACAGATGGAAGGAAAAAAAGAAAAAAAAGAAAGCCAGAAGTATAAAAAATGGAAAGAAACAGGAATTTCAGATTTCCTTTACAGCAATTTTTAGTACCAACGACCTTCCTGTGTAGACCAAAAGGGCAAAATAAACAGCTAAAACTTACTTGGCATGACAACCAGCCTAGTCCCACTTCCAAAATAGATCTTAGAGGCTGTAGTGCCATACACAGTGTTTTCTGTCTTGACAAAAACTTATCTTCCTATTTCTACCAGCAGCTACAACTTTCTTTTAATAAAACTCAAGCTCTAGACTTTAGGAGTTAAATGTCAAGGACTGCAGCCACTGGAAATCTGAAGCAACATTTGGGCATCTGTAGCTATAAAATCCTTTTCTTCATGCTCTAGTTTTTTTTTTTCAAGGATGCAAATCCTCTCTGGCCTTTCCATCAATTAATTTCCAGACTCTTTTCAGTCACTTCAAGACTCTTATTTACAGGCTCATCTTATCGATCTGTTCAGAAAAAGACCTTGTAATGAACTTTTTCTTTTTGAAATACGTAAGGACTATTTGATAGTTACTGAAATGGTCATGGAATCTATTCAGGTGTAATAGACTAATTACATTAGAATATTGGAATATGCTGTATTTTAGTTATAGATGGGAAAGGGGGAAGAGGGAGGGAAGGAAGGAAGGAAGGAAGGAAGGAAGGAGGGAAGGAAGGAGGGAAGGAAGGAAGGAAATGTAGACTTCAGTTTTGATAATCACTGAAGAATGTATATAAATTGAGGGTTGGGATGAGACCCTCTTGACTGATCAAAATGGCCAGTGTAACTTACTTGGAATTATGGCCAACTTGGTCCCACTTCCAAAAATGAGTTTCCCAAGGCTGCTGGTGTGCACAGTGCTTTCTACCTTGATAAAAACATGCCTTTCTATTTGTGTAAATATACACAAGTTCTTTAGAAAAGCTAAATTTCTTGACTTTATAAGCAAAATGTCAAGGACTCGGCTCCACGAAATCAGAAGCATCATTTGGAAATCTGTACGGATCTAATACTATTATTAAGGCTCCAGTTTCATCTTTGTAAGTGTGAAGCCACTCTCTGCCATTTTCTATCTCCAAATTAATAGTCTTGGTAGTACAGTGGTCTAAGGCACCCTGTTATTTAGCTGGTTATTAAGACCAGCTGCCTGCAATTACTGCAGGTTCGAATCTCGCCAAGGCTCAAGGTTGACTCAGCCTTCCATCTTTTCTAAGGTAGGTAAATTGAGGACCCAGTTGTGGGGGCAATAAGCTGACTTTCTATAAATATACAAAAGAATGAAGGCTATTGCTTAACGCATTGTAAGCCGCCCTGAGTCTCCAGAGAAGGGCGGCATATAAATCAATTTAAAAAAAAAAAAAAGAGTGTTTCCAGATTCTTATTGGCCATCCAATTTGTTCCTATATATTTATTGGAATTTATTTGTTTCCTTAAAAAGGAGTTTTTAAAAAAAGACCTAACTAGAACTAAGATAAAGGAACAGAAAGAAGGAAAAAAGAATAAGAAGGAAGGAAGGAAGGAAGGAAGGAAGGAAGGAAGGAAGGAAGGAAAGAAAGAAAGAAAGAAAGAAAGAAAGAAAGAAAGAAAGAAAGAAAGAAAGAAAGATAGAAAGAAAGAAAGCCAGAACTATAAAAATTGGAAAGAAGTTTCAGGAGTTTCAGATTTTTTTTGTAGCAATTTTTAGTACCAACGACCCTCCTGTGTAGACCAAGAGGACAAAATAAACAGCTAAAACTTACTTGGCATGACGACCAGCCTAGTCCCACTTCCAAAATAGATCTTATAATCTCCAGTGCCATACACAGTGTTTTCTGTCTTGACAAAAACCTGTCTTCCTTTTTGAATCAACATTTTATACTTTCCTTTTGAAGAGCTAAATCAATAAACTTTAGGATTAAAATGTTAACAATGGCTGAAGCAGGATTGTCAAATATTGGATAGTTGTGGCCAGAGGCTACACCAAGAGATGGATAGGATAACTGCAGAGATGGACCATGCCAGATAATATGAGCCAAGAAGGCAGCCTCTTGCACTGACCACCACTATATCGGGATATATTGTATATTAGACATAGATGGGAAAGAGGAAGGGAGGGAGGGAGGAAACGAAGGAAGGAAGGAAGGAAGAAGGGAGGAAGGAAGGAAAGAAACAGAAAGAAAGATCTTCACATTTTCTTTGCAGAAATTATTACATTAAAAGACCTTCCTGTAAAGATCTGAAGGGCAACAATAAAGAGCTAATAGTTGTGAATATATTTATTTAAACTATCCAGGTCTAATAGACTAGTGAACAATAGGATAAATGAATAGAAATAGCCATGGGAAAGAAAGAAAGAAAGAAAGAAAGAAAGAAAGAAAGAAAGAAAGAAAGAAAGAAAGAAAGAAAGAAAGAAGAAAGTAGGAAGGGAGCAAGGAAGGAAGACTTTAGTTCTGATAATCACTGAGGGTGCATGAAAATTTGGGGGTGGGATGAGCAAGGAATAGAACCTCTTGTGTTGACCACAATAGTCCAGGATGACTTACTTGGCATGACGAGCAGCCTAGTCCCACTTCCAAGGAAAATTTTATCATTTCCACTGCCATACACAGTGCTTTCTGCCTTAACAAAAACATGACTTCCTATTTCTATCAGCCAGCATAACTTCCAAATGTCCAGGACTCCTTTTTTTTTTTTTTGGAGATCAGAAACTTCATTTTGACATCTGAGCCTATCAAGTAGTATCATTGGGGCTCTAGTTTCTACTTGGGAGGTGTGAACCCACTCCCTGCCATTTTCTATCCCATACTTTAGAGGTGCTTCTTCAGCCATCCATTTTTTTTTATTATTTTTTTTATTTCAAATTTATATACTGCGCCTTCTCCCGAGGGACTCAGGGTGGTGTACAGCCAGATAAAAACATACAATACAAACATTAAAAACAATTAAAACAATATATATTAATTTGGCCCCAGTTTAAAATGACAAACCAATTAAAAATGTTTAAAAATATGTTAAGCCAGCCCGGCTTGCTGAAAAAAGAAAGTTTTAAGGGCACGGCAGAAGGCACCGAGGTCTTGGATTCTCCTTATCTCTGGGGGCAGCTGGTTCCATAGGGTAGGTGCCCCCACAGAGAAGGCCCTCCCCCTGGGGGTCACCAGCCTACATTGTTTGGCTGATGGCACCCCGAGGAGGCCATCTCTGTGTGAGCACACGGGTAGATGGGAGGTTGTCGGTAGCAGCAGGCGGTCTCGAAGATAACTAGGTCCTATGCCATGGAGCGCTTTGTTCAGCAAAAGCTCCTATAGATTTATTGAAATTGAAATTTCTTTAAAAGAAGCTAAAAACTAACAGAAACTAAGATAAAAGAAAGGAAGGAAAGAAAACAAAAAGAAAAAACAGAAAGGAAGGAAGGAAGGAAGGAAGGAAGGAAGGAGGAAGGAAGGAAGGAAGGAAGGAAGGAAGGAAGGAAGGAAGGAAGGAGTGTCAATTGCTCTTAAAAATGTATCACCACAACATCACTCACTTGGTATAACATGCAAGTTCGTCCCGGCACCAAGTGTGAATTTGCCGCTTACTCCTCCATAATAGACACATTGATATAACCCTTTACAACATCTCTCTCTACAATATTTCCACACTATTCACTACTTTGCAACCGCCTAGTGAACAAAGGGATTAATAGGTTTATTTCAAAATCTAGAGTCATCACTGAACATAACTACATGAAGGTCTTTCTACTTTTGGTGGACCTGGCCCAGAGGCTACACCAAGAGATGGATAGGATCATTGGAGAGCTGGACCATGCCAGATAATATGAGCCAAGAAAGCATCCGTTTGCACTGACCACCACAGCAGAAATAAAGAATAAAAACTTACTTGGCATTATGGCCAGCCTAGTCCCACTTCCAAAGTAGACCTTTCCATATCCACTGTTAGACACAATGCTTTCTGTCTTAACAAAAACATGTCTTCCTATTTCTACTAAGTTTAAAAAACTCAAGCACTAGGCTTTAGGAATTAAATATCAAAGATTGTAGCCACAGGGAATCTGAAGCAACATTTGGACACCTGGGAGGTATAAAATCCTTTTCTTCATGCTCTAATATCTTCTTTGGAGGTGTGAATCCACTCTGGCCTTTCCATCAATTAATTTTCAGACTCTTTTCAGTCAGTTCAAGAATCTTATTTACAGGCTCAAACCTTAATTAATCATTCATTGAGTTCTTAATTCCTTTACTTAATCATTGTAATTAGTCATTAATACATCAATTATTAGACCAAAGAAAATTAATCTTCCATTCTTCCTTTCTTTCTGTATTTTTTCCAATCTTTCTTCCTCCCTCTTACTTTTATTTTGAGGAGGTTTTGAATTTCAACTGGGGGTTGTTGTATCTTTAAAACTTGTCCCTTTCTTGGAACCATTTCCTCTGATTTGGAGCCCCCATATCGACTCTTCTTGCTTATATAATCAGTCAGTTCATAGAACGAAGAGTTAACTCGATGAGTTTGCAAGGAAAAGTCCAGTTGTTGCATTTCAATTAATATTTGAATTTTGAGAATAAAAGTAGGAGGGAGAGTAAAATGATTAAGTAAATGAACTAAGAATATTTTACAGATATATTACGAGAATTTTAGGCTTTGAATGATCTATTAGTGTTTGTTAATGTTTGTAAAACTCTTAGGCTTAAAGGATTATATGTTATTTTGAGTTTAGGGAGGTTGATGAATAATCTGTAGAAGGGGAGTTAAGGGGTCTAGGGAGTTTTAAGTCTTGCATTAATTTAGGATATTTTAGCGTATGTTTGGTAAAATTTATACCCTGTTTTTCTTCTGGGAAGTCGGGGGAGGGGGTGGGAAGGGGGGGTGGAAGGTTGGGTTTATAAATGTTTAAATAGACAAGTGAAAATGTTATTTGTTTGATTATAAAAAAATAATAAAAACTTTTTCTCAAAAAAAAAAAAAAGAAAGAAAAAAGGAAAAAAAAAGAAGACTCTTATTTACAGGCTCATCTAATCGATCTGTTCAGAAAAAGACTTTGTAATGAAACTTTTGTTTCTGAGATAACTAACGACTAATTGATAGTTCCTGGAATGGCCATGGAAGCTATCCAGTGTAATAGACTAGTTTTAGTAGAATATTGGAATATACTGTATGTTAGAAATAGAGGGAAAAGAGGAAGGGAGGGAGGGAGGAAGGAAGGAAGGAAGGAAGGAAGGAACAAAAGAAAGGGAAAGCAAGAAAGCAAGCAAGCAAGCAAGCAAGAAAGAAAGAAAGAAAGAAAGAAAGAAAGAAAGAAAGAAAGAAAGAAAGAAAGCTTTGATAATCACTGAAGATTGTATATAAATTTGGGGATGGGAAGAGACCCTCTTGCACTGACCACAGTGGCCAGGATAACTTACTTGGATTTATGACCAGCCTAGTCCCACTTTCAAAGATGAGTTTCCCGAAGCCCCCGGTCTAAACAGTGCTTTCTACCTTGATAAAAACTTGTCTTCCTATTTCTTTAAATATTCATTGCTTCATTTAGAAAAGCTAAATTTTTCACCTTTAGGATTAAAATGTCCAAGACTCAGGTTTTAAGAGATCAGAAGCTTCATTTGGACATCTGTACCCATCAGATACTATCATTAGGGCTTTAGTTTCTCCTTTGGAAGTGTGAATTCACTCTCTTCTCTTTTCTATCCCAAACTTAAGACTTTTTTCCAGATTCTTATTGGCCACCCAATGTGTTCCTATAAATTTATTGGAATGTATTTCTTTTTTAAAAAGGAGGTTGTTTTTTTTTTTTTAAAAAAAAACTAACTAGAATTTAGATAAAGGAACAGATAGAATGAAAAAAAGAAAAAAAGGAAAGCCAGAAGTATAAAAAATGGAAAGAAACAGGAGTTTCAGATTTCCTTTACAGCAATTTTTAGTACCAACGACCTTCCTGTGTAGACCAGAAGGGCAAAATAAAGAGCTAAAACTTACTTGGCATGACAACCAGCCTAGTCCCACTTCCAAAATAGATCTTAGCGGCTGCAGTGCCATACACAGTGTTTTCTGTCTTGACAAAAACTTGTCTTCCTTTTTGAATCACCATTTTATACTTTCATTTTCAAAAGCTAAATCAATAAACTTTAGGGTTAAAATTTTAACTAGAGGCTACACCAAGAGATGGATAGGATAAGAACTACAGAGCTGGACCATGCCAGATAATATGAGACAAGAAGGCAGCCTCTTGCACTGACCACCACAGCAGAAATAAAGATCAAAAACTTACTTGGCATGGCAACCAGCCAATCCCACTTCCAAAGTAGACCCTTTGGTTTCCAGTGTTAAGCACAATGCTTTCTGTCTTAAGAAAAACATGTCTTCCTAATTCTACTAGCAGCTAGAACTTTCTTTTAATAAAACTCAAGCTCTAGACTTTAGGAATTAATTTTCAAGGACTGCATCCACTGGGAATCTGAACCAACATTTGGACATCTGGAGGTATAAAATCCTTTTTTTCATGCTCTAGTTTCTTCTTCAAGATTGTGAATCCACTCTGGCCTTTCCATCAATGAATTTTCAAACTGAAAAGTCACTTCAAGACTCTTATTTACAGGCTGATCCAACGGGTCTGTTCAGAAAAAGACCTTGTCATGAAACTTTTGTTTCTGAGATGCCTAAGAACTAAGTGATAGTTCCTGAAATGGTTATGGAAGCTATCCAGATGTAATAGACTAGTTACAGTAGAATATCGGAATATACTGTATGTTAGAAATAGAGGGGAAAGAGGAAGGAAGGAAGGAAGGAAGGAAGGAAGGAAGGAAGGAAGGAAGGAAGGAAGGAAAAGAAAGAAAGAAAGAAAGAAAGAAAGAATGAAAGAAAGAAATGAAGAAAGAAAGAAAGAAAGAAAGAAAGAAAGAAAGAAAGAAAGAAAGAAAGAAAGAAAGATACTTTGATAATCACTGAAGATTGTATATAAATTGAGGGATGAGATGAGACCCTTTTGCACTGACTAGAGTGGCCAAGGTAATTTACTTGAAATTATGAGCAGCCTAGTCCCTCTTCCAAAGATAACATCTGTACCCATCAGATACTGCCATTAGAGCTCTAGTATCTTCTTTGTAAGTGTGAATTCACTCTCTGCCATTTTCTATCCGAAAATTAAGACTGTTTCCAGATTCTTATTGGTCATCCAATTTATTCTGGTAAATTTATTGGAATGTATTTCTTTTTCTCTTTTAAAAAAAAGGAGGTTTTTTTTTTTTTTTAAAAAAAAGAAAAACTAACTAGAAGTAAAATAAAGGAAAGGAAGGAAAGGGGGAAAAGAGAAGAGAAGAGAAAGAAAGAAAGCCAAAAGTATAAAAATTGGAAAGAAACAGAAAGAGTTTCAGATTTCCTTTACAGAAATTTTTAGTACAAATCACCATCCTGTGTAGACCAAAAGGGCAAAATAATCAGCTAAAACCTACTTGGCATGACGACCAGCCTGGTCCCACTTCCAAAGTAGACCTTATTGGCTCCAACACCACTATACACAGTGTTTTCAGTCTTGACAAAAACTTGTCTTCCTTTTTGTATCACCAGTTTATACCTTCCTTTTCCAAACTTAAATCACTAAAGTTTAAGATTAAAATGATGCAGGATTGTCAAATATTTGATAGTGGTTTCGTGGCAACAAATTGAAAAGTTAACCTCACTGTTGTCCCAGTGATTAATTGTAAAAAGAGAGACTTTTCCTCTAGGGAAGCTTCCTGCCATTTGATAAAATTTGTCAGTTAGAAAAGGTGTATTTAGAGTACTTTTGCCACAGTGAAAAAACTATTTGTAACATTCACCTCAGTGTTGAACCACTTTAATAAAAAAAATTGTCTCATGAGAAAGAGAAGAGGGAAAGAAAGGAAAAAAAGAAGGACAGAAAGAATGAATGAAAGAAAGAAAAAAGAAAGAAAGAAAGAAAGAAAGAAAGAAAGAAAGAAAGAAAGAAAGAGGGAAATAAGAAAAAAGAATATGAAAGAGAAATAAAAAAGAGAGCGGAAGAGAAAGAGAAAAAGAAGAAAGAATGAAAGAATGAAAGAAAGAAAGAATAAAGAGTGAATGAGAGAGAAAGAAAGAGAGAGAGAAAAAGAAAAAAATAAGAAAGAGAAATAAATAGGAAAAAGAGAGAGAAGGAAAGAAAGAGAGAGAGAAAAAGAAAGAAAGAGGGAAAGAAAGAAAGAGGGGAAGAAAAAAAAGACTATGAAAGAGAAATAAGAGAGGGGAAGATAAAGAGAGAAAGAAGAAAGAAAGAATGAAAGAAAGAATAAAGAGTGAATGAGAGAGAAAGAAAGAAGAAGGGAAAAGAAAGAAAGAGAAAGAAAGAGAGAGAAAAAAGTAAGAAAGAGAAATAAATAGGAAAAAGAGGGAGAGAAGGAAAGAAAGAAAGAGAGAGAGAGAGAGAAAGAAAGAGGAGAGAAAGAAAGAGAGAGACAGAAAGAAGAAAGAAAGGAGAAACAAACTTCAATCACTCTTAAAAATGTATCATCACAACATCACTCACTCGGGATAACATGCAGTTTCGTCCCGGCACCAAATGTGAATTCCCTGCTTCCTCCTCCAGAATAGACACATTGATTTAAACCTTTGCAACATCTCTCTCTACAATATTTCTGCACTATTCATTACTGTGCAACCGCCAGATGAACAAATGGATTAAAAGGTTTATTTCAAAATTGAAAGTGATCATTAAACGTAACTACATGAAGGCCTTTCTACTTTTGGTGGACCTGGCCCGGAGGCTACACCAAGAGATGGATAGGATCATTGGAGAGCTGGACCGTGCCAGATAATATGGGCCAAGAAGGCAGCCTCTTGCACTGACCACTACAGCAGAAATAAAGACCAAAAACTTACTTGGCATTATGACCAGCCTAGTCCCACCTCCAAAGTAGACCTTTTTGTTCCCACTGTTAAGCACAATGCTTTCTGTCTTAACAAAAACATGCCTTCCTATTTCTACCAGCAGCTAGAACTTTCTTTTCAAAAACTCAAGCTCTAGACTTTAGGAATTAAACGCCAAGGACTGTAGCCACTGGGACTCTGAAGCAACATTTGGACAACTGGAGATATAAAATCCTTTTCTTCTAGTTTCTTCTGCAAAGGATATGAAGCCACTCTGGCCTTTCCATCAATGAATTTCCAGACACTTTTCAGTCACTTCAAGACTCTTATTTACAGGCTCAACTAATTGATCTGTTCAGAAAAAGACCTTGTAATGAAACTTTTGTTTCTGAGATACGTAAGGACTAATTCAAAGTTACTGAAATGGTTATGGAAGCTATACAGGTGTAAATGACTAGTTATAATATTTGAATATAGTGTATGTTAGAAATAGAGGGGAAAGAGGGAGGGAGGGAGGAAGGAAGGGAAAGAAAGAAAGAAAGAAAGAAAGAAAGAAAGAAAGAAAGAAAGAAAGAAAGAAAGAAAGAAAGAAAGAAAGAAAAAAAGAAAGAAAGAAAGCTTTGATAGTCACTGAAGATTGTATATAAATTGGGGGATGTGAAGGGACCCTCTTTCACTGACCACAGTGGCCAGGCTAACTTACTTGGAATTATGACCAGCCTAGTCCCACTTCCAAAGATGAATTTCCCAAGGCTGCTGGTGTACACAGTGCTTTCTACCTTGACAAAAACATGCCTTCCTGTTTCTTTAAGTATTCATTGTTTAATTTAGAAACACTAAATTTCTCGGGTTTCAGATTAAAATCTCCAAGACTCATTTCTTGGAGAACAGAAGCTTCATTTGAACATCTTTACTCATCAGATACTGTCATTAGGGCTCTAGTTTCTTCTTTGTAAGTGTAAATTCATTCTCTGCCATTTTCTATACCAAAATTAAAATTGTTCCCAGATTCTTATTGGCCACCCAATTTGTTCCTATAAATTTATTGGAATGTATTTGTTTTATTAAAAAAGGAGGTTTTTTTTTTTTTTAAAGCTAACTAGAACTAAGATAAAGGAACGGAAGTAAGGGGGGAAAAAAGAAAGAAACTAAAAGCCAGACGTATAAAACATGAAAAAGAAACAGAAGGAGTTTCAGATTTCCTTTATAGCAATTTTTAGTACCAATGACCCTCCTGTGTAGACCAGAAGGGCAAAATAAACAGCTAAAACCTACTTGCATTACGACCAGCCTGGTCCCACTTCCAAAGTAGACCTTATTGGCTCCACCACTATACACAGTGTTTTCAGTCTTGACAAAAACTTGTCTTCCTTTTTGTATCACCAGTTTATACCTTCCTTTTCCAAACTTAAATCACTAAAGTTTAAGTTTAAAATGATGCAGGATTGTCAAATATTTGATAGTGGTTTCGTAGCAACAAATTTAAAAGTTAACCTCACTGTTGTCCCAGTGATTAATTGTAAAAAGAGAGACTTTACCTCTAGAGAAGCTTCTGCCATTTGATAAAATTTGTTAGTTAGAAAAGGTGTATTTAGAGTACTTTTGCCACAGTGAAAAAAGTATTTGTAACATTCTCCTCAGTGTTGAACCACTTTAATCAAAAAATTGTCTCGTCAGAAAGAGAAGAGGGAAAGAAAGGAAAAAAGGACAGAAAGAATGAGTGAAAGAACGAAAGAAAAAAAGAAAGAGAGAAAGAAAGAAAGAAAGAAAGAAAGAAGGAAATAAGAAAAAAGAATATGAAAGAGAAATAAAAAAGAGGGGAAGAGAAAGAAAGAAGAAAGAATGGAAGAATGAAAGAAAGAATTAAGAGTGAATGAGAGAGGAAGAAAGAAGAGGGAAAAAGAAAGAGAAATAGAAAGAAAGAGAGAGAGAGAGAGAGAAAGAAAGAAAGAGGGAAAGGAAGAAAGAGGGAAATAAGAAAAAAGAATATGAAAGAAATAAGAGAGGGGAAGAGAAAGAGAGAAAGAAGAAAGAAAGAAAGAATTAAAGAAAGAATAAAGAGTGAATGAGAGAGAAAGAAAGAAGAGGGGAAAAGTAAGAAAGAGAAAGAAAGAGAGAGAGAAAAAGTAAGAAAGAGAAATAAATAGGAAAAAGAGAGAGAGAAGGAAAGAGGGAGAAAGAGAGAGAAAGAAAGAAAGAGGAGAGAAAGAAAGAGAGAGAAAGGAAGAAGAAACAAAGGAGAAACAAACTTCAATCACTCTTAAAAATGTATCACCACAATATCACTCACTCGGTATAACATGCAGTTTCGTCCCAGCACCAAACGTGAATTTCCTGCTTCCTCCTCCAGAATCGACACATTGATTTAAACCTTTGCAACATCTCTCTCTACAATATTTCTGCACTATTCATTACTGTGCAACCGCCTGATGAACAAATGGATTAAGAGGTTTATTTCAAAATCGAAAGTCATCATTGCACGTAACTACATGAAGGCCTTTCTACTTTTGGTGGATCTGGCCCAGAGGCTACACCAAGAGATGGGTAGGACCATTGGAGAGCTGGACCGTGCCAGATGATATGAGTCAAGAAGGCACTGACCACCACAACAAAAATAAAGACCAAAAACTTACTTGGCATGACAACCAGCCTAGTCCCACTTCCAAAGTAGACCTTATTGATTCCACTACTATACACAGTGTTTTCTGTCTTGACAAAAACCTGTCTTCCTTTTTGTATCACCATTTTATATTTTCCTTTTGAAAAGCTAAATCACTAAACTTTAAGATTAAAATGTTAACAATGGCTAATGCAGGATTGTCAAATAGTGGATAATTCCTTCATGGCAAGAAATTTAAAAGTTATTCTCAATGTTGTGCCATACCAGCTATAGCCTACAGAGATGTTCTCCTGTATCCAGAATCCCTGCCTGGATTGTCCCTCTCTTGTAGGTTACAGAGCAGCTTCTCTTGAAGGATAATAATTGAGAATAATTGGGAAGCTTTTGGTAGGGAAGCTTCTGCCATTTGAAAAAATGTGTTAGTTAGAAAAGGTGCCTTCAGAGTACATCTGCCACGGTGCAAAAAGTAATTGTAATATAGTGTTGACCCACTTTAATCAAAAAATAATCTTGTCAGAAAGATTTATTTTATTTTAATTTATTTGTTTAGACTTATATGCCACTCTTTCTCTGAGAGGACTCAGGGAGGCTCACAACAATAAAACAGAAAAATAAAACAAAAACTCGAGGTTAAAAGTTACACATAAAATCCCTAGAATCAATTAAAATCCATTTTAAAACCCCCATCAGTCCAGGCCGGCCAGGCAAAATAGCCACGTTTTTAGTTCGCGGCAGAAAGATGAGAGGGAAAGAGAAAAAAAGGGGGAAATAAGAAAAAGAAAGGGAAATTAGACAGGGAAAGAAAGAGAGAGGGAGAAAGAGAGAGGGAGAGAAAGGAAAGAGAGAGAGGAAGAGACGAAGAGGAAAGAGAGAGAAAGAAAGAGAAAGAATAAGAATAAGAAAGAAAGAGGAAAGAGAGAGAAAGAAGGAAAGAAAGAAAGAAAGAAAGAAAGAAAGAAAGAAAGAAAGAAAGAAAGAAAGAAAGAAAGAAAGAAAGAACTTGAATGGATCTTAAAAATGTATCATCACAACATCACTCACTCGGGATAACATGCAGTTTCATCCCAGCACCAAATGTGAATTCCCTGCTTCCTCCTCCAGAATAGACACATTGATTTAAACCTTTGCAACTTCTCTCTCTACAATATTTCTGCACTATTCACTACTTTCCAACCACCTGATGAACAAATGGATTAATAGGTTTATTTCAAAATCGAAAGTCATCATTAAACGTAACTACGTGGTCTTTCTACTTTCGGTGGACCTGGTCCAGAGGCTACATCAAGAGATGGGTAGGACCATTGGAGAGCTAGACCGTGCCAGATAATATGAGCCAAGAAGGCGCTGACCACCACAACAAAAATAAAGACCAAAAACTTACTTGGCATGACAACCAGCCTAGTCCCACTTCCAAAGTAGACCTTCTTGATTCCACTACTATACACAGTGTTTTCTGTCTTGACAAAAACCTGTCTTCCTTTTTGTATCACCATTTTATATTTTCCTTTTGAAAAGCTAAATCACTAAACTTTAAGATTAAAATGTTAACAATGGCTAATGCAGGATTGTCAAATAGTGGATAATTCCTTCATGGCAAGAAATTTAAAAGTTATTCTCAATGTTGTGCCATACCAGCTATGGCCTACAGAGATGTTCTCCTGTATCCAGAATCCCTGCCTGGATTGTCCCTCTCTTGTAGGTTACAGAGCAGCTTCTCTTGAAGGATAATAATTGAGAATAATTGGGAAGCTTTTGGAAGGGAAGCTTCTGCCATTTGAAAAAAAATTGTTAGTTAGAAAAGGTGCCTTCAGAGTACATCTGCCACGGTGTAAAAAGTAATTGTAATATAGTGTTGACCCACTTTAATCAAAAAATAATCTTGTCAGAAAGATTTATTTTATTTTAATTTATTTGTTTAGACTTATATGCCACCCTTTCTCTGAGAGGACTCAGGGAGGCTCACAACAATAAAACAGAAAAATAAAACAAAAACTCCAGGTTAAAAGTTACACATAAAATCCCTAGAATCAATTAAAATCCATTTTAAAACCCCCATCAGTCCAGGCCGGCCAGGCAAAATAGCCACGTTTTTAGTTCGCGGCAGAAAGATGAGAGGGAAAGAGAAAAAAAGGGGAAATAAGAAAAAGAAAGGGAAATTAGACAGGGAAAGAAAGAGAGAGGGAGAAAGAGAGAGGGAGAGAAAGGAAAGCGAGAGAGGAAGAGAGGAAGAGGAAAGAGAGAGAAAGAGAGAGAGAGAGAAAGAGGAAAGAGAGAGAAAGGAAGAGAAAGGAAGAAAGAATGAGAAAGAAAGAGGAAAGACAGAGAAAGAAGGAAAGGAAGGAAGGAAGGAAGGAAGGAAGGAAGGAAGGAAGGAAGGAAGGAAGGAAGGAAGGAAAATGTATCACCACAATATCACTCACTCGGTATAACATGCAGTTTCATCCCGGCACCAAAAGTGATTTTGCCACTTACTCCTCCATAATAGACACATTGATTTAAACCTTTGCAACATCTCTCTCTACAACATTTCTGCACTATTCACTAGTTTCCAACCGCCTGATGAACAAATGGATTAATAGATTTATTTCAAAATCGAAAGTCATTATTGAATGTAACTACAAGAAGGTCTTTCTACTTTCGGTGGACCTGGCCCTGAGGCTACACCAAGAAATGGATAGAATCATTGGACAGCTGGACCATGCCAAATAATATGAACAAAGATAGTAGCCCCTTAGACTGACCACCAGAGCAGAAATAAAGACCAAAAACTTACTTGGCATGACAACCAGCCTGGTCCCGCTTCCAAAGTAGACCTTCCTGACGTCACTGTTATGCACATTGATTTCTGTCTTAACAAAAACATGTCTTCCTATTTCTACTAGCAGCTACAACTTTCTTTTCAAAAACTCAAGCTCTAGACTTTAGGAGTTCAATGTGAAAGACTGTAGCCACTGGGAATCTGAAGCAACATTTGGACACCTGTAGGTATAAAATCCTTTTCTTCATGCTCTAGTTTCTTCTGCAAGGATGTGAATCCTCTCTGGCCCTTCCATCAATTAATTTTCAGACTTTTTTTCAGTCACTTCGAGACTCTTGTTTACAGGCTCATCTAATCGATCTGTTCAGAAAAAGACCTTGTAATGAAACTTTTCGTTTTGAAATACGTAAGGACTAATTGATAGTTCTTGAAATGGTCATGGAAGCTATCCAGGTGTAGTAGACTAATTACAATAGAATATTGGAATACGCTGTATTTTTGACATAGATGGGAAAGAGGGAGGGAGGGAGGGAGGGAAGGAAGGAAGGAAAGAAGGAAAGAAGGAAAGAAAAAAGAAAAAAGAAAGAAACAAGAAGAAGGAGAGAGAAGGGAGGGAGGGACGGAGGGAGGGAAGGGAGGGAGGAAAGAAGGGAGGGAGGGAGGGAGGAAAGAAAGAAAGAAAAAAGAAAGAAAGAGATGAAAAGAAAGAGAATTAACGAAGGAAGGGGAGGGAGGGAAGGAGGGAAGGAAGGAAGGAAGGACGGAAGGAAGGAAGGAAGGAAGGAAGGAAGGAAGGAAGGAAGGAAGGAAGGAAGGAAACAGAAAGAAGGATCTTCATGTTTTCTTTGCAGCAATTATTACTTTAAAAGACCTTCGTGTGTAGAATAAAAGGCTAAAACTTACTTGGCATGACAACCAGCCTAGTCCCACTTCCAAAGAAAATCTTATCACTTCCAGAATTAGACACAGTGCTTTCTGCCTTGACAAAAACATGCCTTCCTATTTCTATCAGCCAGCATAACTTCCTTTAGAAAAGCTAAATCTCTAGACTTTGGGATTGAGATGCCCAAGACTCAGTTCTTGGAGATGAGAAGCTTCAGTTGGACATCTCTACCTATCAAATAATCACTAGGGCTTTCGTTTCTACTTCAGAGGTGTGAACCCACTCCCTGCCATTTTCAGTTTTGATCATCACTGAAGAATGTACATAAACTGAGGGATGGGATGAGACCCTCTTGATTGATCAAAATGGCCAATGTAACTTACTTGGAATTATGACCAGCCTAGTCCCATTTCCAAAGATGAGTTTCCCAAGGCTGCTGGTGTACACAGTGCTTTCTATCTTGATAAAAAAAAAAAACATGCCTTCCTATATGTGTATAGGATGTGTCCTATTATGTGTCCTATACATAACTTCCTTTAGAAAAGCTAATGGCAAAACAATATTGGCAAAGGATCAAAATACAAATAGAGGAAATAACACACCAAAAGATAGAACTAAGACCAGAAAGCTTCTTATTAGGCATAGTGAATGGATACTATGAAAAAGAAACAACCTATTTAATTATACATATGATAACAGCAGCACGAATACTATACGCGCAACACTGGAAGAGTAATGATATACCAACACCAGATAAAGTAATCAATAAAATTATGGAATGTGCGGAATTAGATAGACTCACAAAGGAATTACAAAATAGGGAAGAACATGGCTTTTACTTAGTATGGGAAAAGTGGTATAGTTGGTTGAAAGGGAATGACCAAATAAGGAAGAGTCAAAATACAAAGAGAAATGTATATTATAGTTGCGCAAACTGGACATGTATTGAAATGGATGTTTATATGTTTTTATGTTTTATACGTTTCATTGTTCTGTTTAGTTTATACTTATAAATAATATATATATATATATATATATATATATATATATATATATATATATATATATATATAAAAGAAAAGCTAAGTTTCTAGACTTTATAAACAAAATGTCAAGGACTCAGCTCCACGAAATCAGAAGCATCATTTGGAAATCTGTACATATCTAATACTATTATTAAGGCTCCAGTTTCTTCTTTGTAAGTGTGAAGCCACTCTCTGCCATTTTCTATCCCAAAATTAAGAGTGTTTCCAGATTCCTACTGTTCCTATAAATTTATTGGAAATAAATTTTAAAATTTTTAAAAAGGAATTTTAAAAAGTTACTCGAACTAAAATATCCATTGCTTCATTTAGAAAAGCTAAATTCTCCGGCTTTAGGATTAAAATGTCCAAGACTCATTTTTTGGGAGATCAGAAGCTTCATTTGGACATCTGTACCCATCAGATACTGTCATTAGGGCTCTAGTATCTTCTTTGTATGTGTGAATTCCCTCTCTGCCTTTTTCTATCCCAAAATTAAGACTGTTTCCAGATTCTTATTGGGCATCCAATTGGTTCCTGTAAATTTATTGGAATGTATTTCTTTTTTTAGAAAAAAAAGGAGATTTTTTTAAAAAGAAAAACTAACTAGAACTAAAATAAAGGAAAGGAAGAAAAGGGAGGGGGAGAGAGAGAAAAGAAAGAAAGCAAGCCAAAAGTATAAAAAAATGGAAAGAAACAGAAAGAGTTTCAGATTTCCTTTACAGACATTATTAGTATACAAATCACCCTCCTGTGTAGACCAGAAGGGCAAAATAAACAGCTAAAACCTACTTGGCATGACGACCAGCCTGGTCCCACTTCCAAAGTAGACCTTATTGGCTCCACCACTATACACAGTGTTTTCAATCTTGACAAAAACTTGTCTTCCTTTTTGTATCACCATTTTCTATTTTCCTTTTCAAAAGTTAAATCATTAAACTGTAAGATTAAAATGTTAACAATGGCTGATGCAGAATTGTCAAATAGTTGATCGTTGCTTCATGGGAACAAATTTAAAGTTATTCTCAATGTTGTGCCATACCAACTATGGGCTAAAGAGAAAAGGACCATGCCAGTTAATATGAGCCAAGAAGGCAGCCTCTTGCACTGACCATCACAACAAAAATAAAGAACAAAAACTTACTTGGCATGACAACCAGCCTAGTCCCACTTCTCAAGAAGATCTTCCAGTTGCCACTGGGACAATATGTCTTCCTATTTCTACTAGCAGCTAGAATTTTCTTTTAAAAAACCCAAGCTCTAGATTTTAGGAATTAAATGTCAAGGACTGCAACCACTGGGAATCTGAAGCAACATTGGGAAATCTGTAGGTGTAAAATCCTTTTCTCCATGTTCTAGTTTCTTTGTTGGAGGAGTGAATCCACTCTGGCCTTACCATCAATTAATTTTCAGATTCATTTCAGACATTTCAACACTCTTATTTACAGGGCCATCCAATTGATCTATTCAGAAAAGAACCCTGGAAACACAGTGAATATATTATATTAATTATATATTATATTAATTAAGCTTAATCAAAAGATGCATCCTGGCACCCTTCAAAATAAGTGGTGAATTCAGGAAATGTAGTTACTTTCAACATGGGCAGCATAGTTGAAAAGGTCTCCAACCAGGGGTGGGCTTCTGGGGGTTCGCAGGGGTTCGGGAGAACCTCTAGCTAAGATTCTGTGCAGTTCGGAGAACCCCCAAATCCCACTCCTGGCTGGCCCTGCCCATCCCACCCCTCCCCTCCCCTCCCAGGAGTCCCCACGTGGCCCATTTTGGATTCAGGTAAGTGCAGGGTACGCACGGAGGCTTGGGGAGGGCAAAAATGGGCCTACCGGAATTTCGGGAAGCCTCCAGCGGGCCTCCGTAGGCTGGGGAGGCTGTTTTTGCCCTGCTGGAGGCTCGAGGAAAGCCTCTGGAACCCGGGGAGGGCAAAAACACCCACCCCACCCCGCCATGGTGCAGGAGGCTGACTTGGCCATGCTCACCATGGCCATGCCCACCCAGCAACTGGGTAAAGAACCCCTTGCTAAAATTTTTGAAGCCCATCCCTGTCTCCAACCAACCAGCACATGTAAGTTTCCTCAAGCACAGTTGACGTACATTAATACACAATATTAGTGGACCAACTTACTTGGCCTAATGATCAGTCTTGTGCCAGATCCCCAAGTGATCTTGAAAGTATTATCACTCACAGTGTTAAAGTTCCTTACAAAAACCTATTGGTTCAAGGGAGACTTTACTACGCTTAACCATTATTTTTGATCTGGTCACCACGATAGAAAAAAGATGTTGAGACTCTAAAAAGAGTGCAGAGAAGAGCAAAAAATAATAATAAATGATTAGGACACTGGAAACTAAAATATATGAAGAGCTGGAACTGGATATGTCTAGTTTAATGAAAGGAAGAAGTAGGGATGACATGAAAGCAGTGTCCCAATATTTAACAGGATGTCACAAAGAAGAGGGAGTCAAGCTATTCTCCAAAGCAGCTGAGGGTAGGACAAGAAGTAATGGATGGAAACTAATCATGGAGAGAAAGCTGTCAGGTTTTCAGGCCGTCTTCAAATAAATTGCGTTTCAAACAAAGTCTTTTTTGAAACAAACTTCCATTTTATTTAGCACTGCAACTTTTACACTGACTCCATGCAGCCAGCACTGGTGTGCTGACCCGAAATCCCTTCTCTTCCTTCCCCCACTCCTCTGAATTCATTGGCCATCTTCCCAATCATTCACCCCTAATCTACTGCTCCAATTCAAAGAATTTCCCCCCTCCCATCCATCTCCTAGGGGACATTATCTCCAGCTAAGGCAACCGTCCTGGTGCAGACACTTGCGTTCTCCTTCTCATGTCAGCACTAGGATAAATGCATCTTGACGTGCTGACAAAAGCAACCTAGAATTAAGGAGAAATTTTCCTGACAGTTGGAATAATTAATCAGTGGAACAACCTGAGTTCAGAAGTTGTGGGTACTCCATGACTGAAGATTTTTAAGAAGAGATTGGATAGCCGTTTGTCTGAAATGGTATAGGGCTTCCTTCCTGAGCAGGGGATGGACTATAAAACCTCTAAAGCACCTTCCAACTCATCTATTCTGTTATTTGATTAATAACTTACTTGGTGTTATGACCAGCCTAGTCCCACTTCCGAAGATGACCTTATAGTTGCTACTATCATACACAGTGCTTTATGCCTCAGCAAAAACATGATTTGTATTTCTATCAGGAATCATAACTTCCTTTAGAAAAGCTAAATTTCTCTAGTTTAGGATAAAAATGTTCAAGACTCAGTTCTTAGAGATCCGAAGCTTCATTTGGACATCGATACCTATCGAATACGATTATTAGGGCTCTAGTTTCTTCCACGGAGGTGTGACTCCACTCTCTGCCATTTTCTATCTCAAAATTTAGAGGATTTTGAGGCTCTTACTGGGCTATCAAATTTGTTCAGGAAAAGCTCGTCTAAATTTATTGGAATTAAAAAAAAATTAAAGGAGAAAACAACTAACGAGCCCACTACTCTTCAACATCTTCATCAATGATTAGGATGAGGGGATAGATGGGAAATTAATCAAATTTATAGATGACACCAAGCTAGCCAACACTCTGGAAGATAGGCTTAAGAGACAGAAGGATCTTGACAGACTTGAACATTGGGCGCTGTCTATCAAAATGAAATTCAATGGTGAAAAAAAGTAAGGTTCTACCTTTAGGGAAGAAAAACAAAATTCACAGGTACAGTATATGTGGTACCTCACTCAATAGTAGTAACTGTGAGAGGGATCTTGGAGTCCAAGTGAACAATCATTTAAATAGGAGCCAGCCGTGTGATGCAGCTGCCAAAAAAGCCAACACAGTTCTGGGCTGCATAAACAGAGGGATGGAATCAAGATCCAGGAAGTGTTACTACCACTTTATAATGTCTTGGTAAGGCCACACTTGGAATACTGCATTCAGTTTTGGTCACCATGATGTAAAAAAAGATGTGGAGACTCTAGAAAGAGTGCAGAGAAGAGCAACAAAAATGATTAGGGGATTAGAGGCTAAAACATATAAAGAACAGTTGCTGGAACTGGGTATGTCTAGTTTAATGAAAAGAAGGACTAGGGGAGACATGATAACGGTCTTTCAATATCTCAGGGGCTGCCACAAAGAAGAGGGAGTCAAGCTATTCTCCAAAGCACCTGAGGGTAGGACAAAAAGCAATGGGTGGAAACTAATCAAGGAGAGAAGCAACCCTTGAACTAAGGAGACATTTCCTGACAGTTAGAACAATTGATCAGTGGAACAACCCCAGAAGTTGTAAATGCTCCAACACTGGAAATTTTAAAGAATAGGTTGGGATAACCATTTGTCTGAAATGGTATAGGGTTTCCTGCCTAAGCAGGGGATTGGACTAGAAGACCTCCAAGGTCCCTTCCAACTTGGTTATTCTATAACTAGAACTAAGAAAAGGGAAAGGAAGGAAAGGAAACAAAATAAAAGAGATAATAAGCAAAAATCCAAAACTACAAAAATATATAAAGAAACAGAACGAATTTCAGGTTTTCTTTAGAGCAATTATTAGTACAAAAGAACCTCTTGTGTCAACTGGAGGGACAATAAAGGGTTAAAACTTACTTGGAATGACAATCAGTCTAGTCCCACTTCCAAAGAAAACTTTGTCATATCTACTGTCAGACACAGTGCTTTCTGTCTTGACAAAAACATGCCTTACCATTTGTATCAGCATCTATAGCTTCCTTTTGAAAAGCTAAATCACTAGGCTTTAGGATTAAAATGTAAGTGGCTTTGGCAGGATTGTCAAATCTTTGATGATCATTTCATGCCAGCACATTTAAAAATTAACTTCAGTGTTGTATCACAAATGGACTAAAGAGAGGCTGGCATATATACAGAATCACTGCTGGGGTTGTCCTTCTTTTTGAAGGAGACTGTGCAGATTTCCCCAAAGGTCCCAGTTCCCAATAATTGAGAATAATTGAAGAAATAGAGACTTTTAGTCAGGGAAATCTTATGCCATTTGACGAAATTTGTTAAGTGGAAAAGGTGCTATCAGTGTACTTCTCTTACAGTGCAAAAAATGATCGTAACATTCATTTTAATGTTGGCTCACTTTAATCAAGAAATTTAATATTGTCCCAAAAAGAAGGGAAAGAGAAAGGGGAATAGGAAAAGGGAAGGGAAAGGGGAGGAAAGGGAAGGGGAAAAGAATAAAAAAATAGAAAAGAAAGAGGAGAGAGAGAGAAAGAAAAGATGAAAGAAAGAGAAAAAAGAAACAAAAAAAGGAAGATGAAAGAGAAAGAAAGAGAGAAAAGAAAGGAAAGAAAAAGAAAGATGAAAGAGAGAGAGAGAAAGGAAGGAAAGAAAGAAACAAAAGAAAGAAAGAGAGAAAGAAAGAAAAGAAAAAGAAAGATGAAAGAGAAAGAAGGAGAAAGAGAAAAAGGAAGGAAGGAAAGAAAAAAGATGAAAGAAAGAGAAAAAAGAAAGAAAAGAAAAAGGAAGATGAAAGAGAGAGAGAGAAAAAGGAAGGAAAGGAAGGAAAGAAAGAAAGAGAGAAAGAAAGAAAAGAAAAAAAAAGATGAAAAAGAAAGGAGAAAGAGAAAAAAGATGAAAGAAAGAGAAAAAAGAAAGAAAGAGAAAAAAGAAAGAAAAGAAAAAGGAAGATGAAAGAGAGAGAGAGAGAAAGGAAGGAAAGAAACAAAAGAAAGAGAGAGAGAAAGAAAGAAAGATGACAGAAAAAAGGAAGAGAAAGGAAGAGAAAAGGAAAGAAAGAGAAAAAGAGAAAAGAAAGAAAGAAAGAGATAGGAAGAAAGAAAGAAGGAAGGAAGGAAAGAAGGAAAGAAAGCTTGACTTCCTTTAAAACTGTATCAGCTTAATATCACTCACTTGGTATAACATTCAGTTTCGTCCCAGCACCAAAAGTAAGTTTGCTGCTTCCTCCTCCATATGTGCACATTGATTCAACCCTTTGCAAGATCTCTACATACAGTTATCTCCACACCGTTCACTACTTACTCCCAGCCTGATTGACAAATGGATTAACAGGTTTATTTCAAAATCCAGAATCATCATTGAACATCACTACATGAAGGTCTTTTGGTGGACCTGGCCCAGAGGCTACACCAAGAGATGGAGAGGATCATTGGAGAGCTGGACCATGTCAGATAATATGAGCCAAGAAGGCAGCCTCTTGCACTGACCACCACAGCGGAAATAAAGAACCATAACTTACTTGGCATCACAACCAGCCTAGTCCCACTTCCAAAGAAAACCTTACTGTTGCCAATGTTAGACACAGTGCTTTCTGCCTTGACAAAAACATCTCTTCCTATTTGAATCAGCAGTTCGAATTTCCATTTGAAAAACTAAACCTCCCTAGACTTTAGGGTTAAAATACCAAACACTGTAGCGGCTGGAATTTGAAGGAACCTTTGGACAGCTGTAGGTATGAAAAGGGACACGGTGGCTCAGTGGCTAAGATGCTGAGCTTGACGATCGAAAGGTCGACGGTTCAGCGGTTTGAATCCCTAGCACCGCGTAACAGGGTGAGCTCCCGTTACTTGTCCCAGCTTCTGCCAACCTAGCAGTTCGAAAGCACGTAAAAAATGCGAGTAGAAAAATAGGGACCATCTTTGGTGGGAAGGTAACAGCGTTCCGTGCGCCTTTAGTCATGCCGGCCACATGACCACGGAGACATCTTTGGACAGCGCTGGCTCTTCGGCTTTGAAACGGAGATGAGCACTGCCCCCTAGAGTCAGGAACAACTAGCACATATGTGTGAGGGGAACCTTCAGCTTTACCTTCAGGTATCAAATCTTTTTCTTTGTGCTCTAATATCTTCTTCGGAGGGGTAAATCTACTCTGGCATTTCCAGCAATTAATTTCCAGACTCATTTCAGACATTTCAAGACTCTTACCTACAGGGCCCCCATCCAACTTGTCTGTTCAGAAAAACACCTTGTAATTTAAACAGTTTTTTTTTCCTGAGATGGCTAATGACTCATTCATACTTATTAAAGTAGTTACAGAAGTTATCCAGCAGAAACAGGCAAGCTACAATAGAATGAGTGAATATATGAAAGAAGGAAGGAAGGAAGGAAGGGAGGGAGGGAGGGAGGGAGGGAGGGAGGGAGGAAGGAAGGAAGGAAGGAAGGAAGGAAGGAAGGAAGGAAGGAAAAAAGGAAGGAAGGAAGGAAGGAAAGAAAGAAAAAAGAAAGAAAAAAAGAAAGAAAGAAAGGAGGGAAGGTGGGAAGGAGGGAAGGAGGGGAGAAAGGAAGGAAGGAAAAAAGAAAGGAAGAGAAAGAAATGAAGAGAAAAAAAAAGAAAGAAAGAAAGAAAGAAAGAAAGAAAGAAAGAAAGAAAGAAGAAAGAAAGAAAAGAGAGAGAAAATAAATGAAGGAAGGAAGGAAGGAAAGAAAGAAAGAAAGAAAGAAAGAAAGAAGGGAAGGAGGGAAGGAGGGGAGAAAGGAAGGAAGGAAAAAAGAAAGAAAGGAAGAGAGAAAGAAGGAAGGAAGGAAAAAAGAAAGGAAGAGAAAGAAAGGAAGAGAAAGAAAGAAAGGAGGGAAGGAAAGAAGGAGGGAGAGAGGGAAGGAAGGAAGGATGGAGAAAGGAAGGAAGGAAGGAAAAAAGAAAGGAAGAGAAAAAAGAAAGAAAGAAAGAAAGAAAGAAAGAAAGAAAGAAAGAAAGAAAGGAGAGAGAAAATAAATGAAGGAAGGAAGGAAGGAAAGAAAGAAGGAAAGAAAGAAAGAAAGAAAGGAGGGAAGGAGGGAAGGAGGGGAGAAAGGAAGGAAGGAAAAAAGAAAGAAAGGAAGAGAGAAAGAAGGAAGGAAGGAAAAAAGAAAGGAAGAGAAAGAAAGGAAGAGAAAGAAAAAGAAAGAAAGAAAGAAAGAAAGAAAAGAGGGAGGGAGGGAAGGAGGGATGGAGGGAAGGAAGGAAGGATGGAGAAAGGAAGGAAGAAAGGAAGGAAAAAAGAAGGGAAGAGAAAGAAAGAAAGAAAGAAAGAAAGAAGAAAGAAAGAAAGAAAGAAAGAAAGAAAGAAAAAGAAAGAAAGAAAGAAGGAAGGAAGGAAGGAAGGAAGGAAAGAAAGAAGTGGGGGAGAAAGAAAGAAAAGAGAGAGAGAATAAAGGAAGGAAGGTAGGAAGGAAGGAAGGAAGGAAGGAAGGAAGGAAGGAAGGAAGGAAGGAAGACTTTAGTTCTGATAATCACTAAATTTAGGGGTGGGATGAGCATGGAAGAGACCCTCTTATGCTGACCACAATGGCCCGAGTAACTTACTTGGCATGACGATCAGCCTAGTCCCACTTCCAAAATACATCTTATAATTTCCACTGCTTTGACACAGTGTTTCCTGCCTTGGCAAAAACATGATTTCCTACTTCTATCAGTCAGCATAACTTCCTTTAGAGAAGCTAAATCTTAGACTTTAACCCAAAGGTGCTTTTTCAGAAGGCAACTGGACTTTATTGTTTTTTTTCTATTGAACATCCAAGAAGCTTCTTCAGCTTTGACAAGGATAGTGGGGAATGGAAGGGATTCGGTCAATGCTGAAGAAGCTCCTTGGATCCTGTCAGATCCAAGGAACTCCTTCAGCTCTGTCTATCCTGTCAGAGTTGAAGAAGCTGCTTGGATGAGTAACGAAACATCTTCAAAAGAAAAAAAAAAAAACAAGAAAGTCCAGTTGCCTCCTGAAAAACAGCACCTTGGGACAACTGTGACCTGGATGACAGAGAATCTCTACAGACTCTAGATTTTAAGATTAAATTTGGATAGCTGTACCTATCCAAAGAATGGAAAGAAACAGAAATAATGATATTTTCTTTGCAGCAATTATTACTTTAAAAGATCTTCCCGTGTAGAATAAAAGTCTAAAACTTACTTGGCATGACAACCAGCCTAGTCCCACTTCCAAAGAAAATCTTATCCCTTCCAGTATTAGACACAGTGCTTTCTGCCTTGACAAAAACATGCCTTCCTATTTCTATCAGCCAGCATAACTTCTTTTACAAAAGCTAAATCTCTAGACTTTAGGATTGAAATGCCCAAGACTCAATTCTTGGAGATCACAAGCTTCAGTTGGACATCTGTACCTATCAAATATTATCATTAGGGCTCTCGTTTCTACTTTGGAGATGTGAACCCACTCCCTGCCATTTTCTATCCCATCCTTTAGAGGATTTCCAGATGATTAATGGCCCATCCAATTTGTTCAGAAAAAAAAGCTCCTATAGATTTATTGAAATTTAAATTTCTTTAAAAGAAACTAAAAACTAACAGGAACTAAGATAAAAGAAAGGAAGGAAAGAAAGAAAAGAAGAAGAAGAAGCAGGAAGGAAGGAAGGGAGGAAGGGAGGGAAGGAAGGAAGGAAGGAAGGAAGGAAAGAAAGAAGAAAGAAAGAAAGAAAAAAGAAAGAAAGAAAGAAAGAAAGAAAGAAAAAGAAAGAAAGAAGGATCTTCATATTTTCTTTGCAGAAATTGTTACTTTAAAAGACCTTCCTGTATAGAATAAAAGGCTAAAACTTACTTGGCATGACAACCAGCCTAGTCCCTCTTCCAAAGATGAACTTATTCAGGTTGTTATACACAGTGCTTTCTGCCTTGACAAAAACATGCCTTCCTATTTCTATCAGCCAGCATTACTTTCTTTAGAAAAGCTACATCTCTAGACTTTAGGATTAAAATGCTCAAGACTCAGTTGTTGGAGATGAGGAGCTTCAGTTGGACATCTGTACCAATCTGTAAATCTGTAAAATCTGTAAAAAAAGAAGCTAAAAACTAATAGGAACTAAGATAAAAGAAAGGTAGGAAAGAAAGAAAACAAAAACAAAAAGCCGGAAGGAAGGAAGGAGGGAAGGAAGGAAGGAAGGAAGAAAAGGGAGAGAGGGAAGGATGGAGGCAGGGAGGGAGGGAAGGAAGGAAGGAAGGAAGGAAGGAAGGAAGGAAGGAAAGAAAGAAAGAAGGAAAGAAAGAAAGAAAGAGAAAGAAGGATTTTCATATTTTCTTTGTAGCAATTATTACTTTAAAAGACCTTCCTGTGTAGAATAAAAGTCTAAAACTTACTTGGCATGACAACCAGCCTAGTCCCACTTCCTTTAGAAAAGCTAAATCTCTAGACTTTAGGTTTGAAATGCCCAAGACTCAGTTCTTGGAGATGAGAAGCTTCAGTTGGACCTCTGTACCTATCAAATATTATCATTAGGACTCTTGTTTCTACTTTGAAGGTGTGAACCCACTCCCTGCCATTTTCTATCCCATCCTTTAGAGGATTTCCAGATGCTTACTGGCCCATCCAAGTTGTTCAGAAAAAAAAGCTCCTATAGATTTATTGAAATTTAAATTTCTTTAAAAGAAGCTAAAAATTAACTGAAACTAAGATAAAAGAAAGGAAGGAAAGAAAACAAAAAACAAAAAGCAGAAAAGAAAGAAGGAAGGAAGGAAAGAAAGAAAGAAAGAAAGAAAAAAAGAAAGGAACAGAAAGAAGGATCTTCATATTTTCTTTGTAGCAATTATTACTTTAAAAGACCTTCCCGTGTAGAATAAAAGGCTAAAACTTACTTGGCATGACAACCAGCCTAGTCCCACTTCCAAAGAAAATCTTATCATTTCCAATATTAGACACAGTGCTTTCTGCCTTGACAAAAACATGCCTTCCTATTTCTATCAACCAGCATAACTTCCTTTACAAAAGCTAAATCTCTAGACTTTAGGATTGAAATGCGCAAGACTGAGTTCTTGGAGATCACAAGCTTCAGTTGGACATCTCTATCTATCAAATAGTATCATTAGGGCTCTCGTTTCTACTTCGAAGGTGTAAACCCACTCCCTGCCATTTTCTATCCCATCCTTTAGAGGATTTCCAGATGCTTACTGGCCCATCCAATTTGTTCAGGAAAAAAAAAGCTCCTATAGATTTATTGAAATTTAAATTTCTTTAAAAGAAACTAAAAACTAACAGGAACTAAGATAAAACAAAGGATGGAAAGAAAGAAAAGGAGAAGAAAAAGCAGGAAGGAAGGAAGGGAGAAAGGGAGGGAGGGAAGGAAGGAAGGAAGGAAGGAAAGAAAGAAGAAAGAAAGAAAGAAGAAAGAAAGAAAGAAAGAAAGAAGGAAAGAAAGAAAGAAAGAAAAAGAAAGAAAGAAGGATCTTCATATTTTCTTTGCAGAAATTGTTACTTTAAAAGACCTTCCTGTGTAGAATAAAAAGCTAAAACTTACTTGGCATGACAACCAGCCTAGTCCCTCTTCCAAAGATGAACTTATTCAGGTTGTTATACACAGTGCTTTCTGCCTTGACAAAAACATGCTTTCCTATTTCTATCAGCCAGCATTACTTTCTTTAGAAAAGCTACATCTCTAGACTTTAGGATTAAAATGCTCAAGACTCAGTTCTTGGAGATGAGGAGTTCAGTTGGACATCTGTACCAATCTGTAAATCTGTAAAATCTGTAAATCTGTAAAAAAAAGAAGAAGCTAAAAACTAACAGGAACTAAGATAAAAGAAAGGAAGGAAAGAAAGAAAACAAAAAGAAAAAGCAGGCAGGCAGGCAGGCAGGCAGGCAGGCAGGCAGGCAGGCAGAAAGAAAGAAAGAAAGAAAGAAAGAAAGAAAGAAAGAGGGAGCAAAGGATGGAGCCAGGGAGGGAGGGAGGGAGGGAGGGAAGGAAGGAAGGAAGGAAGGAAGGAAGGAAGGAAGGAAGGAAGGAAGGAAGGAAGAAGAGAGGGAGGAAAGGATGGAGGTAGGGAGGGAAGGAAGGAAGGAAAGAATGGAAGGAAGGAAAGAAAGAAAGAGAAAAAGAAAGAAAGAGAGAGAAAGAAAGAAAGAAAGAAAGAAAGAAAGAAAGAAAGAAAGAAAGAAAGAAACAGAAAGAAGAATCTTCATATTTTCTTTGCAGAAATTTATTACTTTAAAAGACCTTCCTATGTAGATCTGAAGGGCAACAATAAATAGCTAAAACTTACTTGGTATTATGACCAGCCTAGTCCCACTTCCAAAGGTGAACTTATTGTAGTTGTTATGCACAGTGCTTTCTGCCTTGACAAAAACATGCCTTCCTATTTCTATCAGCAATTATATCTTCATTAGAATAGCTAAATCACTAGACTTTAGGATTAAAATGTCAAGGACCAGGCTCCTTGAAATCTTAAAATTCATTTGGACATCTGTGCCTACAAAATACTATTATTAGGATTTTAGTTTCTTCTCCAAAGGTGTGAATCTAATCTGCTCTTTGCACCCATTATTTCCAGACTCTTTTCAAACATTTCATGACTCTTAACTCAAAGTCTTGCCAGCATACTGATCTGTTCAGAAAAAGCCCTCGTAAATCCATTGATTATATCATATAGATGTAATAATCTACAATAATATTATGGAATGTTAGATTACATGATTTAGTTTAGTTTACTTTATTGTCATTGCACCTCGTGCAACGAAATTAAATGTCGTCTTCAGTATACGTCATAACTATAAAAATAAACACAAACACACATCCTTCACATTCTATACAATTGAACTGAAAACCCCAAGTTGCATTAATATTGCACTACACAGTAGAATTCAATAAAGTTACTGCCTTGGATAGAAGCTGTTTTTCAGCCTATTTGTCCTTGTTTTTATTGTCCTGTACCGTCTGCCAGATGGTAATAGTTCAAAAAAAAAAAAAAAGGTGCCCAGGATAATATGGATCTTTAAGAATGTTTTGAACTTTCTTAAGGCAGCGGGAGCTATAAAACTCTTCCAAAGAGGGGAGAGGGCAACCAATGATCCTCTGGGCAATGACGTTAACCCTCTGGAGCTCTGTCCAATCTATTAATGTCTCGTATCAGACATTAATACAATTGAGAGAGTCCAGAGGTATTTCACGAGAAGAGTACTCCACTCCTCTGCTCACAAACTCGTTAAATACGGTCACTCATGCCCTCGTCACTTCACGCCTGGACTACTGTAATGCTCTCTACATGGGGCTCCCCTTGAGGAGCACCCGGAGGCTCTAGCTGGTCCAGAATGCGGCCGCGCGGGTAGTTATGGGAGCAGCATGGCGCTCCCATGTGGCTCCCCTCCTGCGCGAGCTGCACTGGCTCCCTGTGGTCTTCCGGGTGCGCTTCAAGGTCTTAGTTACCACCTTTAGAGCGCTCCATGGCTTAGGACCGGGGTACTTACGAGACCGCCTTCTGCCACCAATAGCCTCTCACCGCCCAGTACGCTCCCATAGAGAGGGGCTTCTCAGGGTGCCGTCAGCCAAACAGTGTCGACTGGCGGCCCCCAGGGGGAGAGCCTTTTCTGTGAGGGCACCCACCATCTGGAATGAGCTCCCCCCAGAGATACAGAAGATTCCGGATCTGCGCACTTTCCGCCGTGCCCTCAAAACATTCCTGTTTCAGCAGGCCGGCCTGGCCTAACTTTCCCTTTATATTGCTTTTGATTTTGTTTTAAACTGGGATGTCTTGAATTATCTAGGACCAGAGTGTTTAGTATATTTTAATTGGTTTTTTATTAACGTTTGTATTACATGTATTTTTATCGTTCGCTGTTCACCGCCCTGAGTCCCTTAGGAATAGGGCGGTATATAAATTTAATAAATAAATAATAAATAAATAAACAATAGAATACCTTATGCCACCAAACTCGAAATCTTGGGATTAGAGAATTTAGAATTACGCCGCCTTCAATCTGACCTACACGTAGTACACAAAATTATCTGCTACAACATCCTACCTGTCAATGACTACTTCAGCTTCAACCGCAATAATACACGAGCACACAATAGATACAAACTTAAGATAAACCGTTCCAAACTCGATTGCAGAAAATAGGACTTTAGCAACAGAGTAGTCAATGCCTTGAATGCACTACCTGACTCTGTGGTTAAATCCTCAAACCCCCAAAACTTTAACCTTAGACTATCTACTGTTGACTTCACCCCATTCCTAAGAAGTCTGTAAGGGGCGTGCATAAGAGCACCAACGTGCCTACCATCCCTGTCCTACTGTCCCCATTTATTTGTTTCCTTATCCCGTATTCATAATCATGTTTATACTTATATCTGTTATCTTATACATATCTGACAAATAAAATAAAATAAATAAAATAAAATATGCAATGCCTTCCAGATTCTTACCTGCTTTCACAATGAGTTTTGTTCCAGATCCAAAGTAGGTCTTGTCTGTATTATACCCACAACAGTACATCCCTTTACAAAAACCAGCCATGCTACAAGAATCTGCGATCATATAAACCTTAATCACATCCAAAGTGGCATGATAAAACTCTTCGAAACTGCAATTTCTCTGCAAATATGCTTGCATTTCAAGACCTGTTTGCTCCATTCTCATGTACCGTGTTTCCCCGAAAATAAGACCCTGTCTTATATTTTTTTTTAATCCTCAAAATAAGGGCTTGGCCTTAGTTTTGGGGAGGTCTTATTATTTTGGGGCACATGGAGGAAACCAGGGGAAATGGCGGGGACAACATGTGCACGCGTTTAAATATTTTTGGGGAGGGCTTATTTTCAGGGGGGGCTTATTTTAGTGCATGCGCTCAAAAGCCCGATTGGGCTTATTATCAGGGGATGCCTTATTTTTAGGGGAAACAGGGTACCTCGGTTGACTTTCATGCTCATCCCATTTCCAAAGGTCACTTTGTAGTCACCAGAAAATGAATAGCACTGCAAAATATTGCTTTAGGAAAATTCTGGAAAAGAAATTCTCGGCATTACTCACTAGATATTCCCCCACTCCAGTGGTGGGTTTCTACCAGTTCGCCCTGGTTCGAGCGAACCGGTAGCGGCGGGTGACTCTGCCCACCCACCCAGACGTCATCACGGATGCTCAGCGCTTGCTCAGAAGATTCTGTGCATGCGCAGAAGCACCATGCACAAATGAAGCAAGCATGCACGCATGCTCACAGTTCCAAACCAGTAGCGAAGGTAAGTGAAACCCACTATAGCCCCACTCCTTATTTAATATTGTTCTTTAACACAATTAATTAATGCAAAGAAATTTTTTTCCCGAATGCCATGCTAAACAAATAATTCTCTCAACACTGTCAAACTATTTACTAAGTCTGCACTACTATTAATCTTCTCATCATTCCCACCTCCCATCTCCTTCCACTTATGACTGTATGACTGTAATTTTGTTGCTTGTATCGTTTGTCCCCTATGACTATCATTAAGTGTTGTACCTTATGATTCTTGATGAACGTATCTTTTCTTTTATGTATACTGAGAGCATATGCACCAGAGACAAATTCCTTGTGTATCCAATCACATTTGGCAATAAAAAATTCTATTCTATTCTATTCTATTCTATTCTATTCTATTCTATTCTGTTCTGTTCTGTTCTGTTCTGTTCTGTTCTGTTCTGTTCTGTTCTATTCTATTCTATTCTATTCTATTCTATCCTATCCTATCCTATCCTATCCTATCCTATCCTATCCTATCCTATCCTATCCTATCCTATCCTATCCTAATATTGAAGAGTCAAGCAATGATAGTCGACTGTATCATGCTTCACACCTGAAGTCTTTCGCCCAAGAAGGATTCTTCGGTATAATTAAGAGACCCATTATAGTTGCTATTTATGCAGAGGAAATAGATGAATCTCAGCTTTGATTTAATATCTACCAGTTTTAATGCTGGTTCTTCGACTTACTTGATTTAAAATGTAGCAGTTGTATTTGCAGGGATTAACATAATCAAAAGCCTTAAAAGAATTGGGGGATCTTTGAAGCCCCTTTCCCAGCTCTACAATTCTATGAATTTATGATAAATGGACATTCTATCTATTTATCATCTCTCTCTCTCTCTCTCCCTCCCTCCCTCCCTCCCTCCCTCCCTCCCTCCCTCCCTCCATCCATCCATCCATCCATCCATCTATCTATCTATCTATCTATCTATCTATCTATCTATCTATCTATCTACAGTATCATCTAGCTAACTATCATCTATCATCTATCTATTATCTATCTACTATCTATCTATCTATCTATCTATCTATCTATGTATCTACTATCTATCTATCTATCTATCTATCTATCTATCTATCTATCTATCTAGCATCTCTCTATTATCTATCTATTTACAGTATCATCTATTTCTATCTATCTATCATCTATCTATCTATCTATCATCTATCATCTGTCATCTGTCATCTATCATCTATCATCTATCTACTATCTATCTATCTATCATCTATCTATCTATCTATCTATCTATCTATCTATCTATCTATCTACAGTATCATTTATCTACCATCTATCTATCTATCTATCTATCTATCTATCTATCTATCTATCTGGGACCTTGTTTATAGATTGTGTCACATGGAAGTACCTATTCACCAAATGGGCCTCAGACTATAATGAAGTTCATTCCAGATCAGGAGATCTGCCAAATTTTGTTATGTAGACTATGAAATGAATTGCTACATGCGAAGCTTTCAATGGTAGAGGATTCTAGCTACCACAAATGTGTCATCTTTTTCGGTTTGGAATTTTTATTGCAAAATCCAAAGAGAAATATCTGTTTAGCTACAAATTGCATGATTTTGTATAAATCGCAGATCCTACGTTGAAACTAAAAGAAGAGAAATAAGAAGGTGGGGAAAAAAGTGTTTAACTTACTTGGAGTTATAACCAGCTGAGTGCCAGATCCGAAAATGATTTTTCTGTAGTTATCTTTCACAGCAATACAGTCCTTTACAAAAATTGCAGTAGATTCAGATGCTACCAGTAGCTTCAAAAATCCATTAGGTAAAAGTGCAGATTTTCACTGTCTAGTTTTGTCCGATTCTAGGGGATGGTGCTCATCTCCATTTCCTAGCTAAGGGAGACAATGTTGTCCGAAGACATTTTCTGTGGTCATGTGGCCAGCATGACTATACTCCAAGATGCATGGAATACTTTTACCTTCCCACCAAAGTGGTGCCTATTTGCATTTCCATGCTTTTGAACTGCTAGGTTCGTAGGAGCTGGCTCAAGAATGGGAGCCCAAACCCATCACATATTTGAGTCTCAAACCACCCACCTTTCAGTCAGCAAGCCCAGTGACTTAACCCTCAGGCCACCGCATCTCTTTAAAAAGCCATTAGCATAGCCACATATTCAGTTTTCTGTCCAATCCAGAATCCTCTATCTCCATATCAGTCACCCCCATCCATAATTACCTATATTTGCACAATGTAATTTCTACCTTTGTGTTACCAGGTTGAATCTGTGGTTTTGTTCCACCTACCAATATCATTCTGTCTCGTATACTGTTCACCCAGGGGAAAATCTCTTTACAAAACTTGAGGATCATTCTACAGCACCCTGGCAAAGAATAGAATAGAATAGAATAGAATAGAATAGAATAGAATGGAATGGAATGGAATGGAATGGAATAGAATAGAATAGAATAGAATAGAATAGAATAGAATAGAATAGAATAGAATAGAATAGAATAGAATAGAATAGAATAGAATAGAATTCTTTATTGGCAAAGTGTGATTAGATACACAAGGAATTTGTTTCCGGTACATAAGCTCTCAGTGTACATACAACAATAGTGAAAGGTCATTATCATAGTCCTTGTAAAAATACATTCATCATAACACATTAGAAGAAGGGAGATTGGAAATGGCCAGTGACATTCCAAACAGCAGCTCAGAACAAAAGTCACACTGAAGAAAGGATCGACACAGAAGCTGACGAAAACACCTTCAAAGCACTACACAAGTACACTCAGGTGTAATATTAGGGGACCAACTTACTTGGCCTAACCATCAGCCTGGTGCCAGATCCCCAAGTTATCTTCTCATTTGTAACTCACAATGTTACAGTCCCTAACAAAAACTCATTGATTTTTGTCAATGCTTTCACAACATAGGCAGTAAACGTGCAGGATGGGGTTGTCATTTTTTCACACAAATAAAAAAAAACCTGATGGATATAAATTGCAGGTGGGAAGAGGAAGGGAAAAAAAACCCTGTTGCACTGACCACAGTCCAAGGTCTATTCCTTCCTCTTTAGTCCAAGAACCAAGGGCTAAAACTTACTTGGCATCACGACCCAGCCTAGTCCCACTTCCAAAGATGACTTTATTGAAGTTAGTAGCACTCACAGTGCTTTCTGCCTTGACAAAAACATGCCTTCCTATTTACCTTAGGAAGCACAACTTTCTTTGGAAAAGCTAAATATCTAGATTTTAGGATTCAAATGTCGAGGATTATGGCTACAAGTCGTCCTTGATTTACGAACATAATTGAGCCCAAAATCTCTGTTGCTAAGCAAGACCATTGTTAACTGAGTTTTGCCATCTTTCCTGCCAGGATTTGTGAAGTGAAACACAAATGTTTCAGTTACTGAGTGAATCTGGCTTCTCTATTGACTTTTGCTCATCAGAAGGTCACAAAAGGGAATCACATAACCCCGGGACACTGCAACCGTCGTAAATATGAGTCCATTGCCAAGCATCGGACTTTTGATTGCATGGCCATGGAGATGCTGCGAGTCGGTCACACCTGTGAAAAACGGTCATAAGTCACTTTTTACAACATTGTAACTTCCAACACTCTCTAAATGAACTGTTGTAAGTCGAGGACTACCTGGACTTGTTGAGGACTACCTTGAACTACCTTGTAAGTCGAGGAATACTTGTTGGAAATCCACAGCAATATTTGGACATTTATAAAATAAACACCTATAAAATACTTTCGTTTAGGCTCCGGTTTCTTCTTCAGAGGTGTGAATCCACTCTGTCCTTGCCATCCCATAATTTCCAGATTCTTTGCAGACATTTCCAGATCCTTACTTACTTCACTTACTGTATATATATATATATATTAATTTGATTTATATGCCGCCCTTCTCCGGAGACTCAGAGTGGCTTACAATGCGTTAAGCAATAGCCTTCATACTTTTGTATATTTATACAAAGTCAGCTTATTGCCCCCACAAACTGGGTCCTCATTTCACCTACCTTAGAAAGGATGGAAAGCTGAATCAACCTTGAGCCTTGGAGAGATTCGAACTAGCAGTAAATTGCAGGCAGCTGTGTTAATAACAGGGTGCTTAGACCACTGTACTATCAAGGCTCTTGATATATACCGCTTCACACTGTTTTACAACCCTCTCTAAGTGGTTTTTACAGAGTCAACCTATTGCCTGCCCCCAATGATCTGGGTCCTCATTTTACCAACCTCAGAAGGATGGAAGGCCGAGTCAACCTCGAGACTGTCAGAATCAAACCACCGGCAATACTGCATTCTAACCATTGCACCACGACAGCTCCTTCAAGACTCTTACTTACTATGCCAATTGACCCGTTCAGAAAAAAAGTTCTTGGAAAGGCACTGAATCTATTACATTAATTAAGCCTCCTTAAAAGAGAGGAGCATGAGAGATATGTCAAAAAGTCAATAAGAGTTGAAATATTAAAAAGGGCAAGAGATGACGGATAGATACAGAATACTTCTTAATATAGGATTTTCTTTATTAACAGTTAGAAAATAGAGGTAGAAATTAGAAATGAGGAAAATATTACTACAGTAGTGGCCAAAACTGTGGAAATCTTTTGGGAAAAGTGTATTTTTGAAGTTTGATGGCTAATCACACAACTTTTTTTTTTTCTTGGAATTTCAAGATAATCATATTCCACTACTGGAATGGCCTGGGAATAGCTCAGACCTTAACCCAACTGAAAATCTATGGAGCTGACTACAGAAACTTGTTAGTCAGAAGTGACCCAGCAATAAAACCCAATCTTGGTTTCACATTCTAACAGCTGCAGAACTCAAAGACTTGGTTCACTCCATGGGAAGACATTGTAAGGCTGTAATTCATGCTAAAGGTTACCCAACTAAGTATTAACTGACATAATAATTTTTGTATATCTCATTTTTTCTATAGTGATCGTTTTGGTATATCTCATTTTTTTCTACATGCTTCACTTTTCTTCTTTCTACTGTAACTTCTATTTTAATAGCAAATCCTTCATAAAAGTTATTGCATTACATTCTTGATTAAATTATCTTCCCATTGATATAGAATTTTATAGTATTACTCAAAAAAAAAAAAGTGGTGTTATTAGCTAGTTTTAGAAAATACACTTTTCCCAAAAGGTTTCCACAATTTTGGCCACAACTGTATGTATATTGCTACATAATATATTACAATTACTATGTAGATGATGTAAATGTTAGAAGTTGAAAGAGCATTACCATGTATACCTGAATGGTATTACTATTTTTATTAGTATGGTGTATAAAGTAAATTGACCCATGCAATTTAAAAGAGAGAGAGAGAGAAGAGAGAGAGAGAGAAAGCTTCCTGGCATCCAGCACAATAAGCAGTTAACTGTAGAAATGTAACTGCTTCAAATATGGACAGCAAATGCGAAAAGACAAAAGGTCTTCAAAACACAGACAGGTAAGAAGTTTCCTCAAGAACAATGCTAGTACTTTATGGTGTAATGTTAGTGGACCGACTTACTTGGCTTAATGATCAGTCTCGTCCCAGATCCCCAAGTGATCTTGGCATTATCAATCACATTGTTACAGTCCCTTACAAAAACCCACTAGATCATGGCCAGACCTTGCTAAGCATAAAAATTATTATTCATCTCGTCAAAACCAAGTCAAGTCATCAACGATTCATCCTGACAAGAACTATTTCTCCACCTCCCCAATATTTTTTTATCTGCCCAATCAATATTTTCTCTTTTTCTCACTCTAATCCAGTTCTAGCCTCGTTCTTTTTCTAAATGCAGCTTTTGATTGATACTATTTATTTATTTATTATATTTCTATACCGCCTTTCTCCCATAGGACTCAAGGCGGTGTACAGTCAAGAAAAATATAGATACACAAACATCATAAAATTGCTAATTAAAATTATTATGATAATTATATTATTATTATACCAGACACACAATACAAAAATCCTTAATAAGAGAAAAGGACTATTTTATTTTCCTAGATTAATGTCCTCCAGATATGTTGGAGAGAAAATAGCTACAGTGGTTTCCACCACATTTTTTGAAGACTGAGCTTCCTTTCTTTTCCTTTGCTTTTATGTAAGACCTGATTCCATACATAGAATACAGAATAAACAATCTTTTTAATTCTAGATTGGAAATCTAGAACCCTAGATTGGTAAAGTTCCCTCTGTTATTTCTTGCCTTGCCCTCAGGTGCTTTGCATAATAGGTTACCCCCTCTTTTTTGTGACAGCCTCTCAAATATTGAAATATTGACACTCCCAATATTTCTTTGTTAGATTAGAGCATTGAACAATGAACACTGAAACTTAGGAACTATGAAAAATACCATGTCTATTCCCAGAACACTGATAAAGTTTTTTCCCAATCAAATCATCAATTTAATTTGATTTAATTTGATTTAATTTAATTTAATTAATTGGGGAACCCCAAAAATACATGTATTTCAAAAGACTTACTTCCAAGAACTCTTAATCTTGTTCCACTGCCAAAGACAACTTTCCTGTTTCCTTCATTATTTATCACAGTGAAACAGTCCTTTTCATAAACCTGTTTGGCCTACTGTGCTTCTAGTTCTTTGAGACTAATCTTGTTGAAAGCCAGTGACGCATGATAAATGAACAATGTGTTGAAAATAGAGGAGTTTAGGAACATCAGAAAGTACTTGGACAGGGTCAGATCATTGGTCGCTCCACAGCAAAATGCTCAGTTGTTTTCTAAAGATTGAAGTAGTATTTTCTACCTAAGAACTATCGGTTCTTCTCTCCTTCCATTTATAGAATAGAATAGAATAGAATGGAATGGAATGGAGTGGAGTGGAGTGGAGTGGAGTGGAATGGAATGGAATGGAATGGAATGGAATGGAATAGAATAGAATGGAATGGAATGGAATGGAGTGGAGTGGAGTGGAGTGGAGTGGAGTGGAGTGGAGTGGAGTGGAATGGAATGGAATGGAATGGAATAGAATAGAATAGAATAGAATAGAATAGAATAGAATAGAATAGAATAGAATAGAATAGAATAACAGAGTGGGATGGAGTGGAGTGGAGTGGAGTGGAGTGGAATGGAATAGAATAGAATAGAATAGAATAGAATAGAATAGAATAGAATAGAATAGAATAGAATAGAATAGAATAGAATAGAATAGAACAGAATTCTTTATCTCCTCCTTATTATCCCTGGACAGGTGTTAAGATATCTGAATATAAAAACACTTTTTCCTATATTTTATGATTGAATTTAAGAGATTAATTAGAAATTTTAAACTACTTCTGAAAATCTGTATTTCCATGAATTTGTCATGGTCGCATACAAGCCTTACAATACTGTCTAAAAAAATTGCAACAAATGATTCATAATGATCAAACTGGTTTTATAAATGGTAGACAAATGAAGAGTAATGTAAGGCAAGTTGTTAACCTATTGGAGTATTTGGGGAAGAACAACCAAATCCCTGCGGTGCTGATATTTCCTGATGTGGAAAAAGCATTTGATCGATTGAATTGGCAATTTTTATTGAAAATAATAGAAAAGATGCAGTTTGGAGAACATTTCACAAAATCTATTAAGGCAATATATCAGAAACAAACAGCGCAAATAATAATTAATGGTAGTTTAACAGATACTTTTAATATAGAAAAAGGAACAAGACAAGGATGCCCTTTGTCTCCATTGTTGTAATGATTGTTAAAACTTTTTAAATAAAAAAAAATACCGTCTAAAAAATGATTACATTAAAGCAGGCACATATATTGCTGGCTGGGGTATTCTGGGGGTTGAAGTCCAGACATTTTTAACGTTGAAAAGCACTGTTCTAAATCTTAGCATTTAAAATGTTGAGTATTGCAGCTACTGGAAATATGAACCTTTATTTGGACATCTGTGCCAATAAAACTTTTCTTTCTACTATGGTGTAAATTCCAATTTTGCCTTTTCCACCTCCTAATTTAGCATGTTTCAAGATTTCTTTTCCCGGGCTATCTAATTTATTTGTTCAGAAACACCCTCCACACCCTGTAAATATATTGAATCATAGCTTCATTAAAAGAGCTAGGACTTCATTGCCTCCTACAATTCAAATTCTAATAGTTGTGAAAATACTTATGGAAACTATCCAAGTCTAATAGGCTAGTAACAACAGGATACATGAATAGAAATAGATGAGAAAGAAAGAAAGAAAGAAAGAAAGAAAGAAAGAAAGAAAGAAAGAAAGAAAGAAAGAAAGAAAGAGGGAAGGAGGGAGAGAGGAAGACTTTAGTTCTGATAATCACTGAGGATGCATGAAAATTTGGGGGTGGGATGAATAAGGAAGAGATAGTTCTGACCACAATGGTCCAGGGTAACTTACTTGGGATGACGAGCAGCCTAGTCCCACTTCCAAGGAAAATTTTATTACTTCCACTGCCATACACAGTGCTTTCTGCCTTAACAAAAACATGACTTCCTATTTCTATCAGCCAGCATAACTTCCTTTAGAAAAGCTAAATGTCTAGACTTTAGGATTAAAATGTCCAAGACTCCCCCCCCCCCTTTTTTTTTTTTGGAGATCAGAAGCTTCATTTGGACATCTGAGCCTATCAAGTAGTATCATTAGGGCTCTAGTTTCTACTTCGGAGGTGTGAACCCACTCCCTGCCATTTTCTATCCCATATTTTAGAGGATTCCAAGATGCTTCTTCGGTCATCCGATTTGTTCAGCGAAAGTTCCTATACGGGGTTTGTTTGTTTGTTTGTTTTAATTTACATATCTTTAAAATAAGCTAAAAACTAACTGGAACTAAGATAGGAGAAAAGAAGGAAAGAAAACAAAAACAAACAAAAAGAAAGAAAGAAAGAAAGAAAGAAAGAAAGAAAGAAAGAAAGAAAGAACAGAAGGAAGGAAGGAAGGAAGGAAGAAAGGAAGGAAGGAAGGAAGGAAGGAAGAAGGAAGGAAGGAAGGAAAAGAAAAGAAAAGTAAAGAAAAAGAAAAAGAAAAAGAGAGAAGAAAAGGAAAGGAAAGAGGAAAGGAAAGGAAAGGAAAGGAAAGGAAGGAAGGAAGGAAGGAAGGAAGGAAGGAAGGAAGGAAGGAAGGAAGAAGGAAGGAAAAGGAAAGAAAGAAAAAGAGAGAAGGAAAGGAAAGGACAGGAGAGGAAAGGAAAGGAGAGGAAAGGGAAGGGAAGGGAAGGAAAGGAAAGGAAAGGAAAGGAAAAGAAGGAAGAAGGAAGGAAGGAAAAGGAAGGAAAGGAAAGGAAAGGAGGAAAGGAAAGGGAAAGGGAAGGGGAAGGAAAGGAAAGGAAAGGAAAGGAAAGGAAAGGAAAGGAAAGGAAAGGAAAGGAAAGGTGTTATAATCACTGAAGACATTTCTAGGTTGAATCTCTCCTTGATCAGTTTCCATCCATTATTCCTTGTCTGACCTACAGGTGACCTACAAGTGCTTTAGAAAATAGCTTGACCCCTTCCTCTCTGTGACAGCCCCTCAAATATTGGAAGACTGCTATCATGTCTCCCCTGGTCCTTCTCTTCACTAGACTAGCCATGCCCAGTTCCTGCAACCGTTCTTCATATGTTTTAGCCTCCAGTCCTCTAATCATCCTGATTGCCCTTCTCTGCCCCTCTCTAGAATCTCAACATCTTTTTTATAGTGTGGTGACCAAACTGGATGCAGCGTTCTAGGTGTGGTCTTCTTCTAGTTCTTCTAGTTCAAATATTATTATTATTCTAGTTTAAATATGACTTGGAATAAGGTCAACCTACTTGCTCTTACACCTAACTTTGTTCCGAACCCCCCAAAAAAAAACTTAAAAAAAAAACTGGGAGGCTAAAAACTACAAGAAGAACATCTCATTCTACTAACTACTCAACTACCAACAAACTACCAACACTGAAACTGTAGTTTCTCCTTAACTCTAAGCGTGAGATCCACAGTTTTCAGAGTTGCACATTGTGTGCAAACTCACATGCATTTCAATATCTTTGTTCTGTTGGCAAGCACCAGGATTCACTTTCCAACTCACCTGGTTCTCTAATGGGACTGGTAGCTACTGGAATTTGGATTGAAATTATCCCTTTGCAGAAATGACAGATGGAAGTCTGGATGGAGATTCTCAGTCATCCAGGTCATGGTTGTCCCGAAGGTGCTTTTTCAAGAGGCAACTTCTTAAGGGCATTTGTCCTCCTCCATTTAAAAGGCAAAGGACACTCTATTGAAAACAACAAAGTCCACATTTTGGACAGAGAGGATCTGTTGTGACCCAGGCCCAAGTAGGTATTATCAGATGCAATCCGTTCGAAAACAAACAGACTTTATTTAGAACAGCTGAGAATTAACTCATGCTAAGCGTAGACCAAACTAATTTAAAACAAATTCTTCATAACACAATTCTTCAGCCTTATCGCCAACTTTGGTCTAATTAGGCAACCTGCCAAAGGCTTTTCTTGGCAAAAGTTCAGAAGCAGAAGATGCCGACAAGAAATAAATGCAGCAAGACAAGAAACAAATCTATCAACGTTGTTTTCCGACCAAGAGCCTAAGAGCCGTTGCTGGTCTTTTAAGCCTTATGGGAGGGGCCAATCATCTCTTGGCCCTACTCCCGAGTCGTCCTTTTTGCCTCAGCTGCTCTTGCCTTCTGGCAGCTCTTCTCATGAGTGCACTAGGAACAGGCTCCTCCTGTTCCTCTGTCTCTCTGCTGTCAGCCTCTGAGGCTCCAGAGTCCACACATCACTCCCTGATGGCCCTGGCCCCATCTCTGCCTCCGATGCACAGCCCTCATCCGGGCCTTCCCCAGCCTCCAGGACTGGCCCATATTCTTCCTCAGCCTCCTCACTGTCAGATCCACAGCCTGCTGGCGGACCACAACAGGTTTGTTAGTTTGAAAGAGGGGTCAAAGAGGTCATGTGTGTCAAAATTGAACAGCCCTCTCTCAACAGAGGGGTGGTGGTGGATACGGCATCATCTATCTCCAGTCTACAACACAGTCCTTTCAACAGTTCCAAGAAGGCTCCACACCCATATGCACCACTCAGGTGACCCTGAGGACACAGATAAACCTCCAGGTGGTCTTTGACGACTCTCTAAAAGAATGCAAATGACCAGCTGTCTGCAAGGTGTATAAATCCTTCCATTCCCCACCATCCAGGCAGAGCTGAAGAAGCTTCCTTAGATGAGAAGCAAAACATCTTCAAAGAAAAACCAGAAAGTCCAGTTGCCCCTTGAAAAAAAAAAAAAGCACCTTTGGGACATGACAGATAGAAACTGTTCTGTGTTTCTTGCTGTGTCCTTTGGCCCATTCTCAGTTGCACGTCGCCGTTTGTAAACTGCTCAACCATTTGAGCCGTAAAGAAAATCCCTCTCTTAAAATACTCATGTAGAAAGTTAGCACCCACCTCTCTCCTAGGAGACTGAAATATTCTGGGAAATATTAAAAAGGCAGCATATTATCTTTCCCTGGATGAGAAAAAGAGAAGCATGTTTTTAAAGACAGAGAGCAGCTCCCTGACCCCAGCAGATATTTGGTGCCTATTGAGTAGGACTGGGCCAGCCTATCTATAAGACAATTAGATCTTCATCTCCAGGGTGATGGGATAAAGACATGACCCCCCAGGACATAATAACAGTGATGGGATTGGTTCGAGCAAGTTCAGGCGAACCGGTAGTTAAATTGCTGGCTGACCCCGCCCTTCCCCTTCCCGCCCTGCCTCTTCCAGGAGTCCCCATGCGCCCCATTTTAGCTCCCAAGTAAGTGCAGGGAGGCCTCCTAGGCCCAAAACAGGGCGCAGGGGGGAGGTGCGCCCCCCCAGCCTGTTTTTGCTCCCAGAAGGCTTCAGGAAGGCTTTCTAGGCCCATTTTCACTTCCCAGGGGGCTCCCGAGAGGCTTCCTAGGCCTGTTTTTGATTCCCAGGAGGCTTCAGGGCGGCTTCCTAGGTCCAAAATGGGGTGCAGGGGTGTGTGGCATGGGCACCCCGCCGCCTGCTTTTGCTCTCAGGAGGCCAAGTGCTGCCTGTCACACCCCCTGTCCATGCCCACAATGGCCCACGGTCATTAGGGCAGAGAACCAGTTGTTAAATTATTTGAATCCCACCACTGCATGATAATAGGAAATATCAGCAGAGCTCACCACATGGCACAACCAAGCCCCTTCATTGCATCACCCAGCAAGGTTCAACCAAACCTATCTCAGACAACCTCAGCTATGAGCCCTGCATAGCCCCCTGGGAGTCTGACAACCAATAGAATACATTTCTTGCACAGGAACAGGAAGCTCAAGGGCAAGGCCCAAGAGAAGGTGTAAATACCTCTCTCTCTCCCTCCTCCATGTGTTCAGATTGCCCAGGACCTCAAAACCCATGTTGTCCTATCCATCAATAAACCACCTTTCCAATCAGCCTCCATGTTTCCAGTGTCTTTCTCCCCACTTGGAACTGGGGGGATATTTCTTCCAGCACTCATTCTGACATGGTTTAAGCTATTTGCTGAGCAGGATTCAGTAACTGGAGTTGAATATTTTAATTCATTGTCGGTCATAATACATGGTTAGAATTAGAGTACAGATAGCCCTCGTCTTACAATAGTTCGCATAGTGAGCATTCAAAGTTACAACGGCGTTGGAAAAGGTGACTTATGACCATTTTTCACAGTTACGACCTTTGCAGCGTCCCGTGATCCACATTCATACACTTGGCAACCGGTTCACATTTATGACCGTTGCTGGATCCCGGGCTCACGCCATCCCCTTTTGCGACCTTCTGACAAGCAAAATCAATGGGGAAACCAGATTCACTTAACAACCGGGTGACTAACTTATCAACTGCAGGGATTCACTTAACAGCTGGGGCAGGGAAAGGACGCAAAAGGGGGCAAAACTCACTTAACAACAGAAATTGGGGGATCAATTATGGTTCTAAATCGAGGATTACCTCTGTGCTGAGGAGTTCTGAATATCTTTAAAACGCTTTCTTTTTTGTCTACCTTCCTCATCATTTCGCAATTATTCCTTTTCCTTTTCAGTTCTTTTAGGCAAAGTTTTCTATGAGATTCTACCATCATTCAGACTTAAATTATAGGCAAAACCTACCTGCTTTTACTATTAATTCTGCTCCCTTTCCAAACTGAACGAGGAACTTCTTATTTGCTAAAACCACAGTCAGTGAAAGCTTTACAAAATTGTACACCTCTGCTATCACAACTGGATCCCTTCTGTTTTTTTTGCAGGGCTCCAGATTTTGAGTTTAAGATCATATAATTTGGAACAAAACTACAGGGAGCCTTTGCTTAACTACCACAATTGGGACTGGCGGTTCAGTCATTAAATGAAGCAGCTGCCAAATGAAACAATGACTGGGCTTATGATCAGGGGTGCAATCCAGCAGGTTCTGGAGAACCGATAGCGGAAATTTTGAGCAGTTCAGAGAACCGGAAATACCACCTCTGGCTGGCCCCAGAGTGGGGTGGGAATGGAGATTTTGTAATATCCTTCCCCTGGAGTGGGGAGAGAATGGGGATTTTGCAGTATCCTTCCCCTGGAGTGGGGTGGGAATGGAGATTTTGCAGTATCCTTCCCCTGCCATGCCCACCAAGCCACACCACACCCACTAAGCCACACCCACAGAACCGGTAGTAAAAAAATTTGGATTTCACCACTGCTTATGATCTTACTTCAGCTTTTCCTTTGCTTTCCAAACCTGCCCAGGTCATAAATAGTGATAGCACTTAGACTTATATTCTGCTTCACAGTGCTTTACAACCCTCTCTAAGTGGTTTACAGAGTCAGAATATTGCCCCCCAACAATCTGGGTCCTCATTTTACCCACCTCGGAAGGATGGAAGGCTGAGTCAACCTTGAACCTGGTGAGATTTGAAGTGCCAAATTGCAGGCAGACGGCAGTCAGCAGAAGTAGCCTTCAGTACCGCACTCTAACCACTGCACCACCGTGGCTCAAATGGCGGAAAGGGGTTGTAAAGTTATTTTTACTTCATTGTTGTAATTGCCAGAGGTCATTAAATAAGGCAGTCTCTAAATGAGGACTTCCTGTAAATCTAGTCATTTTAAAAACAAGTGTAAAAAAACTATTCAAATGTTGCCCTTGATATCAATTGATTGCTTTCTTTATCTATTCATTGCTTCCAAATAGTGTAGCCACTCACTCCAATGGCCTCTAATTGTTTTGTGTTTTTCTTGCCAAGAAATTTCTACATCTCACTTGATGTAATTCTGAGAATTTAAATCCACAAGACATCCCAAAACGTGCAAAATCCTGATTCTAAAGAAAACAAACAAGACTAAGAAGACCAGGAATACTGAGATGGAACAAGCACATGTTCTCAAAGTGGTAGAAAGTAATAAAAGCTCCATCTAATTGGATCTCAATCAACTTCAACCTGGTGATACCAGACCAGATGAATGGGCTTGTGAGTCCTATCTGGTAATTCCCATCTAATAGCCTATGTAGAAGAGACCAAGATTAGAGAAGATACTCACAAATAAAGACAACTCATGGAATTCAGTACAACTTGCTCCCAAGTAATTGTCTATTTGATTGTAGTTGAGGTCCTTGAACATCTTGTAAATCATCTTCTCCACTCAACTGTGCTACATGTTTTTGATCTGCTTCTCTTCTTCCCCTTCTCACTGTGTTTCTCACTGCACAGAGGTAGATCGCTGAATCGTTCAGTTGGCTGACTGATTTCTTCATGTGGTAAGTCTTCCCTGCTTTATTATGGACAGCAATGAAGTTTTGAGAGAGGCCAACGTCTAGATTAGGTGTTGAAAAACTGCTCTGAAAAAGCTTAGGTGGTTGTCCAAGATATTGAATGTACCAGAATGGACTTGGTTGATAATCTATACTTTGGTCATACGTGCAATTGAGAAATATAGGTTGTCCTTCTGTGACAGTCACCCTGCCTTCCGTTTGGGTCACGGTCTGTCCCACAATCTTTTCTGCAGAAAAAAACAACATTAGATAAAGTCGGTGGAAGGAATCACTCTTTATTAAAGTTGACTTTGATAGCGTCTGATAATTTTTCTAGTCAAAATCTGTAGAACATTTTTTATTTTACTATATAGTAGCTCCACACAATATGAATGTACATTTGATTCTTTTTAATTGTTTATTCTGCCAATGATATAATATAATATAATAACAGAGTTGGAAGGGACCTTGGAGGTCTTCTAGTCCAACCTCCTGCTTAGGCAGGAAACCCTACACCACTTCAGACAAATGGTTATCCAACATCTTCTTAAAAACTCCCAGTGTTGGAGTATTCACAACTTCTGGAGGCAAGTTGTTACTCTGATTAATTGTTCTCACTGTCAGGAAATTTCTCCTTAGTTCTAAGTTGCTTCTCTCCTTGATTCCACCCATTGCTTCTTGTCCTACCCTCAGGTGCTTTGGAGAATAGCTTGACCTCCTCTTCTTTGTGGCATCCCCTGAGATATTGGAAGACTGCTATCATGTCTCCCCTAGTCCTTCTTTTCATCAAACGAGACATACCCAGTTCCAGCAACCATTCTTTATATGTTTTAGCCTCCAGTCCCCAATCACCTTTGTTGCTCTTCTCTGAACTCTTTCTAGAGTCTCCACATCTTTTTTATATTGTGGCAACCAAAACTGGATGCAGTATTCCAAGTATGGCCTTACTAAGGCATTATAAAGTGGTATTAACACTTCACGTGATCTCGATTCTATCCCTCTGTTTATGCAGTCTAGAACTGTGTTGGCTTTTTTGGCAGCTGCTGCACACTGCTGGCTCATCTTTAAATGATTGTCCACTAGGACTCCAAGATCCCTCTCATAGTTACTATTATTGAGCGAGGTACCACATATACTGTATCTGTGCATTTGGTTTTTCTTGCCTAAATGTAGAACCTTACTTTTTTCACCGTTGTATTTCATTTTGTTAGGTAGCGCCCAATGTTCAAGTCTGTCAAGATCCTTCTGTATCTTAAGCCTATCTTCTGGAGTGTTGGCTATTCCTGCCATATTCATTTTATATGTCCCCTATCTCACTCTCCAAAGTGACTGGGGCCATTTAAGGTAAAGATAAAGGTTCCCCTTGCATATATGTGCTAGTTGTTCCCGACTCTAGGGGGCGGTGCTCATCTCTGTTTCAAAGCTGAAGAAGCCAGCGCTGTCCGAAGACGTCTCTGTGGTCATGTGGCCCTCATGATTAAATGCCAAAGGTGCACTGTTACCTTCCCACCAAAGGTGGTCCCTATTTTCTACTTGCATTTTTTACCGGCTTTCAAACTACTAGGTTGGCAGAAGCTGGGACAAGTAACAGGAGCTCACACCATTACGCGGCACTAGGGATTCGAACCGCTGAACTGCTGACCTTTCGATCAATAAGCTCAGCATCTTAGCCACTGAGCCACCATGTCTCCAATGCCCAAATTGTTCTTCTCACCAGCAGGCAAGATAGGTCACCTGACATGGATATCCCTAGATTCTTGTGGGCAATGCCATGAATGAGACCTACTCATAAATTCAGAACAGAATAACAGATTGACAGTTGGAAAGGACCTTGGTGGTCTTCTGGTCCAATCCCCTGATCAGGCAGGGAATCCTATACCATTTCAGGCAAATGGCTGTCCAATATCTTCTAAAAAGCTTCCAGTGTTGGAGCATTCACAACTTCTGGAAACAAGCCGTTCCCATGATTAATTGTTCTGTTAGGAGATTTCTCCTTCGTTCTAGGTTGCTTCTCTCCTTGATTAGTTTCTATCCATTGCTTCTTGTCTTGCTTTCAGGTCCTTTGGAAAATAGGTTGACCCCCTCTTCTTTGTGGCAGCCCCTGAGATATTGGAACACTGCTATCATGTCACCCCTAGTCCTTCAGCATACATTTAATGTGCATGCTCCTTAATCTTAAACACTGACTTCAAGTTATCAAGACAAAGAAATAAATCCGCCATCACTTACTTAAGATTTAGTTTGCACCCCATAAAGGGATGTAAGCACTAGGATCATTTATATAATTTTTTAAAGAAGTGTCTGGATTGGGGGGGGGGGCAGAAAGAGAAGAAATTATCTTTACTTACCTAAGATTAACAGCACCAAGGACCATGCAAAAAACATCTTGCTTGATCGAGCAGAGAAGAAGTTAAGAAGAGATGCAGAAGCAAAGCAAAGAAACATATTTTGATTGGCTTCTGAGATTTGCACTGCACTCAGTATCATACAAAAGGTTTGTGAAATCCAGCCCAACTTTTTTGTCAAGCAATTGAAAACGAAATCTTCTAATGGTTGAACCCCATAGGATGTGGTTAGTGGTTAAGAATGCCTCTGGGAGTTGTAGAAAGTTTTTCATTTTACATTTGTACAGTGACTAGTTTACCCTGTGAGTGGAAACAGCCTGACAACTACACCTTGTGTTTGAAAGTGACATAGCATGGTGAGTTTCCAACCAGAATTGATGAAGCTACTGAAACATACCTCATTAGAATAGAGTAGAGTAGAGTAGAGTAGAGTAGAGTAGAGTAGAGTAGAGTAGAGTAGAGTAGAGTAAAGTAGAATAGAATAGAACAGAACAGAACAGAACAGAACAGAACAGAACAGAACAGAATAGAATAGAATAGAATAGAATAGAATAGAATAGAATAGAATAGAATTCTTCATTGGCCAAGTGTGATTGGACACAGAAGGAACTTGTCTCTGGTGCATATGCTCTCAGTGTACATAAAAAGACAAGATACATTCGTCAAGAATCATACGATACAACATTTAATGATGGTCATAGGGTGCAAATAAGCAATCAAATCATAGTAGGAAACAGTCAATATAAATTGTAAGGATACCAGGAACAAGGTTACAGTCATACTGTCATAAGTGGAAGGAGATTGGTGATAGGAATGATGAGAAGATTAATAGTAGTGCAGACTTAGTAAATAGATTGACAGTGTTGAGGGAATTATTTGTTTAGCAGAGTGATGGTGTTTGGGAAAAAAAACTGTTCTTGTGTCTAGTTGTTCTGGTGTACAGTGCTCTATAGCATCATTTTGAGGGTAGGAGTTGAAACAGTTGATGTCCAGGATGCTAGGGAAGATGGACTTTTGATACTGAAGCATGGATCTTTTCTTTAGGAGCTCAGACTCCATAACTCAAGATGTTCCAGGAGGTCAGCATAATTTAGATCATATTTGTCTTCAAAGAGGTATGCAAAAGTCCATACATATATCAAAGACTGGAAAACTTCAGTCAACTAGGTAACACCAAGACAAAAACTAAAACTGAATGTCTTTGGTACCATCTTTGTAAGCATTTAAGGAACAGAAATGGAAGATACAAATCGTAGCTGCTGATGGTAGTATGTGGATGTTTCCTTAAGTGAAGAAAGCATGGGTGGAGAAGCAGAGAATGAAAAGCTACAGGAATGGCACCAACCTTCTTAGAAATTGTAGTCTACTTCTCAGAATAACAGACTGAAGGAGTTGGAAGGGACCTTGGAGGTCTTCTAGACCAACCAACTGGTCAGGCAGGAAACCCTATACCATTTCAGGCAAATAGTTGCCCAATCTATTCTTAAAAAATCTCCAGTGTTGGAGCATCTACAACTTCTGGAAGCAAGTTGTTCCACTGATTAATTGTTCTAACTCTTAGGAAAATTCTCCTTAATTCCAAATGGGTTCTCTCCTTTATTAGTTTCCATCCATTCCTTCTTGTCCTGTCTTCAGGTGCTTTGAAGATAGCTTGGCTCCCTCTTCTTTGTGGCAACCCCTGAGATATCAGAACACTGTTATCATGTCCTCCTTTTCATTAAACTAGACATATCCAATTCCAGCAACTGCTCCAGTCCCCTAACCATCTTTGTTGCTCTTCTCTGTAGTCTTTCTAGTGTCTCAACATCTCTTTTACATTGTGGCAACCAAAGCTGGATGCAGTATTTCAAGTGTGGTCCTATCAAGGCATTATAAAATGGTATGATAGGAAGAAAGTTAAGAGGAACGTATTGACCTGACCTGCTTTCTATGGGCAACTTCAGTGGAAATTAGTTATAGGAATCAGAATTTTATTAAATGTGAGAACCAAAGACCCAAAATGTTGGCATTTGGACAAGTTGAGGCTAAATAGCCATTGGACTGTAATGCTTTAGTTTAGATTTCTGCATTGAGCACGATGTTAGAGTCCAAGATCTAAATGGACCCTTCCAATGCTACAATCCTTCCTTCCTTCCTTCCTTCCTTCCTTCCTTCCTTCCTTCCTTCCTTCCTTCCTTCCTTTCCTCCTTCCTTCCTATATATTTTTGTCATGTTTAATTAGGGGATTTAAAAAGAAAGAAAGCAAGGAAGGGTCAAAGCATGAATCAGCCTCATTCCCCCCCTGGGGAAACTGTAATTAATTAGAGGTGAATGGATCTTGTTTTCCATGCTGTATATTTTAAACAAAGAAAACCCGAAATATATTCTAAGAAACATTTTATTATAAAAACAAACAAAACTAGGTAACTACATCTTTACTGGACAAAGGAAAGATCAGGAAATTAGAAAAGAAAGAATGTAGACATGCGCAGTAGCTCAGAAATCTGGCAAAAACTTAATGCAGTGACAACCCCTTCTTTGTCAGTTGAGCGGACGTCAGGTACTGCCATCAAGTAAGGAAAATCTTCTTACGCAGATACTCGTGCTGAGCTGCTGGAAGTGGTTTGTTGAGCATGTCAGCAATCTGATCATGTGTAGGCACATACTGCAATTTTACAAAACATTGTTTTCCATGCTGTATACTTTAAAGAAAGAAAACCCGAAATAAATTCTAAGAAACATTTTATTATAAAAACAAACAAAACTAGGTAACTACATTTTTACCGGACAAAGGAAAGATCAGGAAGTTAGAAAAGAAAGAATGTAGACATGCACAGTAGCTCAGAAATCACAAGACAGTTTTAGCTCTGTTACTACAGATAAATAAAGTTCTCTGGCTACCATAAGTCTTAGGATGGAAGCTCAGCTGGCAAACACTTAACTCAGTGACAGGAAGGAAGGATGCAAAAAAGAAAGGAAGGAAGGAAGGAAGGAAGGAAGGAAGGAAGGAAGGACAGAAGGAAGGAAGGAGGGAAGGAAGGAAGGAGGGAAAGAAGAAATGATGGAGGGAGGGAAGGAAGGAAGGAAAGCTTAATCTAGAACTGAAATGAATTGCTAAGTCAACAAATTCATCACTCATCCTTTTAATCTTCATAGCAAAAATGATTCTGGGCACATTCAGATTGCTGTCTGTTCATGATTAACAAAACAATCAACATATTTTGCCCTTCCTTCCTTCCTCCCTTCCTTCCTTCCTTCCCTCCTTCCTGCCTGCCTGCCTGCCTGCTATATATTTCTGTCATGTTTAATTTGCAGATTGAAAAAGGAAGGAAGGAAGGAAGGAAGGAAGGAAGGAAGGAAGGAAGGAAGGAAGGAAGGCTTAATCTAGAATTTAAATGGATTGTTAAGTCAACAAATTCATCACTCATCCTTTCAATCATCATGGTAAAAGTGCTTCTGGGCACATTCAGATTGTGAGGTGTGTCTTCACAATGATCTTTCTTTCCTCTCTCTGGCGGCAGCTGCATTGCAAGAAAGGGTTCTTGCTAAAGAGACTCACTAGGATGTGACACAGTGTATACCAGAGCACAGAGGTACAAGGCCTGGTCCTCAAAGGTGACTTTGGTGAAGGAGAGGATGCTATTTTTTCGCTCATCAGGAATAATCAAGGAAATTCTCTCCCCTAAGTTGCTCGGCTCTTTTCCCTTGTATCCAGTTGCAATGAGATCGGGAGGCTGGCTAGGGAACAGTCGGTACCAAACGATGTTTTCATTTGTTTTAATATTGGGATGGGAGCAATTAAGGTCTACTTCTCTTCCATTGGATGCTTCTAGCAGGGGTTCCTGGACAGGATTTTCAGCTTGGCAGAAAAGAGTTCCTGTAAAGTCAAACACAGGAAAAGAACAGGAAGTCAACATCTGTGGCCCCAGATGGAACTCTTGGATGTTCTTGAATCAATAATACCACTGGGATGTCCTTAATATAGAAGCGCTGAGGAGTAGCACAGTCTCCATCAGAATAGAGATGGAAGGGACCTTGGAGGTCTTCTAGTCCAACCCCCTGCTCAGCACAAGAGGTTGTGAAAATATTTACAGACCTCTCACATCCTGAACAAGTAATTCCCTCAACTCTGTCAAACTATTCACTAAGTCTGCATAAATATTTTGATTAGTCTTCTCATCGTTCCTATCACCCATCTCCTCCCACTTGTGGCTGAAATTTTGTTGCTTGTATCCTTATGATTTATATTGATATTGTTTCCTAGTATGATTTGATTGCTTATTTGTACCCTATGACTATCATTAAGTATTGTATCTTTTGACTCTTGTTGAATGTATAATTTTTTTTTACACTGAGAGAAGATGCACCAAAGACAAATCCCTTGTGTGTCTAATCACACTTGGCCAATAAAGAATTCTATTCTATTCTATTCTACTCTACTCTACTCTACTCTACTCTACTCTACTCTACTCTACTCTACTCTACTCTACTCTACTCTACTCCATTCTATTCTGAGATTGTATCCTCCAGTCTTTCCTTAAAAACCTCCAGCGATGAAGCACCCACAACCTCTGATCCAAGGAAAATGAAAAAGTGATTTCTTAAATATTACTTACTTGATAGGAGAGCCATTAATATTAGAGAGAAGGATGCCAAATTCATGGTGAGGAACGGAGGCATTTCAGTAGACCCAATTTAGTCAAAGCATCTGGGGTCTTCTCTAAAAACGAGTCCTGGCAGAGAATATCTCCTGCCTTCTTCTGATTCTCTCTGTTGTGGTTTTCTGTGTGTTTCAGCAGAGAGTCCCATGACTATGTCATTGGCTGTCAATTACATGAATCTCATATGCCTTCATTCGGATATGAATCTAGCTCCCCACACTGGTAAGGGAGCCTATGTTGAAAAGGCGAGGGAGTTTATTATGAGGAAATGCAAAAACCAGCCTCTCCTGAAAGATGGCAGGTGTCCTCACGGCTTGGAAGGGGGACAACCACAGTTTGTCTCCCACAGTCTTTTCTCAGCCATGGACCTTCACTGAACAGCAGTGGTGCCCACAGGGGTGTCAAAAGGACACAAGGTGGTTGTGGATGCATGTTGTATTTTTTGAACATCCTGGTGGACACCATATCTTGGATCGATGGTTCCCTCCGCCAACAGGATGGTGGCTCTGAGGGGAACTTCAAAGAATGTTTTCCCAGAAGCTAGAATGAATTGCTTGAGAAAAGGAGGGAGAGAAGCATTAATTGTAACAAAAACTGTTGAGATTGAACACATTCATCTACCCGTTTGAGAATTGGTCTCTGGGCTACATGTACATCCATGTTTGCTGGAGTTCAGTCATGTGTTGGACTTGAAATGTGTGAAATAACAATAATGAGATTTGCTGGGATTTTCATTTTATATTGTAGAGCCAAAGAAGAACAGAAGAGAGATCTTTCAGAAGGAGGAATAATTATGAAGGGTAATATGAATATGGAGATTTCTTTTTCCATTTAACCCATCAATATTGAAGACATTGGTAATCTGATGTATACATAAAACGTCAATATACAATAGTGAGTAGAGATTTTGAATTTTGTTTCCATTTTTCCAGTTTAATTTCTTTAAATCTTTGAGGGGTCCCTGGTGCTCTCTGAGCTTGCTTTTTTCTTACAGACATTTCATTACCCAAACTAGGCAACATCATCAGTGTTAGTAGTCTCCTAGTAGCTACTAGCACTTATACTGTCATTTCAATCCTGAACTACAAATATTCTCTTTTAAATGTTTACTTATTAATTAGTGTTGTAGAGACTAAGGAGAAAAACCGATTCTTTTAACTAACAAACAGCATATTTTGCCCTTCCTTCTTTCTTTCTTTCCTTCCTTCCTTCCTTCTTTCCTTCCTGTTTAATTAGGGGATTGAAAAACAAAGGAAGGGAGAGAGGGAGGGAGAGAGAGGGAGGGAGGGAGGAAGGAAGGAAGGAAGGAAGGAAGGAAGGAAAGAAGGAAGGAAGCAAAATAGAGGAAGGAAGGAAGGAAGACAGGCAGGAAGAAAGAAAGAAAGAAAGAAAAATAGAGGAAGGAAAGGAAGGAAGAATACAAGAAAGAAAGAAAGAAAGGTAGAAAGGTAGAAAGCAAAAAAGAATGAATGGAAGGAAGGAAGAAAGAAAGCAAGAAAGCAAGAAAACAGGCAAAACAGAGGAAGGAAGGAAAGAAAGAAAGAATGAATGAAAAAAGAAAGATTGGAAAGGAAGGAAGAATATAAGAAAGAAACAAAGGTAGATAGATAGAAAGCAAGAAAGAACGAATGGAAGGAAGGAATTCCCTCCCTCCCTCCTTTCTTCCTTCCCTCCCTCTCTTCTTTCTTTCTTTCCTTCTTTCTTTCCTTCCTTCCTTCCTTCCTTCTTTCATGTTTAATTAGGGGATTGAAAAAGAAAGAAAGGAAGAAAGAAAGAAAGGAAGGAAGGTAGGATGGAAGGAAGGAAGGGAAAGAGGGAGAGAGAGAGTGAGAAAGGAAGGAAGGAAGAAAGAAAGAAGGAAAGAAAGAAAGAAAGAAAGAAAGAAAGAAAGAAAGAAAGAAAGAAAGAAAGAAATGAAGGAAGGACCCCTTAATCTAGAATTGAAATGAATTGCTAAGTCAACAAATTCATCACTCATTGTTTCAATGTCATAGCAAAAGTACTTTTGGGCACATTCAGATTGTCAGCTGTGACTTCACAATTATCTTTCTTTCCTCTCTCTGCTGGCAGCTGCATTGCAAGAAAGGGTTCTTGCCAAGGAGACTCACGAGGATGTGACACAGTGTCTCCCAGAGCACAGAGGTACAATGCCTGGTCCTCAAAGGTGACTTTGGTGAAGGAGAGAATGCTATTTTTTCGCTCATCAGGAATAATCAAGGAAATTCTCTCCCCTAAGTTGCTTTTCTCTGTTTCCTTGAATCCGCTTACAATGAGATGGGGAGGCTGGCTAGGGAACTGTCGGAACCAATAGATACTTTTGGTTAACTGAATGTTGGGATGGGAGCAATTAAGGTCTACTTCTCTTCCATTGGATGCTTCTATCAGGGGTTCCTGGACAGGATTTGCAGCTTGGCAGAAAAGAGTTCCTGTTAAAGTCAAACACAGGCAAAGAACAGGAAGTCAACATCTGTGGTCCCTGTTGGAAGTTCATGGATCAAAAATACCACTTGGATGCCCTTAATAGAAAGTCAACATCTGTGCTCCCTGATGAAAGTGTTGAAAGTTCATGGACCAAAAATACCACTTATATGTCCTTAATATAGAACCGCTGAGGAGTAGCACAGTCTCCATCAGAATAGACCTGTAAGGGACCTTGGAGGTCTTCTACTCCAACCCCTTACTCAGCCCAAGATGTTGTGAAAATATTTACAGACCTCTCACATCCTGGACATAAATTGTTTCAACTCCTACACTCAAAATGATGGTATAGAGCACTGCACACCAAAACAACTAGACCGAAGAACAGTTTTTCCCCAAATGCTGTCACTCTGCTAAACAAGTAATTCCCTCAACGCTGTCAAACTATTCACTAAGTCTGCATAAATATTTTGATTAGTCTTCTCATCGTTCCTATCACAAATCTCCTCCCACTTATGACTGCATGACTGCAATTTTGTTGCTTGTATCCTTATGATTTATATTGATATTGTTTCCTAGTACAATTTGATTGCTTATTTCTACCCTATGACTATCATTAAGTGTTGTATCTTATGATTCTTGGTGATTGTATTTTTTCTTTTTACACTGAGAGAAGATGCACCAAAGACAAATTCTTTGTGTGTCCAATCACACTTGGCCAATAAATAATTCTATTCTATTCTATTCTATTCTATTCTATTCTATTCTATTCTATTCTATTCTATTCTATTCTATTCTGAGATCATATCCCCTTTCAGACAGATTAAATATTACTTACTTGATAGGAGAGCCATTAATATTAGCGAGAAGGATGCCAAATTCATGGTGAGAAACAGAAGCATTTCAGTTGACCCGATTTAGTCAAAGCAGCTGGGGTCTTCTCTAAAAATGAGTCCTGGCAGAGAATATCTCCTGCCTGCTTCTGATTCTCTCTGTTGTGGTTTTCTGTGTGTTTCAGCAGAGAGTCCCATGAGTATGTCATTGGCTGTCGATTACATGAATCTCATTTGCCTTCACTTGGATATGAATCTAGCTCCCCACACTGGTAAGAGAACCAATGTTGAAAAGGCGAGGGAGTTTATTATGAGGAAATGCAAAAACCAGCCTATCGTGAAAGATGGCAGATGTCCTCACGGCTTGGAAGGGGGACAACCACAGTTTGTCTGCCACAGTCTTCTCTCAGCCATGGACCTTCACTGAACAGCAGTGGTGCCCACAGGGGTGTCAAAAGGACACAAGGTGGTGGTGGATGCATGTTGTATTTTTTGAAAATCCTGGTGGACACCATATCTTGGATCGATGGTTCCCTCCGTCAACAGGATGGTGGCTCTGAGGAGAAACTAAAAGAATGTTTCCCTACAAGCTAGAATGAATTGCTTGAGAAAAGGAGGGAGAGAAGCATGAATTGTAACAAAAACTGTTGAGATTGAACACATTCATGTACCCGTTTGAGAATTGGTCCATGAGCTGCATGTACATCCATGTTTGCTATGGTTAGACTGGAGTTCAGTCATGTGTTGGACTTGAAATGTGTGAAATATCTATAATGAGATTTGCTGGGATTTTCATTTTATATTGTGGAGACAAAGAAGAACAGAAGAGAGATCTTTCAGAAGGAGGAATAATTATGAAGGGCAATATGAATATGGAGATTTCTTTTTCCATTTAACCCATCAGTATTGAAGACATTGGTAATTTGATGTATACATAAAACATCAATATACAACAGTAAGTAGAGATTTTGAATTTTGTTTCCATTTTTGCAGTTTAATTTCTTTAAATCTTTGAGGGGTCCTTGGTGCTCTCTGAGCTTGCTTTTTTTCTTACAGACATTTCATTACCCAAACTAGGTAACATCATCAGTGCTAGTAGTCTCATACAGTAGTAGATACTAGCACATATAATGTTACATAGTTTGATAAATGAAACATCTGCAAGAAAGGAAGGAAGCTCTGGGATCACCAAGGACCCCTCATTTCAACCCTGAACTACAAATATTCTCTTTTAAATGTTGACTTATTAATTAGTGTTGTAGAGGCTAAGCAGAAAAACAGATTCTTTTCACTAACAAAAAATGTAGCATATTTTTTGCCTTCCTTCCTTCCTTCCTTCCTTCCTTCCTTCCTTCCTTCCTTCCTTCCTTCCTTAATTCCTTCCTACCTACCTACCTACCTACCTACCTACCTACCTACCTACCTACCTACCAATATGTTTTTGTCATTTTTAATTAGATTATTCCAAAAAAGCCTTAATCAAGGATTGAAATGAATGGCTAAGTCAACAAATTCATCATTCATCCTTTCAATCATTAGGGTAAAAATACTTCCGGGCACCTTCAGATTGGTGTGTCTTCATGATTAACAAAACAATCAGTATATTTTGCTCTTCTATCCTTCCTTCTTTTCTTCCTTCCTTCCTTCCTTCCTTCCTTCCTTCCTTCCTTCCTTCCTTTCTTCCCCCCCTCCCCCCTCCGTCCTTCCCTCCTTTCTTTCTTTCTTCCTTCCCTCCCTCTCTTCTTTCCTTCCTTCCTTCTTTATTTCCTTCTTTCCTTCCTTCCTTCCTTCCTTCCTTCATGTTTAATTAAGGGATTGAAAAAAGAATAAATGAATGAATGAATGAAAGAAAGAAAGAAAGAAAGAAAGAAAAATAGAGAAGGGAAGGAAGGAAAGAAAGAATGAAAAAGAAAGGAAGGAAAAGAAAGAAGAATATAAGAAAGAAAGAAAGAAAAATAGATAGATAGAAAGCAATCAAGAATGAATGGAAGGAAGGGAGGGAGGAAGGAAGGGAGGTAAGGAGGAAGGAAGGAAGGAAGAAAGAAGGAAAGAAAGAAAGAAAGAAAGAAAGAAAGAGAAAGAAAGAAAGAAAGAAAGAAAGAAAGAAAGAAAGAAAGAAAGAAAGAAAGAAAGAAAAAGAAATGATGGAAGGAAGCCTCAATCTAGAATTGAAATGAATTGCTAAGTCAACAAATTCATCACTCATCCTTTCAATCAAGGATGATTTGGTTGCTTATTTGTAGCCTATGACTATCATTACGTGTTTTATCTTGTGATTCTCGGTGAATGTATCTTGTCTTTTTGAGAGCATATGCACCAAAGACAAATTCCTTGTGTGTCCAATCACACTTGGCCAATAAAGAATTCTATTCTATTCTATTCTATTCTATTCTATTCTATTCTATTCTATTCTATTCTATTCTATTCTATTCTATTCTATTCTATTCTATTCTATTCCATTCCATTCCATTCCATTCCATTCCATTCCACTCCACTCCACTCCACTCCACTCCACTCTACTCTACTTGCTTCCCTCCTTCCCTCCTTTCTTTCTTCCTTCCTTCCCTCTCTTCTTTCTTTCCTTCTTTCCTTCCTTCCTTCATATTTAATTAGGGGATTGAAAAAGGAAGGAAGGAAGGAAGGAAGGAAGGAAGGAAGGAAGGAAGGAAGGAAGGAAGGAAGGAAGGAAGGAAGGAAGGGAGCCTTAATCTAGAATTGAAATGAATTGCTAAATCAACAAATTCATCACTCATCCTTTCAATCATCATGGCAAAAATGCTTCTGGGCACATTCAGATTGTGAGGTGTGTCTTCACAATTATCTTTCTTTCCTCTCTCTGGCGGCAGCTGCATTGCAAGAAAGGGTTCTTGCCAAAGAGACTCACTAGGATGTGACACAGTGTCTCCCAGAGCACAGAGGTACAAGGCCTGGTCCTCAAAGGTGACTTTGGTGAAGGAGAGAATGCTATTTTTTCGCTCATCATGAATAATCAAGGAAATTCTCTCCCCTAAGTTGGTTTCCTCTCTTTCTTTGAATCCGCTTACAATGAGATGGGGAGGCTGGCTAGGGAACTGTCGGAACCAATAGATACTTTCGCTTAATTGAATGTTGGGATGGGAGCAATTAAGGTCTGCTTCTCTTCCATTGGATGCTTCTAGCAGGGGTTCCTGGACAGGATTTGCAGCTTGGCAGAAAAGAGTTCCTGTTAAAGTCAAACACAGGCAAAGAACAGGAAGTCAACATCTGTGGTCCCTGATGAAATGTTGGAAGTTCATGGATCAAAAATACCACTTGGATGTCTTAATATTAGAACCGCTGAGGAGTAGCACAGTCTCCATCAGAATAGACCTGTAAGGGACCTTGGAGGTCTTCTAGTCCAAGCCCCTGCTCAGCCCCAAGATGTTGTGAAAATATTTACAGACCTCTCACATCCTGGACATAAATTGTTTCAACTCCTACACTCAAAATGATGGTATAGAGCACTGCACACCAAAACAACTAGACCGAAGAACAGTTTTTTCCCAAATGCTGTCACTCTGCTAAACAAGTAATTCCCTCAACACTGTCAAACTATTCACTAAGTCTGCATAAATATTTTGATTAGTCTTCTCATCGTTCCTATCACAAATCTCCTCCCACTTATGACTGCATGACTGCAATTTTGTTGCTTGTATCCTTATGATTTATATTGATATTGTTTCCTAGTACAATTTGATTGCTTATTTGTACCCTATGACTATCATTAAGTGTTGTATCTTATGATTCTCGGTGATTGTATTTTTTCTTTTTACACTGAGAGAAGATGCACCAAAGACAAATTCCTTGTGTGTCCAATCACACTTGGCCAATAAATAATTCTATTCTATTCTATTCTATTCTATTCTATTCTATTCTATTCTATTCTATTCTATTCTATTCTATTCTATTCTATTCTATTCTATTCTGAGATCGTATCCCCTTTCAGACAGATTAAATATTACTTACTTGATAGGAGAGCCATTAATATTAGCGAGAACGATGCCAAATTCATGGTGAGAAACAGAAGCATTTCAGTTGACCCGATTTAGTCAAAGCAGCTGGGGTCTTCTCTAAAAATGAGTCCTGGCAGAGAATATCTCCTGCCTTCTTCTGATTCTCTCTGTTGTGGTTTTCTGTGTGTTTCAGCAGAGAGTCCCATGAGTATATCATTGACTGTCGATTACATGAATCTCATTTGCCTTCATTCAGATATGAATCTAGCTCCCCACACTGGTAAGAGAGCCTATGTTGAAAAGGCGAGGGAGTTTATTATGAGGAAATGCAAAAAGCAGCCTATCGTGAAAGATGGCAGGTGTCCTCACGGCTTGGAAGGGGGACAACCACAGTTTGTCTGCCACCGTCTTCTCTCAGCCATGGACCTTCACTGGAGAGCAGTGGTGCCCACAGGGGTGTCAAAAGGACACAAGGTGGTTGTGGATGCATGTTGTATTTTTTGAACATCCTGGTGGACACCGTATCTTGGATCGATGGTTCCCTCCGTCAACAGGATGGTGGCTCTGAGGGGAAATTAAAAGAATGTTTCCCCAGAAGCTAGAATGAATTGCTTGAGAAAAGGAGGGAGAGAAGCATTAATTGTAACAAAAACTGTTGAGATTGAACACATTCATGTACCCGTTTGAGAATTGGTCTCTGGGCCACATGTACATCCATGTTTGCTGGAGTTCAGTCATGTGTTGGACTTGAAATGTGTGAAATAACAATAATGAGATTTGCTGGGATTTTCATTTTATATTGTGGAGACAAAGAAGAACAGAAGAGAGATCTTTCAGAAGGAGGAATAATTATGAAGGGCAATATGAATATGGAGATTTCTTTTTCCATTTAACCCATCAGTATTGAAGACATTGGTAATCAGATGTATACATAAAACATCAATATACAACAGTGAGTAGAGATTTGGAATTTTGTTTCCATTTTTCCAGTTGAATTTCTTTAAATCTTTGAGGGGTCCTTGGTGCTCTCTGAGCTTGCTTGTTTCTTACAGGTGTTTCATTACCCAAACTAGGTAACATCATCAGTGCTAGTAGTCTCATATAGTAGTAGATACTAGCACATATAATGTTACATAGTTTGGTAAATGAAACATTTGCAAGAAAGGAAGAAAGCTCTGGGATCACCAAGGACCCCTCATTTCAACCCTGAACTACAAATATTCTCTTTTAAATATTTACTTATTAATTATTGTTGTAGAGGCTAAGCAGAAAAACAGATTCTTTTCACTAACAAAAAATGTAGCATATTTTTCGCCTTCCTTCCTTCCTTCCTTCCTTCCTTCCTTCCTTCCTTCCTTCCTTCCTACCTACCTACCTACCTACCTACCTACCTACCTACCTACCTACCTACCTACCAACCAATATGTTTTTGTCATTTTTAATTAGATTATTCCAAAAAAGCCTTAATCAAGGATTGAAATGAATGGCTAAGTCAACAAATTCATCATTCATCCTTTCAATCATTAGGGTAAAAATACTTCCGGGCACCTTCAGATTGGTGTGTCTTCATGATTAACAAAACAATCAGTATATTTTGCTCTTCTATCCTTCCTTCTTTTCTTCCTTCCTTCCTTCCTTCCTTCCTTCCTTCCTTTCTTCCCCCCCTCCCCCCTCCGTCCTTCCCTCCTTTCTTTCTTTCTTTCTTCCTTCCCTCCCTCTCTTCTTTCCTTCCTTCCTTCTTTATTTCCTTCTTTCCTTCTTTCCTTCCTTCCTTCCTTCCTTCATGTTTAATTAAGGGATTGAAAAAAGAATAAATGAATGAATGAATGAATGAATGAATGAATGAATGAATGAAAGAAAGAAAGAAAGAAAAATAGAGAAGGGAAGGAAGGAAAGAAAGAATGAAAAAAGAAAGGAAGGAAAAGAAAGAAGAATATAAGAAAGAAAGAAAGAAAAATAGATAGATAGAAAGCAATCAAGAATGAATGGAAGGAAGGGAGGGAGGAAGGAAGGGAGGTAAGGAGGAAGGAAGGAAGAAAGAAGGAAAGAAAGAAAGAAAGAAAGAAAGAAAGAGAAAGAAAGAAAGAAAGAAAGAAAGAAAGAAAGAAAGAAAGAAAGAAAAAGAAATGATGGAAGGAAGCCTCAATCTAGAATTGAAATGAATTGCTAAGTCAACAAATTCATCACTCATCCTTTCAATCAAGGATGATTTGGTTGCTTATTTGTAGCCTATGACTATCATTACGTGTTGTATCTTGTGATTCTCGGTGAATGTATCTTGTCTTTTTGAGAGCATATGCACCAAAGACAAATTCCTTGTGTGTCCAATCACATTTGGCCAATAAAGAATTCTATTCTATTCTATTCTATTCTATTCTATTCTATTCTGTTCTGTTCTGTTCTGTTCTGTTCTGTTCTGTTCTGTTCTGTTCTGTTCCGTTCCGTTCCGTTCCGTTCCATTCCATTCCATTCCATTCCCCTCCACTCCACTCCACTCTACTCTACTCTACTCTACTCTACTCTACTCTACTCTACTCTACGTCCTTCCCTCCTTCCCTCCTTTCTTTCTTCCTTCCTTCCCTCTCTTCTTTCTTTCCTTCTTTCCTTCCTTCCTTCATATTTAATTAGGGGATTGAAAAAGGAAGGAAGGAAGGAAGGAAGGAAGGAAGGAAGGAAGGAAGGAAGGAAGGAAGGAACCACTGTTGTGGTTTTCTGTGTGTTTCAGCAGAGAGTCCCATGAGTATGTCATTGGCTGTCGATTACATGAATCTCATTTGCCTTCATTCGGATATGAATCTAGCTCCCCACACTGGTAAGGGAGCCTACGTTGAAAAGGCGAGGGAGTTTATTATGAGGAAATGCAAAAACCAGCCTCTCGTGAAAGATGGCAGGTGTCCTCACGGCTTGGAAGGGGGAGAACCACAGTTTGTCTGCCACCGTCTTCTCTCAGCCATGGACCTTCACTGAACAGCAGTGGTGCCCACAGGGGTGTCAAAAGGACACAAGGTGGGGGTGGATGCATGTTGTATTTTTTGAACATCCTGGTGGACACCATATCTTGGATCGATGGTTCCCTCCGTCAACAGGATGGTGGCTCTGAGGGGAAACTAAAAGAATGTTATTAATTAATGTTGTAGAGACTAAGGAGAAAAACAGATTCTTTTAACTAACAAACAGCATATTTTGCCCTTCTTTCCTTCCTTCCTTCCTTCCTTCCTTCCTTCCTTCCTGTTTAATTAGGGGATTGAAAAACAAAGGAAGGAAGGAGGGAGGGAAGGAAGGAAGGAAGGAAGGGAGAGAGGGAGAGAGAGAGAGGGAGGGAGGGAGGAAGGAAGGAAGGAAGGAAGGTAGGAAGGAAGGAAGAAATAAAGAATGAAAGAAAGAAAGAAAAATAGAGGGAGCAAGGAAGGAAGGAAGAAAGAAAGAAAGAAAGAAAAATAGAGGAAAGTGGGAAGGAAGGAAGGAAAGAAAGAATGAAAAAAGCAAGAAAGGAAAGGAAGGAAGAATACAAGAAAGAAAGAAAGGTAGATCAATAGAAAGCAAGAAAGAACAAACAGAAGGAAGGAGGGAAGGAAGGAAGGAAGGAAGGAAAGGAAGGAAGGAAGCAAAATAGAGGAAGGAAGGAAGGAAGGACGAAAGAATGAATGAATGAAAAAAGAAAGAATAGAAAGGAAGGAAGAATACAAGAAAGAAAGAAAGGTAGATCAATAGAAAGCAAGAAAGAACGAATGGAATGAATTCCCTCCCTCCCTCCTTTCTTTCTTCCTTCCCTCCCTCTCTTCTTTCTTTCCTTCCTTCCTTAGTTTCTTCTTTCATGTTTAATTAGGGGATTGAAAAACAAAGGAAGGAAGAAAGAAAGGAAGGAAAGAAGGTAGACTGGAAGGAAGGAAGGGAAAGAGGGAGAGAGAGTGAGAAAGGAAGGAAGGAAGGATGGAAGGAAGGAAGGAAGGAAGAAAGAAAGAAAGAAAGAAAGAAAGAAAGAAAGAAAGAAAGAAAGAAGAAATGAAGGAAGGAAGCCTTAATCTAGAATTGAAATGAATTGCTAAATCAACAAATTCATCACTCATTGTTTCAATCGTCATGGCAAAAGTGCTTCTGGGCACATTCAGATTGTCAGCTGTGTCTTCACAATTATGTTTCTTTACTCTCTCTGGTGGCAGCTGTATTGAAAGAAAGGATTCTTGCCAAAGGAAGCCACTAGAATGTGACACAGTGTCTCTCAGAGCACAGAGGTACAATGCCTGGTCCGCAAAGGTGACTTCGGTGAAGGAGAGAATGCTATTTTTTCGCTCATCAGGAATAATCAAGGAAATTCTCTCCCCTAAGTCGCTCTTCTTTGTTCCCTTGTATCCAGTTGCAATGAGATGGGGAGGCTGGCTAGGGAACTGTCGGTACCAATCGATACTTTCGCTTGTTTGAATGTTGGGATGGGAGCAATTAAGGTCTGCTTCTCTTCCATTGGATGCTTCTAGCAGGGGTTCCTGGACAGGATTTGCAGCTTGGCAGAAAAGAGTTCCTGTTAAAGTCAAACACAGGCAAAGAACAGGAAGTCAACATCTGTGGTCCCTGATGAAAGTGTTGGAAGTTCATGGATCAAAAATACCACTGGCATGTCCTTAATATAGAAGAGCTGAAGAGTAGTACAGTCTCCATCAGAATAGAGCTGGAAGGGACCTTGGAGGTCTTCTAGTCCAACCCCCTGCTCAAGGACAACATCCTATACCCTTTCACATAGGCAGCTGTCCAGTCTTTCTTTAAAAACCTCCAGTGATGAAGCACCCACAACCTCTGATCCAAGGAAAGGGAGAAAGTGATTTCTTAAATATTACTTACTTGATAGGAGAGCCATTAATATTAGCGAGAAGGATGCCAAATGCATGGTGAGGAACGGAGGCATTTCAGTTGACCCGATTTAGTCAAAGCAGCTGAGGTCTTCTCTAAAAACGAGTCCTGGCAGAGAATATTTCCTGCCTTCTTCTGATTCTCTCTGTTGTGGTTTTCTGTGTGTTTCAGCAGAGAGTCCCATGAGTATATCATTGACTGTCGATTACATGAATCTCATTTGCCTTCATTTGGATATGAATCTAGCTCCCCACACTGGTAAGAGAACCTATGTTGAAAAGGCGAGGGAGTTTATTATGAGGAAATGCAAAAAGCAGCCTATCGTGAAAGATGGCAGGTGTCCTCACGGCTTGGAAGGGGGACAACCACAGTTTGTCTGCCGCAGTCTTCTCTCAGCCATGGACCTTCACTGAACAGCAGTGGTGCCCACAGGGGTGTCAAAAGGACACAAGGTGGCGGTGGATGCATGTTGTATTTTTTGAACATCCTGGTGGACACCATATCTTGGATCGATGGTTCCCTCCGTCAACAGGATGGCCTAGTGGCTCAGCAGACTAAAAGCATTGTGATTAACAGCAGTTGTCTGCAATTACTGTAAGTTCGAATCTCTCCAAGGCTCAAGGTTGACTCAGCCTTCCATCCTTTCTAAGGTAGGTAAATTGAGGATCCAGTTTGTGGGGGCAATAAGCTGACTTTGTATAAATATACAAAAGTATGAAGGCTATTGCTTAACGCATTGTAAGCCGCCCTGAGTTTCCGGAGAAGGGCGGCATATAAATCAAATTTAAAAAAACAAAACAAAACAAAAAACAAAACAAAAAACAGGATGGTTGCTCTGAGGGGAAACTAAAAGAATGTTTCCCTAGAAGCTAGAATGAATTGCTAGAGAAAAGGAGAGAGAGAAGCATGAATCTGGGTGTCCTCCTAGACTCACAGCTAAGATTAGAGCAACATCTGACAGCTGTAGTTAGGGGGACTTTTGCACAGGTTGCAACCCTACTTATATCAGGAGGCTCTCCTCACAGTCACTCATGCCCTTGTTACCTCATGGTTGGATTATTGCAACGCGCTCTACATGGGGCTACCCTTGAAAAGTTTTTGGAGACTACAGTTGGTCCAGAATTCAGCTGCACGAGCTGTTGTGGGTGCACCTAGATACACCCACATTACACCAATTCTCCGCAAGGTGCACTGGCTCCTTATCTGTCTCCGGACATAATTCAAGGTGTTGGTTATTACCTTTAAAGCCCTACATGGCTTAGGGCCAGGCTATCTTCGAGACCACCTTCTACCGTATAGCTCCCAACGACTGGTAAGATCCCACAGAGTTGGTCTCCTCCGGGTCCTGTCAGCTAAACAATGTTGGCTGGCAGGCTCGTGGGGGAGGGCCTTCTCTGTGGCTGCCCCGGCTCTCTGGAACCGGTTACCTCCTGAGGTCCACACCACCCCCACCCTATTGGCCTTCTGGAAAGCGGTGAAGACCTGGCTTTTCTGGCAGGCCTGGGGCCGTTGATCTTGCTGCTGCAATCTTGCGAGATCCGGCCATGAATGGAGTGTGTGGGTTTTTAATGTTTTTTTAAAACAACTTTTATGATATATTGTTCTCATTTTTTTTTGTTGTAAGCCGCCCAGAGTCCCCAGGGAGTTGGGCGGCATAGAAATGAAACAAACAAACAAACAAACAAACAAACAAACAAATAAATAGTAACAAAAACTGTTGAGATTGAACCCATTCGAGTACCCGTCTCAGAATTGGGCCATGGGCTGCATGTACACCGATGAATGCTATGGTTAAATTAGCCTTCTTTTGTTTGTCAGGATCCCAATGCTGGTATTCTAGCCAGTTACAAACAATTGCACTGATTTCTTTTCATATTGTGTTTCCCCCAAAATAAGAACCCAGACTTATTTTCTTTTAGGCCCCAAAATAAGCACTAGGGCTTATTTTCAGGTGATGTATTATTTCTTTTGAATGCCACCGCCATGAGGCAAGGAGGTGAAGCTGCCTGTCCTGCATATTGGCTTACCTCAGGGCCCCCATGACTCCACACTCCAACAACTGCCTCACAGCAGCAGCCAGTAGCCATGTGCAGCAGGAGCCAACATGGCAGCCAGCCCATTTCTTCCGGCCCTTGTGCGACAATGAAGCAGGATGCTGAGTGACACAGACAGCCATCCACATCCCGAGAACTGTCTTGCCTCGCGGAAGAGGCCCACTTCCAGCACCTGTGCTGTACCGCATGAGGAGGCCCGAGCAACGCACCATTGCTGTGGCCATGAGGCAAGGCAAAGAGGGGGTGGGGGATGAGGCGAGGCAATTGGGGATGGAGGGCGACTGCCCCACTGGCTGTGTATGCACTTAAATAGGGCTTATCTTGGGGGTAGGGCTTTTATTATTATTATTATTTTTTAAATTTGATTTATATGCCGCCCTGCTCCGAAGACTCAGGGCAGCTTACAATGCGTTAAGCAATAGCCTTCATACTTTTGTATATTTATACAAAGTCAGTTTATTGCCCCCACAAACTGGGTCCTCAATTTACCCACCTTAGAAAGGATGGAAGGCTGAGTCGACCTTGAGCCTGGTTAGAATTGAACTCGCAGTAATTGCAGGCAGCTGGATGTTAAATGCTGCCTTAGGAGGCATTAGCCTCCTACGCCACTCAGGCTCCTATTATTAGGTGCACATGCTAGGGCTTATTTTTAAGATAGGTCTTATTTTCATTGAAACATGGACTGAATGGCACAGAGATTGTATTACTATCACTTGTTCTGAATAATCATCTTATCTTGAGAATTATTTTACAAAAACCACAGGTTTTTTTTTTTTTACTTAAAAAAAAAACAAGCCACTGGATTTGAATTGGTGGTAATAGCAGTTCTTTGTCATTTTTATTATTTACACACAGGGTTTTTTTGAATGAGTTTTGTATAGTTTGAACGATCACATTTAGGAAAGATCCAAAGAGTGTAATTTTTTCTAAGTGCTGCTCCAAATTACGGACTTTTGTAAGTGGTGAGTTGGCCTCCAGTGCATTCCTGTGGTGACTGATAGGTTCATAGGAAGGCAAGACAAGAAACAATGGATGGAAACTAATCAAAGAGAGAAGCAACCTAGAATTAACAGTGAGAACAATTAACCAGTGGATTGTTTTGCCTTCAGAAGTTGTGGGTGCTTCATCACTGGAGGCTTTTAAGAAGAGATTGGACAACCATTTGTCTGAAATGGAATAAGGCAGTGATGGCTAACCTTTTTGCCGTCGCATGCCAAAAGCAGGCGGAGTGCGGGGAGTCATGCACATGTGTGCCCAAACCCATAATTCAATGCCCCCATGCCATGCCCCCCCACGCATGCACGCGCAACCCCCCCACACACACACATACCCCATTTTGGGCCTAGCAGGCCTACCTGAAGCCTCCGGAGGCCAGAAACAGCCCATTTCCTGATTTACTGTAAGCCCGGTAGGCCTGTTTTTCACCCTCCCCAGGCTCTAGAGGCTTTTGGCTGGCCCTGCCCATGCTGCCCCCTCCTCCCAGAGCTTCCACACAAGCCCTGTACTTACCTGGCATCCAAAACAGGCCACATGGAGACTCCTGGGAGGGGAGGGGCAGCATGGGTGGGTTCAGCTGAAAATCAGCTGCCTGGCACGTGCATGCACGCTGGAGCTGATCTAGGGCAATGGCTCACGTGCCCACAGATATGGCTCTGCATGCCACCTGTGGCACACGTGCCATGGGTTCGCCATCACAGGAGTAAGGTCTCCAGCTTGTTGGACTAGAAGACCTCCAAGGTCCCTTCCAACTCTGTTATTCTGTTTAAATGCTTGTTCACATTCTTTGCACCATGTGTAAATACAACTGCTAGTATCTCTGCTTCATTCTTCAATATATACCTCATCCCTAATTTACAGTCTTTATATTTTCTTTTGTCTTTTCCTCCTCCTTTCTCATTGAACCTCCTGCCTTCAGATACTTCAATGTCAATTTTCCATTGTTGTTTCTTTGGAACTGAAATCTATCTATCTATCTATCTATCTATCTATCTATCTATCTATCTATCTATCTATCTATCTTTTCTGAGGTTTCTGCGGGTATTTGTATGTAGGTCTTTGGTTATTTGGGTTTTGTCCCATGTAAAATTGGAAGTAACTTGGCGACGTTTCGACGAAGTCTTATTCGTCATCTGCAGGCTGGTGTCTTCGGCCTTGTGCTTCTAGGAGCAATGTCTGTCTGTCTGTCTATCTATCTATCTATCTATCTATCTATCTATCTATCTATCTATCTATCTATCTCAATCATCTACCTATGTCCATCCATATCTATCTATCTATCTATCTATCTATCTATCTATCTATCTATCTATCTATCATCTATCTATCTATCTATCTATCTCTATCTATCTATCTATCTATCTATCTATCTATCTATCTATCTATCTATCTCCCTATGTCCGTCCATCCATCCCTATCTATCTATCTATCTATCTATCTATCTATCTATCTATCTATCTATCTTTTCTGAGGTTTTTGCGGGTATTTGTATGTAGGTCTTTGGTTATTCGGGTTTTGTCCCACGTAAAATTGGAAGTAACTTGGCGACATTTCGATGAAGTCTCATTCATCATCTGCAGGCTGGTGTCTTCGGCCTTGTGCTTCTAGGAGCAATGTCTGTCTGTCTATCTATCTATCTATCTATCTATCTATCTATCTATCTATCTATCTAGTTAGGTAGGTAGGTAGGTAGTTAGTTTGTCAAACATGTACAAGATAACAGGAATAAGTATAAACATGGATATGAAAATAGGAAATGGGTACGAATAAATGGGGACAGTAGGACAGAGACAGTAGGCACACTGGTACGCTTATGTATCCCCTTACAGACCTCTGAGGAATGGGGTGAGGTCAACAGTAGACATAACCTTAAAGTTTTGGGAGTTTGGGGATGAAACCGCAAAGACAGGTAGTGCATTCCAGGCACTGACCACTCTGTTGCTGAAGCTGTGTTTTCTGCAATCGAGTTTGGAGCGGTTTACCTTAAGTTTGTATCTATTGTGTGCTCGTGTATTATTGTGGTTGAAGCTGAAGTAGTCATTGACAGGAAGGACATTGTAGCAGATAATTTTATGTACTACGCTTAGATCAGACCAAAGATGACGAAGTTCTAAATTGTCTAAGCCCAAAATTTCAAGTCTGGTGGCATAAGGTATTCTGTTGCGAGCAGAGGAGTGGAGGATTCTTCTTGTGAAATAACTCTGGACTCGTTCGATTGTATTAACGTCCGATATGCAGTGCAGGTTCCAGACAGGTAAGCTGTATTCAAGAATTGGTCTAGCAAAAGTTTTGTATGCCACAGTTTGCAGTTCAATATTACCGGAAAAGAAGCTATGTAAGATTAGGTTAATGCCTTTTTGCCAATGCTGTTACAGTGAGCTCTGGCACTTAGATCATTTGAGATGAGTACTCCAAGGTCCTTGAGAGAATGAGGGTCGTCTACGAGGTTGTATCCGCCCAGTTTGTATTTGATGTTCTGATTTTTATTTTTGTTGTTTTGCCAATGTGTAAGACAGAGCATTTGTTGGTTGAGATTTGGAGTTGCCAATTGTTTTTTTTTTTTAATTTGATTTATATGCCGCCCTTCTCCGAAGACTCAGGGTGGCTTACAATGTGCTCAGCAATAGCCTTCATCCTTTTGTATATTTATACAAAGTCAGCTTATTGCCCCCACAAACTGGGTCCTCATTTCACCTACCTTAGAAAGGATGGAAGGCTGAGTCAACCTTGAGCCTTGGCGAGATTCGAACCCTGCAGTAATTGCAGGCAGCTGGTCTTAATAAGCTTAATAACAGGGTGCCTTAAACCCCTGTACTACCAAGGCTCTTTGACCATTCTGACACATAGTCGAGGTCTTTTTGTAGGGTAGCAGCATTTTCGACGGTGTTGAATAGTTTTACATCATCAGCGAAGCTAACACAGTAGCTTATAATATGATCACAAGGATCATTTATGTAAAGTATAAAGTATAATTTTTGGCTTATTCCAGGTGAAAAAATGAATGCATTTCTTGTAAAGAGTCCAGTAGGATTCTTTTTTTTTTTTAATTAAAAAGTTTTATCAGGTACTACAACAATTTTTCCCATCCCACCTCTCCCCCTTCCCTCCTCCACCTTCCCTCTTCCACCCACCCTCCATCCCTCATCCCCCTCTCCCTCCAACCCCCCTCCCCCCACTCCCCACCCCGGACTTCCCAGAGCAAATACAGGGTATAACATTTAACAAACAAACTAAAATATGCTAACTTTCTGTAGACTCCAAACTCCCTGTTGCTCTTTAACTCCCCTTTCAACTAACAAAATTCAAAAAGAAATTTTTTGTTTCATTCATAAGCTATTTGAAACTTTTTAGTCCGATATTTGTTTTGAATATAGTCAATCCATCTACTCCATTCTGATATATATCTTTCATTTGAACGGTCCTTCAAGTATGCCGAAATTTTTGCCATCTCTGCTAAATTCACTACTTTTAATGTCCATTCTTCAATAGTTGGTAAGTCTTCCTTCTTCCAATACTGTGCCACCAAAAGTCTGGCTGCTGTTATTAAATTTAAAATCAGCTTAGTCTCTATGACTGTACAATCTGTAATTATACCCAACAAAAAGAACTGTGGAGTAAATTTTATCTTCTTTTTGAGAATGTTTTGGATGATTCACCATATTTTTATCCAAAATGCCTTAATTTTTTTACATGTCCATGATATATCATAATATGTGGCATCATCACATTCGCATCTCCAACACTTAGGTTGCACACTGGGATACATACAGGCTAGCTTTTTAGGATCTAGATGCCATCTATAAAACATTTTATAAAGATTCTCGGAATGGAGAAGATGGATTGATTATATTCAAAATAAGTATCAGACAAGAAAATATCAAACAGCTTATGAATGAACGTTAAGTATTAGAAGTATTTTGTTATCTATAGTGGAGTTAAGGTTTCGGGGGGGAGTTAGTAGTCTAAGGATAAGTAGGTTAATCTAGTTTATGATTGTTAAATGAAACACCTTGTATTTTGCTCTGGGAAGCCTGGGGGGGAGGGGGGGATGAGGGGAGGGAAAGGGTGGGGGGAATATAGGGGGAAGAAAATTTTTGGTTTTTGTAAAACTTTTCAATTAAAAAAAACATTTTATAAAAATTTTCTCTTAAATTTTGGGCTTGCATAAACTTTACATTTCTAACCCATATTTTTTCCCATGTTTCCATCATTATTGGTTCTTCAATATTTTGTGCCCACTTTATCATACAGTCCTTAACTAACTCCGTTTCTGAATCTATTTCTACCAATGCATTATACAACCTTTTTATATGCATTTGACTTTGATCTCTAATTTGTTTTACCAAGTTCTCCTCATTTTGCAAGATACCAATTTTCTGATCTTCTCTCCATCTAGCTTGCAGCTGTCCATACTGAAACCATGTTTGAATTATCCTTTCTTCTCTTAATTGATTCAAAGATTTTAGTTGTAGTATACCTCTTTCCTTGTTAAGAAGCTCTTTATATGTAGTCACATCTTGTTTTTGCTCTACACTTATATTCTCTATCGCGTGTCTGGGTATTGCCCACATTGGTAACTTCTCATTTAATCTATACTGATACTTTTTCCAGACATGCAATAAAGCATTCCTTAATATATGACTTTTAAAAGTCTTATCCACTTTCTTATCATATAATAAATAAGCATGCCAACCGTAAACCAAATCATATCCCTCAATATTCAATATTCTTTCTTCTGTTGAGTTCATCCAGTCACTAATATGTATGTATAAAGATATGGAGATAAAATAGATAGGGAAAAGATGGGGAAAAAATAATTAGAAGAATGGAAACCCAGATGATGCCTCAGTAAAGGGAAAAAGTGAGATTATTATAAAAATGTACACAAAAGATGAAATAGATGTAATTACTAAACAAATAAGAAATTGAAATGAGAATAGATGTAAATAGAAAACCGGAGCTGCTCAAATACCATTTTAGATTGAATTGAAAAGGGTAACAACAAGGGAGAGGGAAAGGAGTAGAGAGAGAGGAAGGGAGAAGAGAGGAGAGGAGAGGGAGAGATAGAAGAAAGGGAAAAGGAGAGGAAGAAAAGAGAGGGGAAAGAGGAGTAGGAGAGAGGGGGAAGAAGAGAGGAGTGGGGGAAGGGAACAGGAAGTAAGAAAGAGAAGGAGAGGAAGAACGGAGGTTGATTTCATTTCATTGACTTTTGTGTGAGCCTGTATACAGAGATGATTCATTGTGGGGTTCAGAGCACAGAAATAAACAGCTCCATCCAGTAGAGAGACACTACTGATGTTCAGATGAGCTGACTTCTGACTTCCTAAAACCAATGTGGTGGAAAACTTTCCCTCCTGGAAGTGATTATTCCTTGGTCCTCCCTTGTAAGCAATCAGAATACGCTCAAGATTTTGATCTTTATATTGACGATACCAATAAAGGTATGGGTTGGAGCTGAGAGTGTTGAAGTTACAAGGCAAAGTGGCATCTTCTCCTTCTAGGATTTCCACACTGTTTTGAGTTTGGAGCACCGAATCGCTTTGAGAAGTTCCTTAAGCAAAGAAAAACAAAATCAGTACACCAGATTTATCCACCCAAAACTGATACAGAGTTTGGAATACATACAGTAGTGGCCAGAATTGTGGAAACCTTTTGGGAAAAGTCTATTTTCACCGCCCTGAGTCCTTCGGGAGTAGGGCGGTATACAAATTCAATAAATAATAATAATGATGATGATGATGATGATGATGATGATGATGATGATAATAATAATAATAATAATAATAATAATAATAATAATAGCTAATAACACCACATATTTTTTTTTGGAGCAGCACCATAAAATTATAGATCACTGGAAAGATAATTTAATCAAGAATGTAATGCAATAACTTTTATGAAGGATTTGCTATTAGAATAGTAGTTACAGTAAAAAGAAGAAAAGTGAAACACGTAGAAAAAAATGAGAGATACAAAAATTATCACCATAGAAAAAAGGAGATATGCAAAATTTATCACCATGTCAGTTAATATTTAGTTGGGTAACCTTTAGCATGAATTATGGCCTTACAACGTCTTCCCATGGAGCGAACCAAGTCTTTTAGTTCTGCAGCTGTTATAATGTGAAACCAAGATTGAATGATTGCTTCTATTAACTGGGTTTTTTTGCTTGGTCACTTCTGACTAACAAGTTTCTTTAGTCGGCTCCATAGATTTCCAATTGGGTTAAGGTCTGGGCTATTCCCAGGCCATTCCAGCAGAGGAATAGGGTTATCTCGAAACTCCAAAAAGAAAAAAAGTGGTGTTATTAGCCATCAAGCCTCAAAAATACACTTTTCCCAAAAGGTTTCTACAATTTTGGCCACTATTGTATCTTAGATTTTGCATCTTCTTTTTCCATGATAACTTTGGAAGAGAATCTTAAGACCTAGAGATCTGCATTAACCTAAATTTGGGGGTCACTGAGTAAAACAAATTACTTATCTATCACCGATTTTATTTCCAACTTTTAAATCATATTTTTAAGCATCTTCCGATTCTTTTAAATATATATATATATATATATATTTAAAGAATTTTCACACGGGGTGAAATCCATCAGATTCTGACAGGTTCTGGAGAACCGGTAGCAGACATTTTGAGTAGTTTGGAGAACCGGCAAATACCACCTCTGGCTAGCCCCAGAGTGGGGTGGGAATGGAGATTTTGCAATATCCTTCCCCTGGAATGGGGTGGGAATGGAGATTTTTTTTTTTATTTATTTATATGCCGCCCTTCTCCGGAGACTCAGGGCGGCTTACAATGCGTTAAGCAATAGCCTTCATACTTTTGTATATATTTATACAAAGTCAGCTTATTGCCCCCACAAACTGGGTCCTCATTTAACCTACCTTAGAAAGGATGGAAGGCTGAGTCAACCTTGAGCCTGGTAAGATTCGAACCTGCAGAAATTGCAGGCAGCTGTGTTAATTACAGGGTGCATTAAACCACTGTACTACCAAGGCTCCTTTTTATTTTGCAGTATCCTTCCCCTGGAGTGGGGTGGGAATGGAGATTTTGCAGTATCCTTTCCCTGCCACGCCCACCAAGCCACACCACGCCCACCAAGCCACACCCACAGAACCGGTAGTAAAAAAAAAATGGATTTCACCACTGATTTGGATCCCAACTAACTCAGCATTCCATATACATGTTTTGCAGTTTCAGGAAAGAGTGAAAGTAAAATGATCAAGCATTAGATTAAAGTTTCACTTTATCCAAGTTTTGTCCCCAAGGTACTTTATTTTCAAGAGGCAACTGGACTTTCTGGTTTCTTTTTGAAGATGTTTCGCTTCTCATCCAAGGAGCTTCTTCAGCTCTGCCTGGATGGTGGGGAACGGAAGGATTTAATACTCCTTGCAGACAGCTGGTCCTTTGCATTCTTTTAGAGGGTCATTAAAGGCCACCTGGAGTTTTATCTGTGTCTCCAGGGTCACCTGAGTGGTGCAAATGGTGTGGAGCCTTCTTGAAACTGTTGGGAGGACTGTGTTGTAGATTGGAGATAGATGATGCCCTATCCCTCCTGCCTCTGTTGAGAGACAGAGCTGTTCAAATTTGACATAATGGCCTCTTTGACCCCGTCTTTCAAGCCAGTGGTCCTCTCTGTCCAAAAGGTGGACTTTGCTGTCTTCAAAAGATGCTAAATGCTGAATCTATGTTTTCCTATGTTCCCCACCACCCAGTCAGAGCTGAAGAAGCTTCTTGGGTGAGAAGCAAACCATCTTCAAAGAAAAGTCCAGTTGCCTCTTGGAAAAGCACGTTTGGGACAATCGTGACCTGGATGACTGAGAATCTCTGTAGACATTTATCCAAATTTTGATAGAGGAGGAGGAGAAGGAGAAAGAGAAGGAGAAGGAGAAGGAGAAGGAGAAGGAGAAGGAGAAAGAGAAGGAGAAGAAAGAAGGAGAAGGAGGAGAAGGAGAAGGAGAAGGAGAAGGAGAAGGAGAAGGAGAAGGAGAAGGAGAAGGAGAAGGAGAAGGAGAAGGAGAAGGAGAAGGAGAAGGAGAAGGAGAAGGATAGTTTTTCAGTCGCAATATTACCTGATCTCAAGAGCAATAGGAAAATTTGCAGAAAAAACAAGTAATGGTTTGGTTGAGGAAGAAAAGACATCCTTGGCACTCTGAAGACAACCAACATTCTCCTTTGCGTCTTACATTTAGAAAAAGCTTCAAATGAGGAGGCAGTTTCCTTTTGTGGCAAGTTGTGTTCATCACAGGTGGCCTCAGTTGTGGTTTTTAAGTCAAGCAGCAGGTCTGAGAAAGGATGGAGAACGTATGAAGGTCTAGACTGCCCCCTGGAGGACAAAAAGTCTAAAGGTAAAGGTAAAGGTTCCCCTCGCATATATGTGCTAGCTGTTCCCGAAACACACAAACATAAACACATAAACACAAACCACAACAGAGAGGAGTCAGGCAGAAGGAGTGAAGAGAGAGAGGCCCCATTGTTTACACAGGATACCAGCTGTCTGATTAATTCGGATCAACTGAGATTCTTCAGTCCCTCACCACGAATTCGGAATCCTTTTCGCTAATATTATTGATTCTCACGTCAAGTAAGTAATATTTAGGACCTGGCTATCTACAAGACCGCATTCTGCCACCGATTGCCTCCCACCGACCGGTACACTCCCACAGAGAGGGCTTCCTCAGGGTGCCGTCAGCCAAACAATGTAGACTGGCGACCCCCAGGGGGAGAGCCTTCTCTGTGGGGGCCCCTGCCCTCTGGAATGAATTACCCCCGGACATAGGAAGGATCCTCGACCTCCGCGCATTCCGTCGTGCATTGAAGACCCTGTTATTCCAGCAAGCCGCTCTGATGGGAATAAATGATTTTAATTTGATTTTATTGGGGTTTTAAAATTGGTTTTAAAATGAGAGTTTTAAATTTGGCCTATGATTTAATTATTTTAATCTGCTTTTAAATTCTATTTTGTACATTGTTTTTATTATGGCTGTTTACCGCCCTGAGTACTTCGGGAGAAGGGCGGTATATAAATAAAATAAAATAAAATAAAATAAAATTAAAATAAAATAAAATAAAATAAAATAAAATAAAATAAAATAAAATAAAATAAAATAAAATAAAATAAAATAATAAAATAAAATAAAATAAAATAAAATAAAATAAAATAAAATAAAATAAAATAAAATAAAATAAATTTAGTAATATTTATCACTTTCTACCCTTCCTAAATGTCCACTTTTCTTTCTAGCTTCTGTCCTTTCCTGTAGCTCCAAGAGTTTCCCCCTTGGCTCAGCTTAAAGTTTTATATGTAATATTCACATAAAGTAAAGATAAAGGTTCCCCTCGCACATATGTGCTAGTCATTCCCGACTCTAGGGGGCGGTGCTCATCTCTATTTCAAAGCTGAAGAGCCGGCGCTGTCCAAAGACGTCTCTGTGGTCATGTGGCCGGCATGACTAAACGCCAAAGGTGCACAGAACACTGTTCCCTTCCCACCAAAGGTGGTCCCTATTTTTCTACTTACATTTTTTATGTGCTTTGGAACTGCTAGGTTGGCAGAAGCTGGGACAAGTAACGGGAGCTCACCCCATTATTTATTTATTTATTTATTATATTTCTATACCACCTTTCTCCCGTAGAACTCAAGGAGGTGTACAGTCAAGAAAAATATAGATACACAAACATCATAAAATTGCTAATTAAAATTATTATTATAACATAGTTTGGCCCAATTAAATAGAACCTAAAATAAGATAACATTTTAAAAACATTCACGTGTTCATATGTTTAGCCCCGCTTGTTGGAACATCAGGGTTTTGAGGGCATGGCGGAAAGCACGGAGATCAGGGATATTCCGTATCTCCGGGGGCAGTTCATTCCAAAGGGCTGGAGCCCTCACAGAGAAGGCCCTCCCCCTGGGAGTCACCAGTCGGCATAATTTAACTGACGGTACCCTGAGTAGTCCCTCCCTGTGAGAACGAACTGGTCGGTGGGAGGCTATTGGTGGCAAAAAATTATGCGGCACTAGGGATTCGAACCGCTGAACTGCCAATTTTTCAATCGACAAGCAACAGCGTCTCAGCATCTCAAAAGTCCACCAACAAGTAAATTGTTTGATTCTATCTTGCAATCCATCCTAAAATGTCCTAAGATTCAGGACAGTAATTCTCAAAATGCCCATCTGATGTGGCTGATGACAACATGTGAAGTTGCAATTCCAGCGTATCTGAATGCACCAACCTGTGCTGCCCCGCTCACTCGCTCACACACACACACACGTTTGATTTTATAGAGTTTATTAAAGTTCCCCAGCAATTCCCTTCACCCAGCCTCAGAACTGTCCCAAATAAATCCAGCCACAAGCGGGCCAAAGTTAGTTCACAAAGAGTCTCCAAGGCACAAAGTCATGTTGGAAGCACAAAGGTACGCACAGCCATAAACCAAACACGTTGTTCCCAGCAACTGCTTCCCTCTGCCTGCCATGATAAATAGCTTTCCGGCACAGCCCCTCAAGATGGGCGGGGCCTTCTCCTGAGTGATCTGGTAGATCTCCACTGCTCCTGTCTTTTCTCTGCCCTGCATGCTCTTGGATCTACCCAGTGGTGGGCTGCAAATAATTTAACAACCGGTTCTAGGTGGGCATGGCTGCTGGCTGGGCGTGACTGGGTGGGCATGACTGAGTGTCATGTGACTGAGTGGACATGGCCAACTGTAAGTCACTTGCATGGGTGGTACCTGTATGGGATCGACAGGGTTGGGGAGGGAATCCAGAGATCTCCGGTGGGGGTGGGGGTGGGTGGGATGGAAGAAAGATCCAACGTGTGTGTGTGTGTGCAATTTTTTCCCATTTTATCAGCACAGGAGTGTCACTCAGGCACGCCCCTCACCACCCGTCTCTGCCTGTTTGCAGCAGAGCAACTTCTCCCTCACTGAGTATCAGACAAGGGGAAGCAGCAAAATCAGTTTTTATTCCTTTGCTAAAGCTGCCATTCCGTTCTTCACACGGGATCGCCCAGAAGCCGGGAGAGAGAGGGAGAAGGCAGCAGCATTCCTGTGTGCTGCCGCTCCTGCTAGCTTCACAGACAATGCTAGTGGCCACCGCTGACCCCTTCTCCCTCTCCCTCTCTGCTGCTGGGCAATCCAGGCAGTGGTGGCATTTACTGGTTCGGCGAACTGTGCATAATCTTAAATACTGGTTCGCCTGGACTGGTGCAAACTGACAGCAGCCCATCTCTGGATCTACCATGGAAGGCAGCTCCTCCTCCTCTTCTTCATTGACCGTTCACCCTGCAAGCTGTCCCCAGCCGAAGCCTCCTGCAAATCTCTTTCAGCTGGCCATTCAGAGTCATTAATTCACCCAGTTCCTAACATGCCATCCTCCCTCAAGCTGACCTCCAAGGAATAATCAGAGGAGTCGTCCAAGGCAGACATCACACAACCCAAAGAAGGCTTCATATTTAAAATATGCTTGGTTGGGTGTGGGCTTTCCCCAGAGAAAGGAGAACTCGAGCTTTTCCACTGGAGTAAGGATCACAAAAACATATTCTTGACATATCCCTGGATTTTTCTCATAGAATTAAAGATACATGATATTTTCTTGAGGTACAAAGGAAAAAAGACTAACAATTCTTTGAGTCAAATTCAACTCCAGCTGGCTACAAGAAGACACCCATGTAGGGTACCTGGCATTCATATTAAAAATGGACTGCCATTGTCTGCTTCTGTTCATCTTTCTGATCCATCCTTCAATCCTAGAAACTTCCTAGAGGTGTCTCCCTAGCTTGCTTGCTTGCTTGCTTGCTTGCTTGCTTGCTTGCTTGCTTGCTTGCTTGCTTGCTTGCTTGCTTGCTTCCTTCCTTCCTCCCTCCCTCCCTCCCTCATACCTATCACCTTCCTTCCTTGTTCTCATTTTCATCTCTTCCATCCTTCCCTCCCTCCCTCCCTTCCTTCTCATACCTACCACCTTCCTTCCTTGTCCTCATTTCCACCTCTTCCTTCCTTCCTTCTCATACCTACCACCTTCCTTCCTTGTCCTCATTTCCACCTCTTCCTTCCTTCTCATACCTACCACCTTCCTTTCTTGTCCTCATTTCCACCTCTTCCTCCCTCCCTCCCCCTTCCTCCTTCCCTCATGCCCTTACCTCCCTCCCTCCCTCCCTTCCTTCTCATACCTATCTTATTCTTTCCTTGTCCTCATTTCCACCTCTTCCTTCCTTCCTTCCTTCCTTCCTTCCTTCTCATACCTACCACCTTCCTTCCTTGTCCTCATTTCCACCTCTTCCTTCCCTCCCTCCCGCCCTTCCCTCCCTCCCTCCCTTCCATCTCATACCTATCTTTTTCTTTCCTTGTCCTCATTTCCACCTCTTCCTTCCTTCCTTCCCTCCCTCCCTTTCTTTCTCATACCTACCACCTTCCTTCCTTGCCCTCATTTCCACCCCTTCCTTCCTTCCTTCCTTCCTTCCTTCCTTCCTTCCTTCCCTCCCTCCCTCCCTCCCTCCCTCCCTCCCTCCCTCCCTCCCTCCCTCTCCTCATTCACCACTTCTCCTTTCAATCACCCTGGGGAAAAAATGCTCCCAGGAACATTCAGACTGATAGGTGTGTTTTCACACCTGCCTTCCTTTCCTGTCTCTGGTGTCACCTGTATTGCAAAGAAAGGGTTCTTGCCAAAGAGAGTCATGAGGATGTGACACTGTGTCTCCTAGAGCACAGAGATACAATGCCTGGTCTTCAAAGGTGATTTTGCTGAAGGAGAGGATGCTATTTGTTCGGTTATCAGCAACAACCAAATCAACTCGCTCTTCTTCATTGCTTTTTGACATTTGCTTGTATCCACTTGCAATGAAATGCGGAGGCTGGCTAGGAAACTGTCGGTACCAAAAGATGTATTCATTCAATTTAATATTTGGGTGGGAGCAAGAAATATCCGTTTTTATTCCATTTAATGCTTCTAGCAGAGGTTCCTGGACAGGGTTTTCAGCATGGCAGAGAAGGGTTCCTGTAAAATCAAACACAGGTAAAGAATAGAAAGTCAACATTTATCATCCTGTTGGAACTTCATGGCTCAAACACACCACTTGTATAAGAAGCCCTGAGCAGTTGCACTGTTTCCCCGAAGGAGTAGTGGGTTTTTCCTGAGTATCAACTGGGAAATGAATGGACTCTTGGCAGAGATGGTTTAGTGGATTCCTGTCTGTGCAAGGGGTTTGACTAGAGGACCTCTAAGGTGGCTTTTTAACACATTTTTTCCTACGGTTTTAGCCAGTGGTGAAATCCATTATTTTTACTACCAGTTCTATGGGCGTGGCTTGGTGGGCATGGTGTTGCTTGGTGGGTGTGGCAGGGGAAGGATACTGCAAAATCTCCATTCCCTCCCCACTCCAGGGGAAGGATACTGCAAAATCTCCATTCCCTCAACACTCCAGGGGAAGGATACTGCAAAATCTCCATTCCCTCAACACTCCAGGGGAAGGATACTGCAAAATCTCCATTCCCTCCCCACTTCAGGGGAAGGATACTGCAAAATCCCCATTCCTTCCCCACTCCAGGGGAAGGATACTGCAAAATCTCCATTCCCTCAACACTCCAGGGGAAGGATACTGCAAAATCCCCATTCCCACCCCACTCTGGGGCCAGCCAGAGGGGCGTTTGCCAGTTCTCCGAACTACTCAAAATTTCCGCTACTGGTTCTCCAGAACCTGCCAGAACCTGCTGGATTTCATCCCTAGTTTTAGCCTTTTTTTAAAATAAAGAAATATTGCCCTATAACCTAGAAGGATTGGGAAAGAAATATCATGAAATAACTACAAAGGAGGTTTTCTAAACAACCTTTTCTACTTCTGCTCATTGAATTGAAATGGTGGATCATTACACAGCTATCCTTGAAGTTGATTACATTTTTAAATGTAAATTTTAAATGTAAATTTTAATTTGTTTTTAAATTAATGGGTATTTTAAATTTGTTCAGCCAAATTATTTAATTCATTTTTATTCTATTTTAAATTTTTGTATTTATGTGTTTATCCTGTGGCTGTTCACTGCCCTGAGTCCTTTGAGAGTAGGGCGGTATAGAAATTTAATAAAATAAAATAAAATAAATAAATTATCCTGGAAAATTCCGGGGGTTTGAAATTGTTGATCGTTGCATAGCTATACTGCAAATTGATTATCTTGGAAAATTCTGGGCCTTTGAAATTGTTGAACATTGCATAGCTATATTGGAAATTAAAAAGCAAAAGTTAGAATATTTCGGACATGTGATGCGACACCCAGAGAAACACAGCATCCTTCACTTAATCCTCCAGGAAGAGATTGAAAGCAAACGAGGTCCAAACAGAAGAAGAACATCATGGCTTCCAAATCTAAGGGACTGGTTTGGACAAAACTCAGCCGCACTCTTTTCGTGCGGCTGCTGATAAAAATAGGATCGCCAACATGATCGTCAACGTCAGATGACGGATATGGCCACAAGAAGAAGAAGATTGGAAATTGAATCCAATGGAAAATTCTGGGCCAAGGATTAGCAGAATTCTCCATACAGGTTCCTGCAGCATCTTAACACCAGGAATATATCTTCCAAGGAATTTGTGAGAGTCATTGTGGTGGGCTATTTAAGCTAAAGGTGGGAAGCTCCTCCCTCAGTATTGGAAAGCCATGGGCGATTCTTTCTTTCTTTCTCAAGTTACATTGCTTTGGGGAGTTGCAAAATGGAGAGAGATTTGATGTCAGCCATTCTCAGTTCTTGGAAAAAGGGCAGAATAAAAGAGAGCTATGCGAATACAGGGACGCGGTGGCTCAGTGGCTAAGACGCTGAGCTTGTCGATCAAAAGGTCGGCAGTTCAGCGGTTCGAATCCCTAGTGCCGTGTAACGGGGTGAGCTCCCATTACTTGTCACAGCTTCTGCCAACCTAGCAGTTCGAAAGCACATAAAAAAAATGCAAGTAGAAAAATAGGAACCACCTTTGGTGGGAAGGTAACAGCGTTCTGTGCGCCTTTGGCATTTAGTCATGCTGGCCACATGACCACGGAGACATCTTCGGACAGCGCTGGCTCTTCGCCTTTGAAATGGAGATGAGCAGCGCCCCCTAGAGTCGGGGATGACTAGCACATATGTGCAAGGGGAACCTTTCCCTTTACTTTATGCAAAATATAAATATAAAACCTGGATAGCTCTGCAGACAAGGCACTGTAATTTAACACCAGCTGTCTGCAATTAAAGTAAGTTTGAATCTTGCCAGGCTCAAGGTTGACTCAGCCTTCCATCCTTTCTAAGGTAGGTAAATTGAGGACCCAGTTTATGGGGGCAATAAACTGACTTTGTATAAAATATACAAAAGTATGAAGGCTATTGCTTAACGCACTGTAAGCCGCCCTGAGTCTCCAGAGAAGGGCGGCATATAAATCAAATTAAAAAACAACAACAACAACTTTAAGCTGAGCCAAGGAGGAAACTCTTGGAACTACAGGAAAGGACAGAACCTAGAAAGAAAAGTGGACATTCAGGAAGGGTAGAAAATGATAAATATTACTAAATATTACTTACTTGACATGAGAACCAATAATATTAGCGAGAAGGATGCCGAATTCATGGTGAGGGACTGCAGAATCTCAGTTGATCTGAATTAATCAGACAGCCGGTATCCTTTCTAAACAACGAGGCCTCTCTCTTTTCACTCCTTCTGCCTGCCTCCTCTCTGTTGTGGTTTGTGTGTGTGTATGTCTGTGTGTGTGTGTTTCAGAAAAGAATTCCGTGATTGTTTCATTGACTGTCAATTACATGAATACAGCACCTCATACTGGTAGGAGAGCCTACATTGAGAAGGCAAAAGGATTTATGATGATTAAATTCAAGAAGCAGCCTATCAGGAAAGATGGCAGGTGTTCTCATGGCTTGGAAGAAGGACATCCCCACAATTTGTCTCCCGTAATCTTCTCTTACTGCCTTCTCTCTGTTGTGGTTTTTTTTGTTTGTGTGTTTCAGCAGAAAGACCCATGATGTTTTCATTGGCTGTCAATTATGAAGTGTGTTCTGATCTAGGCTCCCTGAGAAAGCTTAAATCGCACTCTTACTCCCAAAAGCCCCTCTTTTCTTTAAACGACTGTGAATTATGGTCATTCACAGCCCGTAACAATTCACAAACATTCTGTGAAGAGTCCGACAGAAGTCTGCCACAGTCTTTCAAGGTAATGCTGATAAGCACCCACCTTTATCTCCCTTGAAACGCTGCCAGAGACCTAATTGCCAATTAGTTTTGCAAGGCCAAATGGAGCACAAAGTCAAACTGAGCTTCTCAGAGTTTGAACCAACCAGAATGAACAAATTGCTTCCTGCAAAGGCTCATGTAAAGCTCTATATAAGTCTAAATGTTATTACTATTGCTACTGTTTTCCTTTCACTTGGTCCCTAATTTACGGTCTTTATATTTCCTTATTCGGTTTCCTGCTTTTTTTTTTCCCCTCATTCCCCCTTCTGCCTCGAGATATTTCAGTGTCAACTATCCATTATTGTTTCCTTGGAACTGTAATCATTCTGGCTTTCTTCCAGATGAAAAATAAATATATTTGTTTTAGAAAGTTCAACAGGATTGTAATCCTTTCATTCTTTATGACAGTGATGGCTAACCTTTTTGCCATTGTGTGCCGGGAATGGGGGGGTGGGTGCATGCCCACACCCATAATTCTATGTGCCTGTCCCCGTGCATGCACACGCAACCACCCCGCTCCCTCTGCTTCTGGCACGTGATGGCACGGTAGGCCAATTTTTTGCTGTCCCCAGCCTCCAGAGCCTTTCTAGGAGTCTGGGGAGGGTGAAAACTGCCTTCTCTACCCCCCACTCCCAGAGGGAGCAGAACTTGCCAAATAGGCCATTTTTGGCCTCAGGAGGACCTCCGGGAGGTGTAGGGAAGGCTGTTTTCACCCTCCCCAGGCTCCTAGAAAGGCTCTGGAGGCTGGGGACAGCAAAAAACTTCCGGTCCCACTGGAAGTTGGAAAATGGGCCATTTTCAGCCTCCATAGGGCCTCCAGGGGGGTGGGGAGAGAGAGAAAAATGTGCCTCCCCCCCCCACCCCGAGGTCAACCTGAGGCAGGAAAGTAGGCTGTTTCCCTACTTCTGGTGGGCCCAGAAGGCGTGTGCCAGAGCTGAGCTCGCGTGCCCACCGATATGGCTACATGTGCCACCTGTGGCACGCATGCCATAGGTTTGCCATCACAACTCTATAACTTTTTAAAGGCGATGGTGACGAATTTCTTGGATGGATGAGAAGTTTGAGACAGAATTCTCTGTACTGAGTTGAGGTTGGTTTCATTTCGTTGACTTTTGTGTGAGTCTGTATACAGAAATGATTCACTGTGGGGTTCAGAGCACAGAAATAAACAGCTCCATCCAGTAGAGAGACACTACTGATGTTCAGAGGAACTGACTTCTGACTTTCTAAAACCAATATGGTGGAAAATTTCCCCTCCTGGAAGTGATTATTCCCAAATTTGTAAACAGTCAGGATCCGCTCAGGTCTTTGGTTTCCATACTGACGATACCAATAAAGATTTGGATTGTAGCTGGTAGTTTTGAAGTCACAGGGCAAAGTGGCATCTTCTCCTTCTAGGATTTCCATGTGGTTTTCTTTTTGGGATACTGAATCGCTTTGAGAATTCCCTTAAGAGAAGAAAAAACAAAATCAGTACCTCAGAATAATCCTCAAAATTGATTCGGAGTTTGAAATGTGTATCTTGGCCTATGCATCTTCCAGATGTATCATAGGAACAGATTCAGTACAGGGCTGGTTTGTGGACACTGACCAAAGTCATTTAGTTATCTGTCACATATTTTATTTCCCAATTTAAAATAGGATTTCAGGATCTAATTTAAAAACAAATAGCAATAGCAATAGGACTTAGACTTAATATACCGCTTCATAATGCTTTTACAGCCCTCTCTAAGCGGTTTACAGAGTCAGCATATTGCCCCCAACAATCTGGGTCCTCATTTTACCCACCTCGGAAGGATGAAAGGCTGAGTCAACCTTGAGCCTGGTGGGATTCGATCTGCTGAACTGCAGCTAGCAGTCAGCTGAAGTAGCCTGCAGTTCTGCACTCTAACCACTGCGCTACCTCAGCTCTTAGATCCCTTACATCCCTTAAAGCAGGAGTCACCAACCTTTCAGATCTCAGAGACCACTAAATTCATAATTTTAAATCCCGTGGACCAAAAATATGAATTTTTTAAAAAAGATAAATAGTATTTAGTGCTATATAAAAATGCAAATAATTTTTCTGTGGACGACCAACATTTTCTAGTGGACCACCGATTGGTGACTGCTGCCTTAAAGAACTTCCAAAAGTACAAGATGTGGGGAAAAACAGACTACCAACAGTTTTCAACCTCATTCCTTTGTGAACCCAGAACACAGACCTGTGGACATGTATCACAGCTAAAGTCAGTATTCCATAGACTTGCTTTACATTTTCAGGAAGTTATGACATTAAAATTATCGGTCATTAGATCGATTTTTCCATTTAACCAATGTTTTATTTTGAAAGTCTCGGACTTCTTTTCTTTATTTAGTGAGTCTGTATTTCTGGTAATAAATTCAACAGAGGAGGACGAGGAGAGGGAGAGGGAGAAGGAGAAGGAGATCCATCTTCAAAGAAAAGTCCAGTTGCCTCTTGGAAAAGCACGTTTGGGACAGTCATGACCTGGATGACTGAGAATCTCTGCAGACATTTATCCAAATTTTGATAGAGGAGGAGGAGAAGGAGAAGGAGAAGGAGAAGGAGAAGGAGAAGGAGGAGAAGGAGAAGGAGAAGGAGAAGAAAAGGAGGAGAAGGAGGAGAAGGAGAGGGAGAGGGAGAGGGAGAAGGAGAAGGAAAGGAGAAGGAGAAGGAGAGGGAGAAGGAGAGGGAGAGGGAGAGGGAGAAGGAGAAGGAGAAGTCTGTATTTCTGGTAATAAATTCAACAGAGGAGGACGAGGAGGAGAAGGAGAGGGAGAGGGAGAGGGAGAGGGAGAGGGAGAGGGAGAAGGAGAAGTAGAAGTAGAAGGAGAAGGAGAGGGAGAGGGAGAGGGAGAAGGAGAGGGGGAGGGGGAGGAAGAGGGAGAGGGAGAGGGAGAAGGAGAAGGAGAGAGAGAAGAAGGAGAAGGGGAAGGAGAAGGAAAAGGGAAAGGGAAAGGGGAAGGGAAGTGTGGAAGATAAGGAGAAAGAGAAGGGAAGAAGAGTTTTCCAGTAGAAACAATACCTGATTTTGAGAGCAGTAAGAAAATTCCCAGAAATATCAAATAACGGTTTGGTTGAGAAGGAAAAGACATCCTTGGATCTCTGAAGCAAACCAACATTCTCCTTTGCTTCTTACATTTAGAAAAAAAAGCTACAATGGGGAGGTGGTTTCCTTTTCTGACAAGCAGTTGCGCTCATCACAGGTGGCCTCACTTGTGGCTTTTAAGTCAAGCAGGAGGTTTGAGAAAGGATGGAGTAAGTATGAAGGTCTAGACTGCCCCCTGGAGGATACAAATCTACCAACAGGTAAATTGTTTTATTCTACCTTGAATCCTTTCTTTTCCCTCCCTCCCTCCTCTCCCTCCCTCCTCTCCCTCCCTCCCTCCTTCCCTTCTCTCTTTCCCTTCCTTCCTTCCTTCCTTCCTTCCTTCCTTCCTTCCTTCCTTCCTTCCTTCCTTCCTTCCTTCCTTCCTTCTCCCCCTCCCTCCTTCCCTCCCACCCCTCCCTCCCTCCCTCCTTCTCTTCTCTCCTTCCTTCTGTCAGCTTTGGAAGCCATATTAAACCAGAAGCTTCCATGCTGCCACCTTCTCATGTGTGGGAAAGTAGGAGGAGGGATTTAGTAGAGGGGTTGTCTGTAGACATAATAGCATTCTTCCTGTCGGTCAAAGTCAGGGCGATCCTGCATCTGGAGAAGGAGTGCTCGGAGTGATGTCTCGAGATGGGACGGCTGTTGATTGGAGCATGTGATAGAATGAGGAGTGAGGGGATGGTTTTGGGGGTTTTGATTTACTGAGGGAAAACCCGGACCTCTCAGATTCGGGTTTTCCCAGATGTGCCAGTTTACCTTTTCTAGTAAATAGAACTTTGAAAAATGCTTGCTTCAGAGTCTTTACTTGGAGTTGGGGTTTTTCTGGAACACTGACACCTTCCTTCCTTCCTTCCTTCCTTCCTTCCTTCCTTCCTTCCTTCCTTCCTTCCTTCCTTCCTTCCTCCCTTCCTCCTTTCCCTTATTTTTGGTATGTTTAATTAGGGGATTACCAAAAATGCCACAATCTGGAGTTGTAATTAACTGCTAAGGAAACAAATTCAACTCTCATCCTTTCAATCATCAATCATCATAGCAAAAATGCTTCTGGGCACATTCAGATTGTAATTATCTTTTTTTCCCTCTCTCTGGTGGCAGCTGCATTGCAAGAAAGGGTTCTTGCCAAAGGGAGGCACAAGGATGTGACACAGTGTCTAACAGAGCACAGAGGTACAATCCCTGGTCCTCAAAGGTGACTTTGGTGAAGGAGAGGATGCTATTTTTTCGTTCATCAGGAATCATCAAGGAAATTCTCTCCCCTTGGTTGCTCTTCACCATTCCCTTGTATCCGTCTACAATGTGATGGGGAGGCTGGCTAGGGAACTGTTGATACCAATAGATATTTTCATTTATTTGGATGTTGGGATGGGAGCAATTAAGCTCTACTTCTCTTCCATTGGATGCTTCTAGCAGGGGTTCCTGGACAGGATTTGCAGCTTGGCAGAAAAGAGTTCCTGTTAAAGTCAAACACAGGCAAACAACAGGAAGTCAACATCTGTGGCCCCGGATGAAAGTGTTGGAAGTTCATGGATCAAACATACAACATAGTAATTGTTATATAAAAAGTGCTGACCAGAAGAACCACCTGAAGGATTGATGTGTCCTACCTAAGTGGAGAATTCAACTGGGAACCAAATGGGCTTTTGGTAGAAATACCATGTTTTCCCCAAAATAAAACTGGGTCTTATATTAATTTTTGCTCCAATAGATGCATTATGGCTTATTTTCTGGTTAGGTCTTATTTTTTGGGGGGGGAAATACAGTACTAAATGCCTCCATCTGCAGACGATCTTAACTAGGGCTTGTTTTGGGGGTAGGTCTTATATTACGAGCATGCTGAAAAATCATGCTAGGGATTATTTTCCGGTTGGGTCTTATTTTCAGGGAAACAGGGTAGTTTAGTTAATTCCTGTGCTGAGCAAGGGCTAGAGGATTGAAACCCCCCACCCCAACTTTTTGGGCAGCAGGGACCAATTCCATGGAAAGAGGATTTACTGCAGACTGGAGGGAGCAAGGTTTCACATGGATGGGGCTTCACTTGTTTGTGTGACCCAGTTTCTGGCATGCCACGGACCGGTGCTAGTTCATGGACCAGGGGTTGGGAAACCCTGCGCTGCAGGACCTCCAAACTGACTTTCTAATCCATCTTTTTGATGATGTCAGATTTTTTTAAAAAAATGAAGGTCTCCTGCCCTAAAAATATCACTACCTTATCTCTCTCCTGGAAGCATTTAAGAAGAAATATCATCTAATAAGTAGAAACTGAGTTTTATAAATGGTCCACTTTTTCTAGCCCTTCTACTGAAATTCCATCGTTCAATTGAAATTGTTGATCATTACATAGCTAGGGGGAAGTTGATTGCAATGGAATATTCTGGGCATCCATTTCATCTTACGCCAGGAAGACAATTGTAAAAGTCAATGTTGTTTGTTGTTTAAGTTCTTGGACTAAGGATGGAAAAGCTCATGCTGAAGTCCTCACTGCAGTTTTGGGAACCCCTGGGGGATCATGGGTTAGTCTTTCTTTCTCAGACAATATTGTTTTGGGGAGTACAAAATGAAGAAAGGTCCTAGGTAAGGCAATACTTGAAAGGAAGGCAAAGTACAAGGAACAAAGATGAATATGAAATGTAAAACCTGAAGCTGAGCCAAGGAGGAAAGTCTTGGAGCTACAAGAAAAGACCAGACCTAGAAAGGAAAGTAGATTTACCGAGTTTCCCCGAAAATAAGATTGGGTCTTATACTAATTTTTGCTCCAAAAGACGCATTAGGGCTTATTTTCTGGTTAGGTCTTATTTTTGGAGGGAAATGCAATACTAAATGCACCCATCTGGTTCATAATCTTAACCGGGGCTTATTTTGGGGGGTAGGGCTTATATTACAAGCATCCTGAATAATCATGCTAGGGCTTATTTTCCAGTTGGATCTTATTTTCGGGAAAACAGGGTAGATGCCCAAAACAGTAGAAAGTGATATTCTAAATATTACTTACTTGACATGAGAGCCAATAACATTAGTGAGAAGGATGCCAAATTCATGGTGAGGAACAGAAACATCTCAGTTTAGAGAAAGCAGATGGAATCTTGTCTAAACAATGAACCCTTGCAAGAAAATCTCTTGTCGTCTTCTGATTCTCTCTGTTGTGGTTTTCTGTGTGCTTCAGCAGAGAGTCCCGTGACTGTTTCATTGGCTTTCAATTATATGAATCCAGCTCCCCCACTGGTAGGAGAGTTGAAATTGAGAAGGCAATTATGATAGAACACAAAAACCAGCCTATCGTGAAAGATGGCAGGTGTCCTCACAGCTTGGAAGATGGACAACCACAGTTTCTCTGCCACAGTCTTCTCTCAGCCATGGAACTTCACTGGTTAACAGTGGTGCCCACAGGGGTGTCAAAAGAACACAAGGTGGATATTTTTTGAACAATCTTATAGATGCCATACTTTGGATTGGTGATTCAACGGGATAGTTGCTCTGAAGGGAAACCAAAGAAAAATTTCCCAGAAGCTAAAATGAACTGCTCAAGAAAAAGGTGGGAGAGAACCATTAATTGTAACAATAACTGTTGAGATTGAACACATCCATGTATCCTCTAGGTTTGTCAGGATTCCAATGCTTGGAATTCTAGCCAGTGATATACAATTGGCAGGACAAGAAACAATGGATGGAAACTAATCAAGGAGAGGAGCAACCTGGAATTAAGGAGAAACTTCCTAACAGTGAGGACAATTAACCAGTGGAACAGCTTGTCTTCAGACATTGTAGGTGCTTCATCACTGGAGATTTTTAAGAGGAGACTGGACAGTTACTTGTCTAAAATGATATAGGGCAGTGGTGAAATGTAAAATTTGTTACTACCAGTTCTGTGGGCGTGGCCTGGTGTGGGGGGTAATGTGACTGGGTGGACATGGCCAACATTTTTTTTTTTTACTTTTAAAAGCATTTTTTTCTACAACCTTAAGAGGTTGCAGAAAAAAAATGCTTTTAGAAGCCTCTGACGATCAGGCAACTCAGCTGGGATCGCCAGAGGCTTTTAAAGGCATTTTTTCCCTATAACCTCTTCGGCCGAAGAGGTTGCAGAAAAAAAATACTTTTAGAAGCCTCTGACGATCCCAGCTGAGCCGCGCGATCATCAGAGGCTTTTTTTTTACTTTTAAAAGCATTTTTTTCAGCCGAAGAGGTTGTAGAAAAAATGCTTTTAAAAGTAAAAAAAAAAAAAAGCCTCTGATGATCACGTGGCTCAGATGGGCATGGAGGGGCGGCGGCAGGGATTTTTGCTACCGGTTCTCTGAACCACCCACCACCATCGCTACCGGATTGGGTGATCCGGTCCAAACCGGAAGCATTTCACCCCGGTACAGGGCCTCCTGCTTGAGCTGGTGGCTGGACTAGAAGACCTCCAAAGTCCCTTCTAGCTCTATTCTGATTTCTTTTCATAGATTGAATGGCACAGAGACAGTGGTGGGTTTCACTTACCTTTGCTACCAGTTCATTCACTTGCATGCACAGATTGTATTTGATGATGTCCGGGCAGGTGAGCGAAGCCTCCTGCCGTCATCGCTACCAGTTCGCCCGAACCTGGGTGAACTGGTAGCAACCCACCACTGCACAGAGATTATATTACCATCACTACTTCTCAACAATTATCTTATCTTGAGAAGAATCACATTTTTTTAAAAAAAGCAAGACATTGGATTTGAATTAATGGTAATAGCAGTTATTTATTATTATTATTATTTACACAAACTCATACGAATGAATTTTGTATACTTTTAACTACCATATTTAGGAAAGATCAAAATAGTATAATTTGGAAAAAGTACAGAGAAGAGCAACTAAGATGATTAAAGGCCTGGAGAGTAAAACATATGAAGAACAGTTGAAGGATTTAGATATGGCTAGTCTAGAGAACTAGACTTGGGGTGTTAAGTGAATTTCGTTGTATGGTATACAGTGTATACGCGTACAATGACAATAAAGTTATTTATTTATTTTATTTATTTAGAGAAAAGAAAGACTGTGTGGGGGACACACGATAGCAGTATTCCAGTATTTGAGGGGCTGCCACAAAGAGGAGGGGGTCAACTTATTTTCCAAAGCATCGGAAAGCAAGACAAGAAACAATGAATGGAAACTAATCAAGGAAAGAAGCAACCTGGAATTAAGGTGAAACTTCCTAACAGTGAGAACAATTAACCAGTGGAACAGCTTGCCTTCAGACGTTGGTTGATGCTCCATCACTGGAGCTTTTAAAGAAGAGACTAGACAGTCATTTGTCTGAAATGGTATAGGCTCTCCTGCTCGAGCAGGGGGTTGGACTCCAAGGTCCCTTCTATCTCCATTCTGATTAAAATTAAGATTATTGGTGCTGCTCCAGATAATGGACTTTTGTAATCGGTGAATTGAGATCCACCCCATTCTTATTGTGACCAAGTGCTCTTTTACTTCTTTTGCCTCAAGTGTAACATATCGCTAGCGGTGTCTCAACTGCTTGTCCACTCACAAAGCATCCCTGGCCTGCTCTCGAGTTTCCATAGGCAAGGGGGGTGAGAAACTGATGAAACAGCATGGCAGCCAAAGACAGAGGCACATTCCAGACTTGTCTCTCTCAAGGCTGTCTCCCAGAGTTACCCACAGCGGCCGGAGGGGAGTGATCTGTACAACCTGCGAAATTGCTCCGTTGGCAAATATGATTGATGACACACCCTGAGGGGAGGGGGGAAATAGGGTTATGATTGGGGCATAAATTATGTGGGGTCAGAATTGGCTTTACTTAGGAACGTGCCGACATGAAGCTCCTAATAAATAACTGGATTTCTTTTGAAGCTTGGCTCGATGCTCATGTTGTAATTAGGGCATCCATCGGAACCCTGACACTGCTTTCCTTTCCAACATTCACTTGGTCTCTACTGTACGGTCTTTATATTTTCTTATTTGGTTTCCTTCTTCTTTCTCACTATCCATTCTGCCTCTAGATACTTCAATGTCAATTCTCCATAAATTGTTCCTTTGGAACTATATTCATCTTGGCTTAATCTAGCTGAAAAATAAATATGTTTCTTTTAGAAAAACCAGTAGGATCATCATCATCCTTTCATTCTCCACTGCTTTTTAAAGGTGATGGGAATGGCTGAAAAAAAATCATTGGATGAATGAGACGTTAGTGGGACAGAACTCTCTGTACAGAGTTGAGTTTGGTATCGCATCATTGACTTTTGTGTGAGTCTGTATACAGAGATGATTCACTGTGGGGTTCAGAGCACAGAAATAAACAGCTCCATCTAGTAGAGAGACACTTCTGATGTTTAGAGGAACTGACTTCTGACTTCCTAAAACTAATGTGGTGGAAAACTTTCCCTCCTGGAAGTGGTTATTCCCGTATCTGTAAGCAGTCAGAATTTTCTCTGGTCTTTGGTTTCCATATTGACGATACCAAAAAAGGTTCGGAGTAGAGCTCATAGTTGTGAAGTCACAGGGCAAAGTGGCATCTTCCCCTTCTAGGGCTTCCATGTCATTTGGAGTTTGGGACACTGAATCACTTTGAGAAGTTCCTTAAGAGAGAAAAACAAAATCAGTACCACCCCCAAATATCCCTCAAAGAGTTTGGAATGTATCTTGGTCTTTACCCAGATATCATGAGAAAGGATTCTGTATAGAGCTCATTTGCGGACACTGAGCAGAATCGTTCAGTTATCTGTAACATTTTTTCTCAGTTAAAAATCAAAATTTTAAACCAGCATTTCAATGATTCAATATTTTAAGGAAAAGCTTAAGGCACTTCTACATCTGAAAGATCTTCAAAAAGAAATAATACCTCCAGTTTTTAACCACATTCCTTTGTGTACAGAGGTTATTAGGGTAATCTGTTGCTCAAAATTATACACAGAAGGTAGAAACATGGACATAGATCACAGCTGAAGTCAATATTCCATAGATATTTTTTTTTTGCACTTTCCGGAAAGAATGGATGTACATTAGATCCAATTTTCACTTAATCCAACTCTTGATTTTCAAATTTCTTCATTATATTTCCTAGATTTGAACCTAAACTTTCCTAAACCATCAGTTTGTATTTCTGTTAATAAATTCAGAGGAGGAGGAGGGAGAGGAGGAGAAAGAGAAGGAGAAGGAGGAGAAGGAGAAGGAGAAGGAGAAGGAGAAGGAGAGTTTTTCAGTGAAAATATTACCTGATTTCAACAGCAATAAGAAAAATCCCAGAAAAATCAAATAATGGTTTGGTTGAGAAGAAAAGGGCATCCTTGGTAACCTGAAGCAAACCATCCTCCTCCTTTGCTTCCTACACTTAGAAGAAGCTGCAATTGAGAGAATGGTTTCCTTTTGGGGCAAGCAATTGAGTTCTCATACATGGCCTTACTTGTAGTTTTCAATTTCAGCAGGTGGTTTGAGAAAGGATGGAGAAAATATGAAATTCTAAACTGCCCTCTGGAGGACAAATATGTACCGACAGATAAATTGTTTGGTTCTACCTTGCATCCATCTAAAGCATCCTAAAATATTTAGGAGAGTAACTCTGTGCTAAATACTATATTCTCCTGGCTTATGCCAGGTGAAAAGTATGTATGTATGTATGTATGTATGTATGTATGTATGTATGTATGTATTTATTTCATCAAGTATGTATTAGATAACAGATATAAGTATAAGCATAATTATGAATACATGAAATGGATATGAATAAAAGGGAACATTAGGACAGGGACAGAGGCACACTGATGCGCTTATGCACATCCCTTAAAGACCTCTTAGGAATGGGGTGAGTCAACAGTAGACAGTCTAAGGTTAAAGTTTTGGTGGTCTGGGGAAGAGACCACAGAGACAGGTAGTGCATTCCAGGCATTAACAACTCTGTTACTGAAGTGGTATTTTCTGCAATATAGTTTAGAGCGGTTTAAGTTTATATCTATTGTGTGCTCATGTATTGTTGTGATTGAAGCTGAAGTAGTCATTGACAGGTAGGACATTGTAGCAGATAATTTTATGTACTACACTTAGGTCGGACCGAAGACGGCGAAGTTCTAAGTTGTCTAAGCCCAAAATTTGAAGTCTCTTGGCATAAGGTATTCTGCTGCAAGCAGAGGAGTGGAGGACTCTTCTCGTGAAATATCTCTGGACTCGTTCGCTTGTATTAATGTCCAATATGCAGTGTGGGTTCCAGACAGATGAGCTGTATTCAAGAATTGGTCTAGCAAAAGTTTTGTATGCCCCAGTTTGCAGTTCAATATATCCGGAGAAGAAGCTACGCATGATTAGATTAACAACTTTTAATGCCTCTTTATATAATATGTTACTTTTAGAAAGTCCAGTAGGATTTTAATCTTTTCATTCTCCACAACTTTTTCAAAATGATGGTGATGACTGCAAGAAAACCCTTTCTTTGGATGAATGTGGGCGTGGCTTGGTGGTGGTGGGGGTAATGTGACTGGGTGGGCGTGGCCAACTTTTTTTTTTTTTTTACTTTTAAAAGCATTTCTTCTGCAGAAGAAGAAGAGGCTGAAGAGGTTGTAAAAAAATGCTTTTAAAAGGCCCTGACGATCCCAGCTGAATTGCCTGATTGTTAAAAGCATTTTTTTTTTTGCTTTTAAAAGGAAAAAAAGCCTCTGATGATCGCACAGTTCAGCTGGGATCGTCAGAGCCTTTTAAAAGCATTTTTTCTATAACCTCTTCAGCTGAAGAGGTTGTAGAAAAAATGCTTTTAAAAGGCTCTGACGATCCCAGCTGAACTGTGCGATCATCAGAGCCTTTTTTTTTTTACTTTTAAAAGCATTTTTTCAGCCGAAGAAAAAATGCTTTTAAAAGTAAAAAAAAAAAAAGCTCTGATGATTGCACAGCTCAGCTGGGCATGGAGGGGGGCAGGGATTTTTGCTACTGGTTCTCCGAACCACCCGCCACCATCGCTACCGGATCGGGTGATCCGGTCCGAACCGGGAGCATTTCACCCCTGGATGAATGAGAAGTTAGCCCTTTGGGGACAGAATTCTCTGCGAAGTGTTGACAACTGGTTTCATTTTATTGTCTTTTGTGTGTGTGTGTGTGTGTGTGTGTGTGTGTGTGTGTGTGTGTATACAGAGATGATTCACTGTGGGGTTCAGAGCACAGAAATAAACAGCTCCATCCAGTAGAGAGACACTTGTAATGCTCAGAGGAAATGAATCCTGATTTCCTGAAATCAATGTGGTGGAAAACTTTCCCTCCTGAAAATGTTTATCCCCTGATCTGATTTTATAAGCAGTTAGGATTCACTCAGGTCTTTGGTTTCCATATTGACGATACCAAACAAGGTTTGGAATGAAGCTGGTAGTTTTGCAGGGCAAAGTGGCATCTTCTCCTTCTAGGATTTCCGTGTCATTTTGGGTTGGGGACACTGAATCGCTTTGAGAAGTCCCTTAAGAGAGGAAAAACAAAATCAGTCCCTCAGAATATCCCACAAAACTGATACAGAGTTTGGAATGTATAGCTTGGTCTTTTCTCAGATATCATGGGGAAAGATTTGGTATAGAGCTCATTTGTGGACACCAGCAGAACCATACAGTTATCTTTCATGGTTTTTCCCCAATTAAAAATATATATTTTTTTAATTTTTATTGAACATTTTTAACCTTTAAAAACAGGGGGGGAAAAAACCAATACAAAACAAGACAAACATAATAATATATCATATTTTTACAGCCTTCAGTGTCGGCATGTATATTCTGCTTCTGTAATTTGTTCTTCTACTTTTCCTTTCTATTCTTAATAACAACTATAACAACTATTTTAACCATACTAGTTACAAATATTTACATTACACTTATACAATCCGTAGTTTAATTTTGACAGTGATTAATAGCTTCAATTATTATCTAGTCAACATTTATTTCAAACTTCTATTTCTTATTTAGGTTTCTGTTTTCTAGCCACTTATACACTCTATTCCATACTTTATAATATTCCGAATCTTCTCTTTCCTTTATTTCCATAGTCATTTTGTCCATTTCTGCTCATGCAAATCACTATTTCTTCTGATTTTATGTTACTCTGTTTCCACTCTTGTGCTATTGCAATCCAGGCCGCCGTTAATATATATAGTATTATATATTGCATTTTTTTTTCCATTTTCGAGTCTAATAGTCCTAATAAAAAAACAACTCTGGTTTAAGTTCTATCTTTTGTTGCATAATTTCTTCTAACCATCTCTTAATTTTACACCAGTATTTTTTTTATATTGGGCACGTCCACCACATATGATAGTAGGTTCCTAATTTGTGGTTGCATTTCCAACATTCAGGAGATAAATTTGAATTTTTTTTAATCAGCATTTTAATGATAAAATATTTAAAAGAAAACCTTAAGGCACTTCTATATGTGCAAGATATAAAATATCACTTTATAATGCCTTGGTAAGGCCACACTTGGAATAATGCGCTCAGTTTCGGTTGCCACGATGTAAAAAAGATGTGGAGACTCTAGAAAGAGTACAGAGAAGAGCAACAAAGATGATTAGAGGACTGGAGGCTAAAACATATGAAGAACGTTTGCAGGAACTGGGTATGTCTAGTTTAATGAAAAGAAGGACTAGGGGAACATGATAGCAGTGTTCCAATATCTCAGGGGCTGCCACAAAGAAGAGGGAGTCAAGCTATTCTCCAAAGCACCTGAGGATAGGACAAGAAGCAATGGGTGGAAACTAATCAAGGAGAGAAGCAACTTAGAACTAAGGAGAAATTACCTGACAGTTAGAACAATTAATCAGTGGAACAACTTATCAGTGGAACAACTTGCCTCCAGAAGTTGTGAATGCTTCAACAGTGGAATTTTTAAAGAAAATGTTGGATAACCATTTGTCTGAAGTGATGTAGGGTTTCCTGCCTGAGCAGGGGGTTGGATTACAAGACCTCCAAGGTCCCTTCCAACTCTGTTATTCTATTCTATTCTATTCTATTCTATTCTATTCTATTCTATTCTATTCTATTCTATTCTATTCTATTCTATTCTATTCAAGATCTTCAAAAAAAGAGAATACCCACAGTTTTCAACCACATTCCTTTGTGTACAGAAGTTATTGGGGTAATCTATTGCAGGGAGACCACAAGATTATACACAGAAGACAGAAACATTGACGTGGAATCAGTATTCCATAGACTTTTTTTTTTTTTTTTGCACTTCCAGGAAAAAAATGGATGTACAATTTTCAGGCATTAGATCAAATTTTCACTTGATCCAACTCTTGATTTTCAAATCTCTTCTTTTTCTTTCCTAGACTTAGAACCTAAACTTTCCTAAACCATCAATCTGTATTTCTGTTAATAAATTCAAATGAGGAGGAGGAAAAGGAGAAGGAGAAGGAGAAGGAGAAGGAGAAGGAGAAGGAGGGGTTTTTCAGTAAAAAAATATTACCTGATTTCAGCAGCCATAAGAAAAGTCCCAGAAAAATCAAACAATGGTTTGGTTGAGAAGGAAGAAGCATCCTTGGAACTCTGAAGCAAACAGCATCCTCCTTTGCTTCCTACACTTAGAAGAAGCTGCAATTGAGAATGTGGTTTCCTTTTTGGGCAAGCAATTGGGTTTATCATACATGGCCTTAGTTGTGGTTTTCAATTTCAGCAGCTGGTTTGAGAAAGGATGGAGAAAATATGAAACTCTAAACTGCCCTCTGGAGGACAAATATGTACCGACAGATAAATTGTTTAGTGCTACCTTGCATCCATCCTAAAGCATCCTTAAGTGTTTAGGACAGTAACTCTCAAGACACCAGCCAATGTGGCTGATGAGAACACAGGCAGTTCTATTTCCAGTGTATGAATGCCCCAACCTGAAGAAGTCTCCATATCTAAACTAGCTTGGTTGTATGTTGGCTTTCTCTACAAAAGGGGGACTGGAATTTTGTCACTGGACTGAGGATAATTTACAGTGGATGCAGAAAGTTGACACACACCTATTATAATGCCAGGTTTTTGAACTGTAACTCTCAAACTCTCCTGGTGGCGCATTGGACTAAAGCACTGTTATTAACATCCAGCTGCCTGTAATTACTGCATATTCAAATCTCACCAGGCTCAAGGTTGACTCAGCCTTCCATCCTTTCTAAGGTAGGTAAAATAAGGACCCGGATTGTGGGGGCAATAAGCTGACTTTGTATAAAATATACAAAAGTATGAAGGCTATTGCTTAACGCACTGTAAGCCTCCCTGAGTCTCCGGAGAAGGGCGGCATATAAATCAAACCAATAAATAAATAAATAAGAGGGATGTGTATCTTGTGGAAAAAGGCAGCTCTGGGATAATGTGATTGAACTATACAAATTATGGAGGAATGGATATCTTCCTTTCTCCCTCCTTCCTAATATTTTTGTCATGTTTAATTAAGGGTTTTTTTAAAAAAAACTCTTAATCTGGTGTTTAAAGGAATTGCTAAGAAGTTGCATTTACGAGGGATTCTATCGAGATCAAGTGAGGTACAAATACCACTCTATAAAGCTTTAAAAGGACCATATCTAGAATATTGCATCCAGTTTTGGTCACCATACTATCAAAAAGATGTTGAGACTCTAGAAAGAGTGCCGAGAAGATCAATAAAGATGACTGGGGGCTAAAATGTATGAAGAACGGTTGCAGGAACTGGGCATGGCTAGTCTAGTGAAAAGAAGGACTAGGGGAGACATGATAGCAGTCTTCCAATATTTGAGAGGAGGGGGTCAAGCTTTTTTCCAAGGCACCTGAAGGCCAGACAAGGAATAATGGATGGAAACTGATCAAGGAGAGATTCAATCTAGAAATGAGGAGGAATTTTCTGACAGTGAGAACAATCAATCAATGGAACAGAAGTTGCCTTCAGAAATTGTGGGAGCTTCATCACTGAAGGTTTTCAAGAAGAGACTGGACTGACATCTGTCAGAAATAGTGTGGGGTATCTCCTGCTTGGGTGGAAGGTTGGACTAGATGACCTAGAAGTCCCCTTCCAACTCTGATATTCTGTTAAATTCACCACTCATCTTTTCAATCACCCAAGGAAAAGTGCTCACTCGTACATTCAAATTCAGAGGTGTGTCTTCACACCCGCCTTTCTTTCCTCTCTCGGTGGCAGCTGTATTGCAAGAAAGGGTTCTTGCCAAAGAGACTCACTAGGATGTGACACCGTGTCACCTACACCACAGAGATACAATGCCTGATCCTCAAAGGTGACTTTGGTGAAGGAGAGGGTGCTATTTTTTCGATTATCCTTAGAAATGATCAAGGAAACTCTCCCTTCGTCGCTTTCCAGCGTTTCGCTGAATCCGCTTAAAACGGAATGCAGAGACCGGTTAGAGAACTGTCGGTACCAATAGATGTATTCGTTGGTTTTAATATTGGGGTGGGAGCACAAAAGATCGGCTTTTCTTCCATTTACTGTTCTTAGCAGGGGTTCCTGGTCAGGCTTTTCAGCTTGGCAGAAAAGGGGTCCTGTAAAAGCAAACACAGGGAAAGAACAGAAAGTGAACACGTGTGGTCCCTGATGGAACTCTTGGATGCTCTTGAATGAAAATAAAATAAAATAAAATACCACTTGTGTGTTTTTATGTGAAACGTTCTGAGCAATAGAACTGTCTCCCTGCAGGAGTTGTTGGTTCTCACTAAGTGTAGGTTTCAACGAGGAACTGAATGGGCTCTTGACAAAGATGGTTTAATGGACTCCCGGGCCGTGCAAAGGGGTTTGGCTAGAAGACCTCTCAGGAGTGGGCTTCAAAAAAATTAGCAAGAGGTTCTCTGCCCTGTTGCTGGGTGGGCGTGGCCATGGTGGGTGTGGCCATGGAGGGTGTGGCCTAGTCGGCCTCCTGCTTCATGGGGAGGGGGCGCTTTTGCCCTCCCCGGGCTCTAGAGGCTTTCCTTGAGCCTCCGGGAGGGCAAAAACGGCCTCCCCAGGCTCTGGAGGCCCTCAGGAGGCTGGAAATGGGCCTGTTTCCAGCCTTCCCAAACTTCCGGTAGGCCCATTTTTCACCCTCCCCGAGGCTCCATGTGTGCCCTGCACTTACCTGTATCCAAAACGGGCCACAAAACAGGCCACTCCTGGAAGGGGTGGGAAAAGGTGGGCAGGGCCAGCCGGGACTGAGATTTGGGGGTTCTCCAAACTGTACAGAATCTTAGCTAGAAGTTCTCCCAGACTCCTGCGAACCCCCAGTAACCCACTGCCTGGACCTCTATGGTGACTTTCAAATGCATATTTTGTATGATTCTAGCTTTTTTTTTTTTTTTTTTAAATGAATACTGTTTCCCTACAATATTTCTATTTTTCTCCTGGAAGGACTGATGGAGAAATATTATGTAAGAAGCAGAAAGGGTTTTTTATAAAGGGAATGGTGAACATTTTCTACTACTTATGCTCCAATTCCATCCTTGAATTGAAATTGTTGTTCATTGCCATCACTCTGCTTAACAACTAATTCCCACAACACTGTCAAATAATTTACTAAGGCTGTATTACTATTACTCTTCTCTTCTTTACTAGTATCTATCTCTTCCCAATTATTACTACAACCATGTTGCTTGTATCTTTCAATTATATTGTTTTTATTTGTTCCCTAGTACAATTCGATAGCTTATTAGTAACCTTGATTATCACTAAGTGTTGTATCTTTTTATTCTTGATGAATGTATTTTATTCTCCTTATGTACTGTACACTGAGAGCATTTACACCTAAGACAAATTCCTTGTGTGTCCAATCACACTTGGCCCATAAAGAATTCTATTCTATTGCACAGCTATACTGAAAGTTGATTGCAATTGATGTATTCATTGGTTTTAATATTGAGGTGGAATAGAAAATTCTGGGCATACGATTATGAGAATACCCTATACAGCTCTCTTTGGTATGGAGAGGATGCAAATGTCCAGCTGTCTGCAAGGAGTATAAATCCTTCCATTCCCCACCATCCAGTCAGAGCTGAAGAAGCTTCTTGGATAAGAAGTGAAACATCTTAAAACAAACAAAAAAAAAAACAGAAAGTCCAGCTGATTCTTGAAAAAAAAAACATCTTTGGGATTCTCTCTGGTAACTTACACCACGAAAATATCTTACAAGGGATTTGCGAGAGTCAGTACGTTGTTCTAGTAAGCGCTTGGACTAAAGGTGGGAAAGATCATACTGAATTCCCCCCTCGATTCTGGAAATCTATGAGGTGATTATGGGTTAGCCTTTTTCCCTCAGACAACACTGTTTTGGGGAGTGCAAAATGAGGAGATGTCCTATGTAAGGCACCTTCAGTTCTTGGAAGGAAGGCAAAGTACAAGGAATGAAAATAAATTTTGTTAGTTGCAAAGTTGTGTCCGACCCATTGCGACCCCATGGACAATGTTCCTCCAGGCCTTCCTGTCCTCTACCATCCTCTGGAGTCCATTTAAGCTCACACCGACTGCTTCAGTGACTCCATCCAGCTACCTCGTTCTTTGCCATCCCATTCTTCTTTTGCCCTCAATCGTTCCCAACATTAGACTCTTCTCCAGTGTGTCCTTCCTTCCCATTAGGTGGCCAAAGTATTTGAGTTTCATCTTCAGGATCTGGCCTTCTAAAGAGCAGTCAGGGTTGATCTCCTCTAGGACTGACCGGTTTGATCGCCTTGCAGTCCAAGGGACTTGCAGGAGTCTTCTCCAGCACCATAGTTCAAAGGCCTCAATTCTTTGGCGCTCAGCCTTTCTTATGGTCCAACTTTCACAGCCATACATTGCAACTGGGAAAACCATCGCCTTATCAAACCTTAACCTCAGCCAAGAAGCAAACTACTGGAGCTACAAAAAAAAAAAAAGACTGAACCTGGAAAAGAAAAGTGGAGATAGGTCCCAAGAAGGGTACAAATTACTAAATATTACTTACTTGACATGAGAGCCAATAATATCAGTGGGAAGGATGCCAGCTTCATGGTGCGGATCTGATACATCTCAGTTGATTACATTTAGTAAAAGCAGCTGGCTTAATTTTTTTTTTTGTCTAAAAAAAAATGAGCCCTTAGAAGAATCTCTCTTCCTTCCTTCTGGTGTCTTCTCACTGTTGTGGTTCAGCAGAGAGTCCCGTGACTATGTCATCAGCTGTCAATTGCATGAATCTAATTTGCCTTCATTTGTATATGAATCTAGCTCCCCACACTGGTAGGAAAGTCTATATTGAAAAGGGAAGGGAGTTTATTATGATGAAATGGAAAAACCAGCCTATTATTATTATTATTTTAAAATTTGATTTATATGCCACCCTTCTCCGGAGACTTAGGGCGGCTTACAATGCGTTAAGCAATAGCCTTCATACTTTTGTATATTTATACAAAGTCAGCTTATTGCCCCCACAAACTGGGTCCTCATTTCACCTACCTTAGAAAGGATGGAAGGCTGAGTCAACCTTGAGCCTTGGAGAGATTCGAACCAGCAGTAAATTGCAGGCAGCTGTGTTAATAACAGGGTGCTTAAACCACTGTACTATCAAGGCTTTCTATTATGAAAGACAGCAGGTGTTCTGAACTGCGATGGTGCAGTGGTTAGAATGCAGCACTGCAGGATACTTCTGCTGGCTGCCTGCAATTTGGCAGTTCGAATCCCACCAGGCCAGAGGTGGGATTCAGCAGGTTTGGACCAGTTCAGGAGAATTTTTGCGCAGTTCAGAGAACCGGCAAATTGCACCACTGGCTGGCCCCGCCCAACCCCGCCCTCCCCACCCCACCCCTCCCCTCCCACTCACTCCTTATCTTGCCTCACCCAGCTTGGCCTATGCCTAGAGTCACACCTGCGGCATAGCTGCTGCTCTCTGGTTCCCTCGCCTGCCTCAACCACGCGGCCCAGCTGATTTCTGCTTTGATGAGCCTTCCTTTGCTGATCTCCGCTCCTTGGATCTATATTGATCCCCCTCAAAAAATGGATGGAAACGATCAAGGAACTAAGCAACCTGGAATTAAGGAGAAACTTCCTAACAGTAAGAACAATTAACCAGTGGAACAACTTGACTTCAGAAGTCCCAAAGGTGCCTTTTTCCAGAAGCAAGTGGACTTTCTGGCTTTTCTTTGAAGATGTTTCACTTCTCATCCATGATGCTTCTTCAGCTTCTTGGGAGCTGAAGCTTCTTCAGTTTCTTGGGAGCTGAAGAAGCTTCTTGGATGAGAAGCAAAACATCTTCAAAGAAAAACCAGAAAGTCCAGTTGCCTGTGGAAACATCACCTTTGGGACAACCGTGACCTGGATGACTAAAAATCTCCATAGATACTTGCCTTCAGAAGTTGTGGATGTCCCATCACTGGAGGTTTTTAAGAAGTGATTGGACAACCATTTGTCTGAAATAGTATATGATCTCCTGCTTGAGCTGGAGATCCAGAAGGGTCGAACCAGAAGGCCTCCAAGGTCCCTTCTATTTCTGTTCTGATTAAGATTATTGATGCTACTCCACATATTGAATTTTTGAAATCAGTGACTTGAGATCCAATCCATTTTTATTGTGACCAATTGTTCTGCCCCAGCTATGGACCACAAAGAATGCAGCACACACAAAGTCCATACAAACCTTAGTTTACTAATTAAGGACTACTAATGAGCTTTCTTAGTAGTTGTTCAAACACAAGTACAGTTTAAATCAGTCTTTTCTGAACAAGGGCTGTTAATTTAACCTCATTAACAGCCAACAAGAGTCCAAGGAAGAATAACTCAATTCTGAGGCACAGTCTTTCAGATAACCGTAAGCTTACTATGGTTGGCAGAATGCCTAGAAGTAATTTGCAGGAAAAATGACAATTTTCAATTTCAATTTAATTCAATTTATATGCCGCCCCTTATAAGCAAGAGCCAATCAGACGTTTCTGGAGTCAATACGTGAAGGAATATGAACGAAGTTGTTTTCTGCAAATTGCCTCAGTCGTCGTCATTCCTTAAATAGGCTAGGAGAGTGGCCAATTAGCCCCAAGCCTTACTCTTGAGGAGACCTTCTCCTGAGGAGCCATGGCAGCTCTGTGAGCTCGTGCATTGAGAAGAAGCTCCTCCTCTTCTTCCTCTTCACTTATGGGAGCTTCTTGAGGTTCTGAAGGCCCTGGCTGAATCCTCGCCTCTGGCACCACATCTTCTCCAGGCTCCTCATTGTCTGACTCGGGTGCCAGCTGCACAGGCTGCTGGCGAATCACCAAACCAGCCTCCTCGCTGTCGGAATCAGCTACCAGCTGCACAGGCTGCTGGCGGGCCACAACACCAAGTACTCTTTTACTTGTTTTGCCTCAAGTGTAACCATCACTATTGGTGTCTCTACGGCTTTCCTTTCCAACATCCACTTGGTCCCTAATGTGTGGTCTTTATATTTCCTTATTTTGTTTCCTTCTTCTTTCTCACTTTCCCTTCTGCCTCTAGATACTTCAACTTCAATTCTCCATAAATTGTTCCTTTGGAACTATATTCATCCTGGCTTATGTCAGCTGAAAAATAAATATGTTTCTTTTCGAAAGCTCAGTAGGATTGTCATCCTTTCACTCTCCACTGCTTATTAACGGTGATGGGGATGACTGTAAAATCATCATCATCATCATCATCATCATCTTCATCATCATCATCATCATCATCATCATCATCATCCTGTGGCTGGGCCTGGACAGCTATCGGGTGTGGTCCCTATGATTATGGGATTACCATCTTTGGATCGGTAATGGCTTAGCCACCATGAACCAACCCACCACCACCAATGAAGAGAAGAAATCAACAAAATTCCATACTGGATCGGTCATTGCCCGGGTCAACAAGGATGCTATGGCTTCTGGACATCCGTTGAAAAATGGGCTACAGGGCTTAGTTGCTACTGCTGGGGAACCAGGGTGTGCAACTGTAAAGCGACTGGGGCAAAAGCGCAAAACTTGGACAACCGAAGAAAATCGAGAAATCATCAAATTCAAGCAATTGCAGCTTCCTTCCATAACACCAGTGGAACTACAAAAAACTGTGCTACTCGGAACATCATATATTTTAAGAAGGTACTTGGTTGATACCTAGGATGCTGGCAGCAACCCATATCAACCATTAGACAAGTCAATAGTATTTGTGATACATTTTTAAATGTTCCGTTAACTGACTTTCATTTTTAATGAATAAAAGAGAATAATAATAATAATAATAATAATAATAATAATAGTAGTAGTAGTAGTAGTAGTAGTAGTAGTAGTAGTAGTAGACATGATCGAGTTGCTAAATTGGTCAACTGGTCATTATGTAAAAAATACGACACATCTGTCTGAAAAGTCATGGAAGCACAAAGTGGAAAAAATTATCGAAAATGAGACCGTGAAGATCTTGTGGGACTTTTGAATATAGAGAGATCATCATTTGGAACACAACATGCCAGATATCATGGTTGTCGAGGACCGAAGTATACAGTTTATTGATATTGTTGTACCAGGAGACGCCAGAGTCGAAGAAAAAGAACAGAAAAAAATCATGAAATATCGCAACCTGGCCATCAAAACTACATGATTATGGATGAAATATGTAACAGTGATACCCATTGTCTTTTTTTTTAAAATCTTTATTTACATTTCATTTAAAAAGAAAAAACAAACAACATAAAATGACAGACAAAACAGTACAACAGTAAATATACATACTTCCATATAGTACCTTAGTGAACATGTATTCGGTACTATAACTCTAAATTAGATTTATTTATTTATTTATTTATTTATTTATTTATTTATTTATTTATTGCGATTTATATGCCGCCTTTCTCCCTAGGGACTCAAGGCGGCTTACAAAATGACAACATCAATACAAATCACAATACAATACCAAATTAAAATCAGTAACCCAATTAAAAAACGATTTAAAATTATACCAGTGTACCCCCAAACGGATCAGTTTAATTGGTGGAAGAGCCACGTCTTCAGCTCGCGACGGAAGGAAAGAAGGTCGGGGGCTGTCCTGAGCTCAGTGGGCAATCCATTCCAGAGGGTCGGGGCTCCCACAGAAAACGCCCTCCCCCTGGGGGTCGTCAGCCGACATTGTTTGGCCGACGGCACCCTGAGGAGGCCGACTCTGTGAGAGCGCACAGGATGATGGGAGAACGGCTGGAGATGGTCCTGCAAGTACCCCGGGCCTAAGCAATGAATATTCCGGAGAAGGCAGAACATCTTATATTTCTTAGTGCATCACTTAGGTCTGTCCGACCACACTTATCTTATACAATATAAATTTCTCTTTAAATACCAATCCTCAACTAATGTGGGTTATAGATTCCTCTTTTCTAACCATTTATAGAATTTGTCCCAAGCTAAACCTACTTGTTTGCTCTCTATCCTGTAACTTTTTAGTTAACGTATCTGCATCCGCACATTCCAAAAATTTTTTTATAATATCCTCCTCTGTTGGGATATTTTGGTTCTTCCAAAATTGCGCGTATGTCAGTCTCGCCGCTGTAATGATATGTAATGCCAAATACCATAGGTCCTTTTTTATATTTTCCGCCTTGGAGCCGAGCAGGCATGTCTCTGGTCGCCAGTCGATTTTTAACACTAATATCTCATTGAGCCATTTTTTAATTTTCCCCCAAAATATCACTGCCTTCGGACATGACCACCATTGGTGATAATAAGTGCCACGTTCCCCTCCACATTTCCAACACTCCGCCGACTGCCCTGAGAACATTTTAGCTAGTCTATTGGGATACCCATTGTCATCGGGGCACTTGGTACCAAGTGCCCCGATGTCCAAGAATTGGACAAGTATCCAAGAATTTTATAAGATACATCATCTTATATGATGTATCTTATATAAGATATTCCTGAAATAACACCAGCGGAACTGCAAAAAACTGCACTACTTGGAACATTGTACATCTTAAGAAGGTACTTGGTTGATACCTAGGGCGCTGGCAGCAACCCGTATCAACCATTAGTACCAGTCAATGGTGTTTCTGATGCATTTTTGAATGTTAGTTTACTGAGTTTCATGTTTAATGAATAAAGTAGATAATAATAATAATAATATCACGGTTGTTGAAAACCGAAACATACAATTTATTGACACTGCGGTACCAGGAGATGCCAGAGTCGAAGAAAAAGAATTGAAAAAATTATGAAATATCGCGACCTGGCCATCAAAACTACATGGCTATAGATGAAACATGTAACAGTGATACCCATCGTCATCAGGGCACTTGGTACCATGTCCAAGAATTTTACAAAACACACCAAGACACCAGTGGAACTGCAAAAAACTGTGCTACTTGGAACATTGTATATTTTAAGAAGATTTTTAAATTGGAAATTTTAAATTTGGTTTTAAATTATTGGGGTTTTAAATTTGTTCAGCCAAATTATTTAATTCGTTTTAGTCTATTTTAAATTTTGTATTTATATGTTTTATTTTATGGCTGTTCACCGCCCTGAGTCCTTCGGGAATAGGGCGGTATACAAATTCAATAAAATAAAATAAAATAAAATAAAATAAAATAAAATAAAATAATAAAATAAAATAAAATAAAATAAAATAAAATAAAATAAAATAAAATAATAAAATAAAATAAAATAAAATAAAATAAAATAAAATAAAATAAAATAAAATAAAATAAAATAAAATAAAATAAAATAGATACTTGGTTGATACCTAGGACCAGTGGTGAAAAGTAAAATTTGTTACTACCGGTTCTGTGAGCGTGGCTTGGTGGGGGGGGGGGGTCAATGCTTTTAAAAGCCTCTGACAATCAGGCAACTCAGCTGGGATTTTTTTTATTTTTAATTTGATTTATTTTTAATAAATAAAAATTAAAAATAAAAATTGTCAGAGGCTTTTAAAAGCATTTTTTCTACAACCTCTTTGGTGGAAGAGGTTGTAGAAAAAATGCTTTTAAAAGTAAAAAAAAAAGCTTCTGATGATCACGCGGCTCAGCTGGGCATGGGGGGGTGGGCCACAGGGATTTTTGCTACCGGTTCTTCGAACTACCCACCGCCATCGATACCGGATCGGGCGATCCGGTCTGAACCAGGAGCATTTCACCCCTGCCTAGGACTCTGACAGCAACCCATATCAACCATTAGCATCAGTCAATGTTATTTGTGACACATTTTTAAATGTTCAGTTGGCCGAGTTTCATGTTTAATGAATAATAATGATAACAACAACAACAATAAAAATAATTACTTAGATGAATGAGAGGTTAGTGGGAAAGAATTCTCTGTACAGAGTTGAGTTTGGTGTCACATGTTTTGTGTGAGTCTGTATACAGAGATGATTCATTGTGGGATTCAGAGCACAGAAATAAACAGCTCCATCCAGTAGAGAGACACTTCTGATGTTCAGAGGAACTGAATTCTGATTCCCCAAAACTAAGGTGGTAGAAAACTTTCCCTCCTGGAAATAGTTATCCTCTGAACCATATTTGTCAGCACTCAGGATCCGTTCAGGTGTTTGATTTTCATACTGACGGTACCAAAAAAGGTATGGAGTAGAGCTGATAGTTGTGAAGTCACAGGTCAAAGTGGCATTTTCTCCTTCTAGGATTTCCACGTGGTTTTGTTTTTGAGACACTGAATCGCTTTGAGAAGTACCTTAAGAGAAGAAAAAACAAAAATTCAAAACCTCCGAATATCTCCCAAAATTGATTCAGAGTTTGGAATGTATATCTTGGTCTTTGCATCTTCCTTTTCAGAGATATCATGGGAAAAGATTCAGGACAGAGCTTGTTTGTGGATACTGAGGAAAACAATTTATTTATCCATCACAACTTTTATTTCCCAATTTAAAATAGGAATCTAGGATCTATTTTGTTTATTTAAAAAAATCAGTTAAATCGGTTAGATCTGTGGGAAAAGAGAATGCCAAACAGTTTTCAGCCAGATTCCTTTGTGGACCGCATTTGTTAGAGTAATCTATGATAAGCAGATCACAAGGTTAGAGACAGAAGATAGGTCGCAGCTGAAATCAATATTCCATAGACATGTTTTGCCCTTTCAAGAGGTAATGAAAGTAAAATTATCAGTCATTACCTCAATTTTTCAGTTTAAAGAATTTTTCAGTTTGAAGAGTTTTTTTCAAAACTCTTGGTATTCCTTGTTTAGTGAGTCTGTATTTCTGTTAATAAATTTGAAGGAGAAAGGAAAGGAAGAAAGGAAGAAAGAAAGAAAAAAGAAAGAAAGGAAGGAAGGAAGAAAAAAGGAAGAAAGAAAGAAAAGAAAGAAAGAAAGAAAAGAAGGGAAGAAAGAAAGAAGGGAAGAAAGAAAAGAAGGGAAGAAAGAAAGAAAGAAAGAAAGAAAGAAAGAAAGAAAGAGGAGGAGGAAGAGAAGGAGAAGGAAAGTTTTTCAGTAATAAAATATTACCTGGTTTCAGGAGGAATAAGAAAAATCCCAAACTTCCCTAACCATCAATTTGTATTTCTGTTAATAAATTTAGAGGAGGAGGACAAGGAGAAAGAGAAGGAGGGGAACGAAAGGAGGAGGAGGAGGAGGAGGAGGAGAAGAAGGAGGAGGGGAAGGAAAGAAGAAGGAGGAGGAGGAGGAGGAGAGCATTTCAGTAAAAAAAATATTACCTGATTTTAGGAGTAATGAGAAAATTCCCACAAAAATTAAGTAGCGGTTTGGCTGAGAATGAAAAGGTATCTTTGGGATTCTGAAGCAAACCGGCATCCTCCTTTGCTTCCTACACTTAGAACAAGCTGCAATTGAGAATGGGGTTTCCTTTTTGAGCAAGCCACTGAGTTCATCATACGTGGCCCCACTTGTGGTTTTCAATTTAAGCAGGTAGTTTGAGAAAGGATGGAGAAAGCATGAGGTTCTAAACTGCCCTCTGGAGGACAAATATGTACCGACAGATAAATTGTTTGATTCTTCCTTGCATCCTTTCTAAAACGTCCTAATGGATTTAGGTCAGTAACTCACAAAGTGCTTAGCTAAAGTGACTGACAAAAATATGGGGAGTTGTAGTTCCAGTGTATTTGAATACACCAATATGAGAAAGACTGCTTATGTAACATGGTTTGTTTAGAAATCGGCTTTCTCTAGAGAAAGGAGACTGGAGGTTTGTCACTGGCATATGGATTATTTACAGGTCCTTCACAAAATCATGTTCCCAGGACATGTCTTGGGATAAAGATAATTACGGGACTGGAGGCTCAAATATATGAAGAACAGTTGCTGAAACTGGGTATGTCTAGTTTAATGAAAAGAAGGACTAGGGCAGACATGATAGCAGTGTTGCAATATCTCAGGGGCTGCCACAAAGAAGAGGGAGTCAACCAGAGATGGGTTTCAGCAGATTCTGGAGAACCGGTAGTGGAAATTTCGAGTAGTTCGGAGAACTGGTAGTAAAAATTCTGACTGGCTCCGCCCCCATCTATTCTCTGCCTCCCAAGTCCCATCTGATCGGGAGGAAATGGGGATTTTTTATTTATTTTTTTTAATTTGATTTATATGCCGCCCTTCTCCGAAGACTCAGGGCGGCTTACAATGTGCTCAGCAATAGCCTTCATCCTTTTGTATATTTATACAAAGTCAGCTTATTGCCCCCACAAACTGGGTCCTCATTTCACCTACCTTAGAAAGGATGGAAGGCTGAGTCAACCTTGAGCAATTTTGCAGCATCCTTCCCCTGGAGTGGGGTGGAAATGGAGATTTTACAGTATCCTTCCCCTGGATTGGGGAGGAAATGGAGATTTTACAGTATCCTTCCCCTGCCATGCCCACCAAGCCACGCCCACCAAGCCATGCCACACCCACCAAGCCATACCCACAGAACTGGTAATAAAAAATTTTGAAACCCACCACTGGAGTCAACCTACTCTCAAAAGCACCTGAGGGCAGGACAAGAAGCAATGGGTGGAAACTAATCAAGGAGAGAAGCAACTTAGAACTAAGGAGAAATTTCCTGACAGGGAGAATGATTGTTCAGAGGAACAACTTGCCTCCGGAAGTTGTGGGTGCTCCAACATTGGAGATTTTAAAGAAAAGATTGGACAACCATTTGTCTGAATTGGTATAGAGTTTCCTGCTTGAGCAGAGGATTGGATTAGAAAACCTCCAAGGGGCCTTCAAACTCTGTTATTCTGATTTTTCTGTTAGAACTGAGGATACACTATATTTTCACGAGGGGACATGACGGCTCAAAGATTAAACATGCTGAGCCCTTCAGCAATTGGAGTGAAACATCTTCAAAGAAAAACCAGTAAGTCCAGTTGCCTCTTGAAAAAGCATCTTTGGGATAAGATGATTGAAGGCCTGAATGCTAAATCATATAAAGAACGATTCCTGGAACTGGGTATGTCTATTTTAATGAAAAGAAGGACTAGGAGATGACATGATAGCAGTCTTCCAATATCTCAGGGGCTTCCACAAAGAAGAAGGGAGTCAAGCTATTCTCCAAAGCACCTGAGGGCAGGACAAGAAGCAATGGATGGAAACTAATCAAGGAGAGAAGCAACCTAAAACTAAGGAGGAATTTCCTGACAGAACAATTAATCAGTAGAATGGTTTGCCTTCAAAAATTGTGGGTGCTCCATCACTGGAGTTTTTAGGAAGTAATTGGACAACTATTTGTCTGAAATGTATAGTGTCTCCTGCTTGAGCAGGGTTGGACTAAATGACCTCCAATGGTCCCTTCAACTTTGTTATTCTGTTATACTGACAGTGTGGGTACTGTTAGAAGACTTGAAGGACCATGTTAGGGTCAGATCAATCTGGAGAAGATTTATTTATGTGGCTGCTAAGAGTTGACACCTGCTTGATGAGACATAACTAATTAATCATTCTATCCACACAAAAGGGATGCGGTGGCTCAGTGGCTAAGATGCTGAGCTTGTCGATCGAAAGGTCAGCAGTTCAGCAGTTCGAATCCCTTGTGCTGCGTAACGGGGTGAGCTCCCATTACTTGTCCCAGGTTCTGCCAACCTAGCAGTTCGAAAGCATGTAAAAAATGCAAGTAGAAAAATAGGGACCACCTTTGGTGGGAAGGTAACAGTGTTCTGTGCACCTTTGGGGTTTAGTCATGCCGGCCACATGACCACGGAGACATCTTTGGACACCGCTGGCTTCTTCGGCTTTGAAACGGAGATGAGCGCTGCCCCCTAGAGTCGGGAACGACTAGCACATATGTGCAAGGGGAACCTTTACCTTTACCTCATCCACACATACCATGTCTACTTGGAAATGTACCAGTATCAAATGCACGCTTACCTAATGACAAGAACACTGTAATGACTGAAGCCAGAGCAGCAAGCATGGTTCCTTCTAAAGGTCACCAGTTGACATAAACTGATTGGAACCCTTCCTTCCTTGGGAGTTTCACTGAATGCGACAAAAAATATCACAAATTGGTTTTTTGCTGCCCCTGGATAAGCAACAGTAGGACAGAAACAAAAGGAAGAGTAGGAGAAGAATCTAAGCTTAGATCTCAAGTCTAAAGATGTTTGAGAGGGAGAATGATCTCACAACTTCCTGATGGGTGAAGGTGGACCAACAATTCACTAGATGATCAGTCTTTTAATTTTTAGCCTTGGTATTGTAAGAAGTTAGCACCCATCCCTTTCCTAGAAGAATTAAATATTCTAGGAAATATTAAAAAGGCAGAATATTATTGTCAGCCTCCGCCTTTATAAAATGCCCTAGCATTTTCAAACATATCGTGACCACAAATACTGAGGAAAACAGTATTTCTTTGTAGTCCTTTGTAATCGTTGGCCGCCATAAAACAGTCAACTCGATCCAAAAAAGAGTCCCAAGTTTCTGTTGCCTGGTTAAAAGGCACGAAAGTAGACAGGGTAGCCAACTCCTTGATGAGGAAGTGCCCAGGTGTTTGTTGTGCAACGTCTCGTCGCCTCAGTCAGCTATTCGTGACCGCTCTTTTTTTTTTTTTTCGTGACTTCGCTTATTCCTGTTGCCTCCTCCTGTATCCCACCCTCATCGCCAATATTCTATTCTTAGAACTGGGTAGGCGAGGAAGGAGGCAAGACAGGGTAACGATTAAACAGGGCTTTATTGCTAACAGTAATTAGCTAACAGTAGACTCGCTCTGTGCTAACAACGTGGGAGCGAGCTGGCTTCTTTTCCTCTGACAGCTCTTATATAGGCGATATGTCAGTTATCGGGCCAATCAGAGAGCATCCCTTTCCCGTGAGGAGAGCTGGAGGAGATTGAGGAACTATTCTGAAATTAACTAAATAGTTGGTGTTTTGGAGGGGATCAAGCTGAGAATTAATCAAATAGAATAAGCTGGAAGATAGTTAAATATTAGAGGGAGATATAGTGGAAAATATATTAGAAATTGGAGTAAATAAAATATGTCTGTGTGAGAAATCTGTGTAATATGTAAACTGGGAGAAAAAAAAAACTAAGGTAAACTGATTTGAGGATAAGGGTCAAAGGATTAAAATTAGACAAAATGTGGTTTTATAAAACATAATAAAAATGGAGTGGTATTGAATTGAAATTAAGAATAAATGGTGATAAAATTGTAAGGTAAGCACTTAACAAGAGGTTAGAATATTGTAAAAATTATTTTGATATGATTTGTATAAGATATAAGGTAAAGAAGAATAAAGATATGTTTAGAATTGTTATGCAGATGTAAAAATGAGTGAAAGTGAATTTGAAATTAATTTTGGATAGATATAATGGATTTATATAGATGAAAATGTTAAATTTGAGTTAAAATTGGTTTTTTTAAGTTTTGAATTTCTTTTTTATCTTCTTTTCTTTTCTTTTTTGTTTACTTATAAAAGATGTAATGAAAATTGTGAATTGAGCTTGTGAAAGGAATGTAAGCGTGGTAATCATCTATGACCGGATCAAGATTTTTGCTCTTGAAAGTTGTGTTTTATGTTTAAATTTGGAAAAAAATAAATAAAAAATATTTACAAAAAAAAAAAGAGAGAGAGAGAGAGAGCGCATCCCTTTCCCGCCTTCTTTGTGCCGGCGGTTCAGCCCATCAGGAGTTCTTCTGCCTCCACATGTTGCTGTGGGGAACATAACATCTACAACAACTGTAGCAATCCTGGGCGGTAAGAACAGAGAAAGTGTTTTTCAAACTTGGCAAGTTTAAGATGTGTGGACTTCAACTCCCAGAATTCCCCGGGGTCTTCAAATGACTTATTCCCCTTTACCCACTCATCCCCTTCTTTCTTCTAACATCGCAGTTTCCCCCTGCACTGGATTCACTCCAAATGTTACCGAATCTTGCCTCAATTCTCAAATTCTGGATTTGGATTGGAAAAGGTATTCAAATGTTGTGAGATCTCCAGGAAATGTGTGGTCTCCAGGAGTCAAAAGTGACTTGACAGCATGTAATCAACATCATCCTCTAGAGTTGCCTTATAAGGGGGATCGGGGGGGGGGGTTTCAAAAATTTTAGCAAGGGGTTCTCTGCCTGGTGGCTGGGTGGATGTGGCCATGGTGGGCATGGCCTAGTCAGCCTCCTGCACCATGGCAGGGGGTGGGGCATCTCTGCCCTCCTCGGGTTCCGGAGGCTTTTTTTGAGCCTCCGGGAGGCCGTTTTCGGCCTCCCCAGACTCCGGAGGCCCTCTGGAGGCTGGAAACAGGTCTGTTTCTGGCCTTCCTGAACCTCCGGTAGGCCCGTTTTTCGCCCTCCCCAACCATTTGCCCATGCCCTGCACTTACCTGCATCCAAAATGAGCCACATGGGGACTCCTGAGAGGGGTGGGGCCAGCCAAGGGTGGGATTTGGGGATTCTCCAAACTGCACAGAATCTTAGCTAGAAGTGGTCCCGAACCCCTGCGAACCTCCATCAGCCCACCCTTGAGGGAGATGGACGGCATGAAAATTAATCAGTTAATTAAATCCTGAATTCTTCTATAATCACCATTCACTAGAGAGTAACATTTAAATATCACAAGCTTGTGGATTCCTGCTTTCATGTGAATCCGTAATGAAAAAGTTCTATTAAACTTTCTCACGTAACATAATAACAGAGTAATGTTGGAGCATTCACAACTTCTGGAGGCAAGTTGGTCCACTGGTTAATTGTTCTCACTGTCAGGAAATTTCTCCTTAGTTCTAAGTTGCTTCTCTCCTTGATTAGTTTCTACCCATTGCTTCTTGTCCTGCCCTCAGGTGCTTTGGAGAATAGTTTGGCTCCCTCTTCTTTTGGCAGCCCCTGAGATATTGGAACACTGCTATCATGTCCCACCTAGTCCTTCTTTTAATTAAACTAAAGATAAAGGTTCCCCTCGCACATACGTGCTAGTCGTTCCCAACTCTAGGGGGCGGTGCTCATCTCTGTTTCTAAGCCGAAGAAGCCAGCGCTGTCCAAAGACGTCTCCGTGGTTATGTGGCCGGCATGACTAAATGCCAAAGGTGCATGGAACACTGTTACCTTCCCACCAAAGGTGGTCCCTATTTTTCTACTTCCATTTTTTTATGTGCTTTCGACCTGCTAGGTTGGCAGAAGCTGGGACAAGTAATGGGAGCTCACCCCATTACACGGCACTAGGGATTCGAACCGCTGAACTATCGACCTTTCCTTCGACAAGCTCATCGTTTTAGCCACTGAACCACTGTGTCCCTTTAAACTATTAAATCATTCAACTATTACATTTAATAATCTATTTTTAAAAAAATTCAAAAAATATTTTAAAAATTAAATAATGATTTAAACTATTAAATCATTAAACTAGACATACCCAGTTCCTGCAACCGATCTTCATATGTTTTAGCCTCCAGTCCCCTAATCATCTTTGTTGCTCTTCTCTGCACTCTTTCTAGAGTCTCCACATCTTTTTTACATCATGGCGACCAAAACTGGATGCAATATTCCAAGGGTGGCCTTACCAAGGCCTTATAAAGTGGTATTAACACTTCACATGATCTTGATTCTATCCCTCTGTTAATGCAGCTGACTTTGTAACGTCTGTTTACTTTGAGCCCATGATTTAAAGAGAGAATATTTAAGGAAGGGAAGTAAAGAAACTGCCAGAAATAAAGTGGAAAAAACAAAATCTCTGTGACTATTATTAATGTTAGCTTTATTGTACATTAATTGTACAATCTATTTATTTATTATGCATGTATCATCAATAGAAATAGTTCTTATTTATAGCAGCGGTGAAATCCAAGGGTTTTTAATACCGGTTCTGTGGGTGTGGCTTGGTGGGCATGGTTTGGTGGGTGTGGCAGGGGAAGGATACTGCAAAATCTTCATTCCCACCACACTTCAGGGGAAGGATACTGCAAAATCCCCATTCCCTCCCCACTCCTGGGGGAAGGATATTGCAAAATCTCCATTCCTACCCCAATCTGGGGCCAGCCAGAGGTGGTATTTGCCGGTTC